>NW_027363887.1:0-402383 GCF_046119375.1 Phyllobates terribilis | reverse complement strand
TCTAGACTGTAAGAAACACACACATTTTAACATCATTTTGATTGTCTAAAATTTACTGCAGCTAAAAATTACATTTGGTTTACAATGCATTTTGCCAGATATGTTGTCACTTGTCAAAGCTAAGAATTTTACATGCTGGGTTTATTAATGGCACATTTAGCACTGATAAGTTGTCACACTCTTGCTTAATATGTTAACATTCTGTCTGTAAACTGTATATGCATAGCTACCTTTTTGAAGCAATATTGAGATTTACTTAAGAACGTGGGGCCCAATAAATACCATCAATGGTGCCCAGTCCAAGAGATGGTGGATCCTATAGGTAAACACCACCTCATCATGCACTAAAACTTACTAAAAAAAAAAAAGATGTGAAGTTCACACATATAGAAAATGGACATTTTGTGAATACATATTACACGTATTGTAAAATAGATAGAGCTCATATGTAGAGTTTGTTTGATAAACTTTCCTACTACTTTGTCTAAATTAGAAGCAAATTGGTTGAACATTACTTCTACCTAAAATGGCAGAAAACGCACCTATCTTGGTGATGGACAGGACAGCTAGAGGGGATATGGAGGAGGCTGTTATTTTTTTTTTAATAGGTGTACTTTCACCAATTTGCTGATAATTCATTGAAAGTAGATGATCGGTACAATTGCTGCCAATGCATTTTTTAAAGCTGTATTGTCATGAGTCAAATTTGATCATGTTAGGTTCTTGCATAGGTCCTATAGCATTGATAAGTTTCCACCCTCTTTCCTACATACACACATCTCTCCTGCATACACACAACTCTACTACTATCACACACGCAATTTTCCGAAATACACACACAACTCTCCTCCATACACAAACACAGTTCTAACACATATAGCTTTTCTACAGCTTTGAAGTATGCACTCACACCTCTGTTACATACACGCACTGTTTTGCTACATACTTGTACACAGCTTTCTTACATACACCAACAGCTCTCTTATATACTCATGCAGCTCCACACACACAAACACTTATATATATATATATATATGTACACTCATCCATCGTATACATTACCACATCTTGAAATTCCTTCCAGGAATGTGACTGATCACATTACCTGAAAGGTTCAATGGCTAATCAACAACTTTGTTTGATTGGGACCCTATCCATGCCACCTCACATATCAGGAGTGTCGTTCTTCTTTTCATAAAGAGGTCCAAGGGCTAGTCTTGCAGAAGTTTTTTCAGCTACACAGGATGCGCAACATCCGTGCAAGTCCTGGTGACTTTCTCCCCTGCACTGCACCGATCAGATAGATCAGTGTGGGGCAGGAGAAAGGAGAACAGTTCTTTCAGTGATCATGAAGGATGCTGTCAGTGTTTTCCTCCATCAGAATAAGCAGCCTCTAGACTGTAAGAAACACACACATTTTAACATCATTTTGATTGTCTAAAATTTACTGCAGCTAAAAATTACATTTGGTTTACAATGCATTTTGCCAGATATGTTGTCACTTGTCAAAGCTAAGAATTTTACATGCTGGGTTTTTTTATGGCACATTTAGCACTGATAAGTTGTCACACTCTTGCTTAATATGTTAACATTCTGTCTGTAAACTGTATATGCATAGCTACCTTTTTGAAGCAATATTGAGATTTACTTAAGAACGTGGGGCCCAATAAATACCATCAATGGTGCCCAGTCCAAGAGATGGTGGATCCTATAGGTAAACACCACCTCATCATGCACTAAAACTTACTAAAAAAAAAAAAGATGTGAAGTTCACACATATAGAAAATGGACATTTTGTGAATACATATTACACGTATTGTAAAATAGATAGAGCTCATATGTAGAGTTTGTTTGATAAACTTTCCTACTACTTTGTCTAAATTAGAAGCAAATTGGTTGAACATTACTTCTACCTAAAATGGCAGAAAACGCACCTATCTTGGTGATGGACAGGACAGCTAGAGGGGATATGGAGGAGGCTGTTATTTTTTTTTTAATAGGTGTACTTTCACCAATTTGCTGATAATTCATTGAAAGTAGATGATCGGTACAATTGCTGCCAATGCATTTTTTAAAGCTGTATTGTCATGAGTCAAATTTGATCATGTTAGGTTCTTGCATAGGTCCTATAGCATTGATAAGTTTCCACCCTCTTTCCTACATACACACATCTCTCCTGCATACACACAACTCTACTACTATCACACACGCAATTTTCCGAAATACACACACAACTCTCCTCCATACACAAACACAGTTCTAACACATATAGCTTTTCTACAGCTTTGAAGTATGCACTCACACCTCTGTTACATACACGCACTGTTTTGCTACATACTTGTACACAGCTTTCTTACATACACCAACAGCTCTCTTATATACTCATGCAGCTCCACACACACAAACACTTATATATATATATATATATGTACACTCATCCATCGTATACATTACCACATCTTGAAATTCCTTCCAGGAATGTGACTGATCACATGACCTGAAAGGTTCAATGGCTAATCAACAACTTTGTTTGATTGGGACCCTATCCATGCCACCTCACATATCAGGAGTGTCGTTCTTCTTTTCATAAAGAGGTCCAAGGGCTAGTCTTGCAGAAGTTTTTTCAGCTACACAGGATGCGCAACATCCGTGCAAGTCCTGGTGACTTTCTCCCCTGCACTGCACCGATCAGATAGATCAGTGTGGGGCAGGAGAAAGGAGAACAGTTCTTTCAGTGATCATGAAGGATGCTGTCAGTGTTTTCCTCCATCAGAATAAGCAGCCTCTAGACTGTAAGAAACACACACATTTTAACATCATTTTGATTGTCTAAAATTTACTGCAGCTAAAAATTACATTTGGTTTACAATGCATTTTGCCAGATATGTTGTCACTTGTCAAAGCTAAGAATTTTACATGCTGGGTTTTTTTATGGCACATTTAGCACTGATAAGTTGTCACACTCTTGCTTAATATGTTAACATTCTGTCTGTAAACTGTATATGCATAGCTACCTTTTTGAAGCAATATTGAGATTTACTTAAGAACGTGGGGCCCAATAAATACCATCAATGGTGCCCAGTCCAAGAGATGGTGGATCCTATAGGTAAACACCACCTCATCATGCACTAAAACTTACTAAAAAAAAAAAAGATGTGAAGTTCACACATATAGAAAATGGACATTTTGTGAATACATATTACACGTATTGTAAAATAGATAGAGCTCATATGTAGAGTTTGTTTGATAAACTTTTCTACTACTTTGTCTAAATTAGAAGCAAATTGGTTGAACATTACTTCTACCTAAAATGGCAGAAAACGCACCTATCTTGGTGATGGACAGGACAGCTAGAGGGGATATGGAGGAGGCTGTTATTTTTTTTTTAATAGGTGTACTTTCACCAATTTGCTGATAATTCATTGAAAGTAGATGATCGGTACAATTGCTGCCAATGCATTTTTTAAAGCTGTATTGTCATGAGTCAAATTTGATCATGTTAGGTTCTTGCATAGGTCCTATAGCATTGATAAGTTTCCACCCTCTTTCCTACATACACACATCTCTCCTGCATACACACAACTCTACTACTATCACACACGCAATTTTCCGAAATACACACACAACTCTCCTCCATACACAAACACAGTTCTAACACATATAGCTTTTCTACAGCTTTGAAGTATGCACTCACACCTCTGTTACATACACGCACTGTTTTGCTACATACTTGTACACAGCTTTCTTACATACACCAACAGCTCTCTTATATACTCATGCAGCTCCACACACACAAACACTTATATATATATATATATATGTACACTCATCCATCGTATACATTACCACATCTTGAAATTCCTTCCAGGAATGTGACTGATCACATGACCTGAAAGGTTCAATGGCTAATCAACAACTTTGTTTGATTGGGACCCTATCCATGCCACCTCACATATCAGGAGTGTCGTTCTTCTTTTCATAAAGAGGTCCAAGGGCTAGTCTTGCAGAAGTTTTTTCAGCTACACAGGATGCGCAACATCCGTGCAAGTCCTGGTGACTTTCTCCCCTGCACTGCACCGATCAGATAGATCAGTGTGGGGCAGGAGAAAGGAGAACAGTTCTTTCAGTGATCATGAAGGATGCTGTCAGTGTTTTCCTCCATCAGAATAAGCAGCCTCTAGACTGTAAGAAACACACACATTTTAACATCATTTTGATTGTCTAAAATTTACTGCAGCTAAAAATTACATTTGGTTTACAATGCATTTTGCCAGATATGTTGTCACTTGTCAAAGCTAAGAATTTTACATGCTGGGTTTTTTTATGGCACATTTAGCACTGATAAGTTGTCACACTCTTGCTTAATATGTTAACATTCTGTCTGTAAACTGTATATGCATAGCTACCTTTTTGAAGCAATATTGAGATTTACTTAAGAACGTGGGGCCCAATAAATACCATCAATGGTGCCCAGTCCAAGAGATGGTGGATCCTATAGGTAAACACCACCTCATCATGCACTAAAACTTACTAAAAAAAAAAAAGATGTGAAGTTCACACATATAGAAAATGGACATTTTGTGAATACATATTACACGTATTGTAAAATAGATAGAGCTCATATGTAGAGTTTGTTTGATAAACTTTCCTACTACTTTGTCTAAATTAGAAGCAAATTGGTTGAACATTACTTCTACCTAAAATGGCAGAAAACGCACCTATCTTGGTGATGGACAGGACAGCTAGAGGGGATATGGAGGAGGCTGTTATTTTTTTTTTAATAGGTGTACTTTCACCAATTTGCTGATAATTCATTGAAAGTAGATGATCGGTACAATTGCTGCCAATGCATTTTTTAAAGCTGTATTGTCATGAGTCAAATTTGATCATGTTAGGTTCTTGCATAGGTCCTATAGCATTGATAAGTTTCCACCCTCTTTCCTACATACACACATCTCTCCTGCATACACACAACTCTACTACTATCACACACGCAATTTTCCGAAATACACACACAACTCTCCTCCATACACAAACACAGTTCTAACACATATAGCTTTTCTACAGCTTTGAAGTATGCACTCACACCTCTGTTACATACACGCACTGTTTTGCTACATACTTGTACACAGCTTTCTTACATACACCAACAGCTCTCTTATATACTCATGCAGCTCCACACACACAAACACTTATATATATATATATATATGTACACTCATCCATCGTATACATTACCACATCTTGAAATTCCTTCCAGGAATGTGACTGATCACATGACCTGAAAGGTTCAATGGCTAATCAACAACTTTGTTTGATTGGGACCCTATCCATGCCACCTCACATATCAGGAGTGTCGTTCTTCTTTTCATAAAGAGGTCCAAGGGCTAGTCTTGCAGAAGTTTTTTCAGCTACACAGGATGCGCAACATCCGTGCAAGTCCTGGTGACTTTCTCCCCTGCACTGCACCGATCAGAAAGAGCAGTGTGGGGCAGGAGAAAGGAGAACAGTTCTTTCAGTGATCATGAAGGATGCTGTCAGTGTTTTCCTCCATCAGAATAAGCAGCCTCTAGACTGTAAGAAACACACACATTTTAACATCATTTTGATTGTCTAAAATTTACTGCAGCTAAAAATTACATTTGGTTTACAATGCATTTTGCCAGATATGTTGTCACTTGTCAAAGCTAAGAATTTTACATGCTGGGTTTTTTTATGGCACATTTAGCACTGATAAGTTGTCACACTCTTGCTTAATATGTTAACATTTTGTCTGTAAACTGTATATGCATAGCTACCTTTTTGAAGCAATATTGAGATTTACTTAAGAACGTGGGGCCCAATAAATACCATCAATGGTGCCCAGTCCAAGAGATGGTGGATCCTATAGGTAAACACCACCTCATCATGCACTAAAACTTACTAAAAAAAAAAAAGATGTGAAGTTCACACATATAGAAAATGGACATTTTGTGAATACATATTACACGTATTGTAAAATAGATAGAGCTCATATGTAGAGTTTGTTTGATAAACTTTCCTACTACTTTGTCTAAATTAGAAGCAAATTGGTTGAACATTACTTCTACCTAAAATGGCAGAAAACGCACCTATCTTGGTGATGGACAGGACAGCTAGAGGGGATATGGAGGAGGCTGTTATTTTTTTTTTAATAGGTGTACTTTCACCAATTTGCTGATAATTCATTGAAAGTAGATGATCGGTACAATTGCTGCCAATGCATTTTTTAAAGCTGTATTGTCATGAGTCAAATTTGATCATGTTAGGTTCTTGCATAGGTCCTATAGCATTGATAAGTTTCCACCCTCTTTCCTACATACACACATCTCTCCTGCATACACACAACTCTACTACTATCACACACGCAATTTTCCGAAATACACACACAACTCTCCTCCATACACAAACACAGTTCTAACACATATAGCTTTTCTACAGCTTTGAAGTATGCACTCACACCTCTGTTACATACACGCACTGTTTTGCTACATACTTGTACACAGCTTTCTTACATACACCAACAGCTCTCTTATATACTCATGCAGCTCCACACACACAAACACTTATATATATATATATATATGTACACTCATCCATCGTATACATTACCACATCTTGAAATTCCTTCCAGGAATGTGACTGATCACATGACCTGAAAGGTTCAATGGCTAATCAACAACTTTGTTTGATTGGGACCCTATCCATGCCACCTCACATATCAGGAGTGTCGTTCTTCTTTTCATAAAGAGGTCCAAGGGCTAGTCTTGCAGAAGTTTTTTCAGCTACACAGGATGCGCAACATCCGTGCAAGTCCTGGTGACTTTCTCCCCTGCACTGCACCGATCAGATAGATCAGTGTGGGGCAGGAGAAAGGAGAACAGTTCTTTCAGTGATCATGAAGGATGCTGTCAGTGTTTTCCTCCATCAGAATAAGCAGCCTCTAGACTGTAAGAAACACACACATTTTAACATCATTTTGATTGTCTAAAATTTACTGCAGCTAAAAATTACATTTGGTTTACAATGCATTTTGCCAGATATGTTGTCACTTGTCAAAGCTAAGAATTTTACATGCTGGGTTTTTTTATGGCACATTTAGCACTGATAAGTTGTCACACTCTTGCTTAATATGTTAACATTCTGTCTGTAAACTGTATATGCATAGCTACCTTTTTGAAGCAATATTGAGATTTACTTAAGAACGTGGGGCCCAATAAATACCATCAATGGTGCCCAGTCCAAGAGATGGTGGATCCTATAGGTAAACACCACCTCATCATGCACTAAAACTTACTAAAAAAAAAAAAGATGTGAAGTTCACACATATAGAAAATGGACATTTTGTGAATACATATTACACGTATTGTAAAATAGATAGAGCTCATATGTAGAGTTTGTTTGATAAACTTTCCTACTACTTTGTCTAAATTAGAAGCAAATTGGTTGAACATTACTTCTACCTAAAATGGCAGAAAACGCACCTATCTTGGTGATGGACAGGACAGCTAGAGGGGATATGGAGGAGGCTGTTATTTTTTTTTTAATAGGTGTACTTTCACCAATTTGCTGATAATTCATTGAAAGTAGATGATCGGTACAATTGCTGCCAATGCATTTTTTAAAGCTGTATTGTCATGAGTCAAATTTGATCATGTTAGGTTCTTGCATAGGTCCTATAGCATTGATAAGTTTCCACCCTCTTTCCTACATACACACATCTCTCCTGCATACACACAACTCTACTACTATCACACACGCAATTTTCCGAAATACACACACAACTCTCCTCCATACACAAACACAGTTCTAACACATATAGCTTTTCTACAGCTTTGAAGTATGCACTCACACCTCTGTTACATACACGCACTGTTTTGCTACATACTTGTACACAGCTTTCTTACATACACCAACAGCTCTCTTATATACTCATGCAGCTCCACACACACAAACACTTATATATATATATATATATGTACACTCATCCATCGTATACATTACCACATCTTGAAATTCCTTCCAGGAATGTGACTGATCACATGACCTGAAAGGTTCAATGGCTAATCAACAACTTTGTTTGATTGGGACCCTATCCATGCCACCTCACATATCAGGAGTGTCGTTCTTCTTTTCATAAAGAGGTCCAAGGGCTAGTCTTGCAGAAGTTTTTTCAGCTACACAGGATGCGCAACATCCGTGCAAGTCCTGGTGACTTTCTCCCCTGCACTGCACCGATCAGAAAGAGCAGTGTGGGGCAGGAGAAAGGAGAACAGTTCTTTCAGTGATCATGAAGGATGCTGTCAGTGTTTTCCTCCATCAGAATAAGCAGCCTCTAGACTGTAAGAAACACACACATTTTAACATCATTTTGATTGTCTAAAATTTACTGCAGCTAAAAATTACATTTGGTTTACAATGCATTTTGCCAGATATGTTGTCACTTGTCAAAGCTAAGAATTTTACATGCTGGGTTTTTTTATGGCACATTTAGCACTGATAAGTTGTCACACTCTTGCTTAATATGTTAACATTTTGTCTGTAAACTGTATATGCATAGCTACCTTTTTGAAGCAATATTGAGATTTACTTAAGAACGTGGGGCCCAATAAATACCATCAATGGTGCCCAGTCCAAGAGATGGTGGATCCTATAGGTAAACACCACCTCATCATGCACTAAAACTTACTAAAAAAAAAAAAGATGTGAAGTTCACACATATAGAAAATGGACATTTTGTGAATACATATTACACGTATTGTAAAATAGATAGAGCTCATATGTAGAGTTTGTTTGATAAACTTTCCTACTACTTTGTCTAAATTAGAAGCAAATTGGTTGAACATTACTTCTACCTAAAATGGCAGAAAACGCACCTATCTTGGTGATGGACAGGACAGCTAGAGGGGATATGGAGGAGGCTGTTATTTTTTTTTTAATAGGTGTACTTTCAATAATTTGCTGATAATTCATTGAAAGTAGATGATCGGTACAATTGCTGCCAATGCATTTTTTAAAGCTGTATTGTCATGAGTCAAATTTGATCATGTTAGGTTCTTGCATAGGTCCTATAGCATTGATAAGTTTCCACCCTCTTTCCTACATACACACATCTCTCCTGCATACACACAACTCTACTACTATCACACACGCAATTTTCCGAAATACACACACAACTCTCCTCCATACACAAACACAGTTCTAACACATATAGCTTTTCTACAGCTTTGAAGTATGCACTCACACCTCTGTTACATACACGCACTGTTTTGCTACATACTTGTACACAGCTTTCTTACATACACCAACAGCTCTCTTATATACTCATGCAGCTCCACACACACAAACACTTATATATATATATATATATGTACACTCATCCATCGTATACATTACCACATCTTGAAATTCCTTCCAGGAATGTGACTGATCACATGACCTAAAAGGTTCAATGGCTAATCAACAACTTTGTTTGATTGGGACCCTATCCATGCCACCTCACATATCAGGAGTGTCGTTCTTCTTTTCATAAAGAGGTCCAAGGGCTAGTCTTGCAGAAGTTTTTTCAGCTACACAGGATGCGCAACATCCGTGCAAGTCCTGGTGACTTTCTCCCCTGCACTGCACCGATCAGATAGATCAGTGTGGGGCAGGAGAAAGGAGAACAGTTCTTTCAGTGATCATGAAGGATGCTGTCAGTGTTTTCCTCCATCAGAATAAGCAGCCTCTAGACTGTAAGAAACACACACATTTTAACATCATTTTGATTGTCTAAAATTTACTGCAGCTAAAAATTACATTTGGTTTACAATGCATTTTGCCAGATATGTTGTCACTTGTCAAAGCTAAGAATTTTACATGCTGGGTTTTTTTATGGCACATTTAGCACTGATAAGTTGTCACACTCTTGCTTAATATGTTAACATTCTGTCTGTAAACTGTATATGCATAGCTACCTTTTTGAAGCAATATTGAGATTTACTTAAGAACGTGGGGCCCAATAAATACCATCAATGGTGCCCAGTCCAAGAGATGGTGGATCCTATAGGTAAACACCACCTCATCATGCACTAAAACTTACTAAAAAAAAAAAAGATGTGAAGTTCACACATATAGAAAATGGACATTTTGTGAATACATATTACACGTATTGTAAAATAGATAGAGCTCATATGTAGAGTTTGTTTGATAAACTTTCCTACTACTTTGTCTAAATTAGAAGCAAATTGGTTGAACATTACTTCTACCTAAAATGGCAGAAAACGCACCTATCTTGGTGATGGACAGGACAGCTAGAGGGGATATGGAGGAGGCTGTTATTTTTTTTTTAATAGGTGTACTTTCACCAATTTGCTGATAATTCATTGAAAGTAGATGATCGGTACAATTGCTGCCAATGCATTTTTTAAAGCTGTATTGTCATGAGTCAAATTTGATCATGTTAGGTTCTTGCATAGGTCCTATAGCATTGATAAGTTTCCACCCTCTTTCCTACATACACACATCTCTCCTGCATACACACAACTCTACTACTATCACACACGCAATTTTCCGAAATACACACACAACTCTCCTCCATACACAAACACAGTTCTAACACATATAGCTTTTCTACAGCTTTGAAGTATGCACTCACACCTCTGTTACATACACGCACTGTTTTGCTACATACTTGTACACAGCTTTCTTACATACACCAACAGCTCTCTTATATACTCATGCAGCTCCACACACACAAACACTTATATATATATATATATATATGTACACTCATCCATCGTATACATTACCACATCTTGAAATTCCTTCCAGGAATGTGACTGATCACATGACCTGAAAGGTTCAATGGCTAATCAACAACTTTGTTTGATTGGGACCCTATCCATGCCACCTCACATATCAGGAGTGTCGTTCTTCTTTTCATAAAGAGGTCCAAGGGCTAGTCTTGCAGAAGTTTTTTCAGCTACACAGGATGCGCAACATCCGTGCAAGTCCTGGTGACTTTCTCCCCTGCACTGCACCGATCAGATAGATCAGTGTGGGGCAGGAGAAAGGAGAACAGTTCTTTCAGTGATCATTAAGGATGCTGTCAGTGTTTTCCTCCATCAGAATAAGCAGCCTCTAGACTGTAAGAAACACACACATTTTAACATCATTTTGATTGTCTAAAATTTACTGCAGCTAAAAATTACATTTGGTTTACAATGCATTTTGCCAGATATGTTGTCACTTGTCAAAGCTAAGAATTTTACATGCTGGGTTTTTTTATGGCACATTTAGCACTGATAAGTTGTCACACTCTTGCTTAATATGTTAACATTCTGTCTGTAAACTGTATATGCATAGCTACCTTTTTGAAGCAATATTGAGATTTACTTAAGAACGTGGGGCCCAATAAATACCATCAATGGTGCCCAGTCCAAGAGATGGTGGATCCTATAGGTAAACACCACCTCATCATGCACTAAAACTTACTAAAAAAAAAAAAGATGTGAAGTTCACACATATAGAAAATGGACATTTTGTGAATACATATTACACGTATTGTAAAATAGATAGAGCTCATATGTAGAGTTTGTTTGATAAACTTTCCTACTACTTTGTCTAAATTAGAAGCAAATTGGTTGAACATTACTTCTACCTAAAATGGCAGAAAACGCACCTATCTTGGTGATGGACAGGACAGCTAGAGGGGATATGGAGGAGGCTGTTATTTTTTTTTTAATAGGTGTACTTTCACCAATTTGCTGATAATTCATTGAAAGTAGATGATCGGTACAATTGCTGCCAATGCATTTTTTAAAGCTGTATTGTCATGAGTCAAATTTGATCATGTTAGGTTCTTGCATAGGTCCTATAGCATTGATAAGTTTCCACCCTCTTTCCTACATACACACATCTCTCCTGCATACACACAACTCTACTACTATCACACACGCAATTTTCCGAAATACACACACAACTCTCCTCCATACACAAACACAGTTCTAACACATATAGCTTTTCTACAGCTTTGAAGTATGCACTCACACCTCTGTTACATACACGCACTGTTTTGCTACATACTTGTACACAGCTTTCTTACATACACCAACAGCTCTCTTATATACTCATGCAGCTCCACACACACAAACACTTATATATATATATATATATATGTACACTCATCCATCGTATACATTACCACATCTTGAAATTCCTTCCAGGAATGTGACTGATCACATGACCTGAAAGGTTCAATGGCTAATCAACAACTTTGTTTGATTGGGACCCTATCCATGCCACCTCACATATCAGGAGTGTCGTTCTTCTTTTCATAAAGAGGTCCAAGGGCTAGTCTTGCAGAAGTTTTTTCAGCTACACAGGATGCGCAACATCCGTGCAAGTCCTGGTGACTTTCTCCCCTGCACTGCACCGATCAGATAGATCAGTGTGGGGCAGGAGAAAGGAGAACAGTTCTTTCAGTGATCATGAAGGATGCTGTCAGTGTTTTCCTCCATCAGAATAAGCAGCCTCTAGACTGTAAGAAACACACACATTTTAACATCATTTTGATTGTCTAAAATTTACTGCAGCTAAAAATTACATTTGGTTTACAATGCATTTTGCCAGATATGTTGTCACTTGTCAAAGCTAAGAATTTTACATGCTGGGTTTTTTTATGGCACATTTAGCACTGATAAGTTGTCACACTCTTGCTTAATATGTTAACATTCTGTCTGTAAACTGTATATGCATAGCTACCTTTTTGAAGCAATATTGAGATTTACTTAAGAACGTGGGGCCCAATAAATACCATCAATGGTGCCCAGTCCAAGAGATGGTGGATCCTATAGGTAAACACCACCTCATCATGCACTAAAACTTACTAAAAAAAAAAAAGATGTGAAGTTCACACATATAGAAAATGGACATTTTGTGAATACATATTACACGTATTGTAAAATAGATAGAGCTCATATGTAGAGTTTGTTTGATAAACTTTCCTACTACTTTGTCTAAATTAGAAGCAAATTGGTTGAACATTACTTCTACCTAAAATGGCAGAAAACGCACCTATCTTGGTGATGGACAGGACAGCTAGAGGGGATATGGAGGAGGCTGTTTTTTTTTTTTTAATAGGTGTACTTTCACCAATTTGCTGATAATTCATTGAAAGTAGATGATCGGTACAATTGCTGCCAATGCATTTTTTAAAGCTGTATTGTCATGAGTCAAATTTGATCATGTTAGGTTCTTGCATAGGTCCTATAGCATTGATAAGTTTCCACCCTCTTTCCTACATACACACATCTCTCCTGCATACACACAACTCTACTACTATCACACACGCAATTTTCCGAAATACACACACAACTCTCCTCCATACACAAACACAGTTCTAACACATATAGCTTTTCTACAGCTTTGAAGTATGCACTCACACCTCTGTTACATACACGCACTGTTTTGCTACATACTTGTACACAGCTTTCTTACATACACCAACAGCTCTCTTATATACTCATGCAGCTCCACACACACAAACACTTATATATATATATATATATATATGTACACTCATCCATCGTATACATTACCACATCTTGAAATTCCTTCCAGGAATGTGACTGATCACATGACCTGAAAGGTTCAATGGCTAATCAACAACTTTGTTTGATTGGGACCCTATCCATTCCACCTCACATATCAGGAGTGTCGTTCTTCTTTTCATAAAGAGGTCCAAGGGCTAGTCTTGCAGAAGTTTTTTCAGCTACACAGGATGCGCAACATCCGTGCAAGTCCTGGTGACTTTCTCCCCTGCACTGCACCGATCAGATAGATCAGTGTGGGGCAGGAGAAAGGAGAACAGTTCTTTCAGTGATCATGAAGGATGCTGTCAGTGTTTTCCTCCATCAGAATAAGCAGCCTCTAGACTGTAAGAAACACACACATTTTAACATCATTTTGATTGTCTAAAATTTACTGCAGCTAAAAATTACATTTGGTTTACAATGCATTTTGCCAGATATGTTGTCACTTGTCAAAGCTAAGAATTTTACATGCTGGGTTTTTTTATGGCACATTTAGCACTGATAAGTTGTCACACTCTTGCTTAATATGTTAACATTCTGTCTGTAAACTGTATATGCATAGCTACCTTTTTGAAGCAATATTGAGATTTACTTAAGAACGTGGGGCCCAATAAATACCATCAATGGTGCCCAGTCCAAGAGATGGTGGATCCTATAGGTAAAGACCACCTCATCATGCACTAAAACTTACTAAAAAAAAAAAAGATGTGAAGTTCACACATATAGAAAATGGACATTTTGTGAATACATATTACACGTATTGTAAAATAGATAGAGCTCATATGTAGAGTTTGTTTGATAAACTTTCCTACTACTTTGTCTAAATTAGAAGCAAATTGGTTGAACATTACTTCTACCTAAAATGGCAGAAAACGCACCTATCTTGGTGATGGACAGGACAGCTAGAGGGGATATGGAGGAGGCTGTTATTTTTTTTTTAATAGGTGTACTTTCACCAATTTGCTGATAATTCATTGAAAGTAGATGATCGGTACAATTGCTGCCAATGCATTTTTTAAAGCTGTATTGTCATGAGTCAAATTTGATCATGTTAGGTTCTTGCATAGGTCCTATAGCATTGATAAGTTTCCACCCTCTTTCCTACATACACACATCTCTCCTGCATACACACAACTCTACTACTATCACACACGCAATTTTCCGAAATACACACACAACTCTCCTCCATACACAAACACAGTTCTAACACATATAGCTTTTCTACAGCTTTGAAGTATGCACTCACACCTCTGTTACATACACGCACTGTTTTGCTACATACTTGTACACAGCTTTCTTACATACACCAACAGCTCTCTTATATACTCATGCAGCTCCACACACACAAACACTTATATATATATATATATATATATATATATATATATATGTACACTCATCCATCGTATACATTACCACATCTTGAAATTCCTTCCAGGAATGTGACTGATCACATGACCTGAAAGGTTCAATGGCTAATCAACAACTTTGTTTGATTGGGACCCTATCCATGCCACCTCACATATCAGGAGTGTCGTTCTTCTTTTCATAAAGAGGTCCAAGGGCTAGTCTTGCAGAAGTTTTTTCAGCTACACAGGATGCGCAACATCCGTGCAAGTCCTGGTGACTTTCTCCCCTGCACTGCACCGATCAGATAGATCAGTGTGGGGCAGGAGAAAGGAGAACAGTTCTTTCAGTGATCATGAAGGATGCTGTCAGTGTTTTCCTCCATCAGAATAAGCAGCCTCTAGACTGTAAGAAACACACACATTTTAACATCATTTTGATTGTCTAAAATTTACTGCAGCTAAAAATTACATTTGGTTTACAATGCATTTTGCCAGATATCTTGTCACTTGTCAAAGCTAAGAATTTTACATGCTGGGTTTTTTTATGGCACATTTAGCACTGATAAGTTGTCACACTCTTGCTTAATATGTTAACATTCTGTCTGTAAACTGTATATGCATAGCTACCTTTTTGAAGCAATATTGAGATTTACTTAAGAACGTGGGGCCCAATAAATACCATCAATGGTGCCCAGTCCAAGAGATGGTGGATCCTATAGGTAAACACCACCTCATCATGCACTAAAACTTACTAAAAAAAAAAAAGATGTGAAGTTCACACATATAGAAAATGGACATTTTGTGAATACATATTACACGTATTGTAAAATAGATAGAGCTCATATGTAGAGTTTGTTTGATAAACTTTCCTACTACTTTGTCTAAATTAGAAGCAAATTGGTTGAACATTACTTCTACCTAAAATGGCAGAAAACGCACCTATCTTGGTGATGGACAGGACAGCTAGAGGGGATATGGAGGAGGCTGTTATTTTTTTTTTAATAGGTGTACTTTCACCAATTTGCTGATAATTCATTGAAAGTAGATGATCGGTACAATTGCTGCCAATGCATTTTTTAAAGCTGTATTGTCATGAGTCAAATTTGATCATGTTAGGTTCTTGCATAGGTCCTATAGCATTGATAAGTTTCCACCCTCTTTCCTACATACACACATCTCTCCTGCATACACACAACTCTACTACTATCACACACGCAATTTTCCGAAATACACACACAACTCTCCTCCATACACAAACACAGTTCTAACACATATAGCTTTTCTACAGCTTTGAAGTATGCACTCACACCTCTGTTACATACACGCACTGTTTTGCTACATACTTGTACACAGCTTTCTTACATACACCAACAGCTCTCTTATATACTCATGCAGCTCCACACACACAAACACTTATATATATATATATATATATATGTACACTCATCCATCGTATACATTACCACATCTTGAAATTCCTTCCAGGAATGTGACTGATCACATGACCTGAAAGGTTCAATGGCTAATCAACAACTTTGTTTGATTGGGACCCTATCCATTCCACCTCACATATCAGGAGTGTCGTTCTTCTTTTCATAAAGAGGTCCAAGGGCTAGTCTTGCAGAAGTTTTTTCAGCTACACAGGATGCGCAACATCCGTGCAAGTCCTGGTGACTTTCTCCCCTGCACTGCACCGATCAGATAGATCAGTGTGGGGCAGGAGAAAGGAGAACAGTTCTTTCAGTGATCATGAAGGATGCTGTCAGTGTTTTCCTCCATCAGAATAAGCAGCCTCTAGACTGTAAGAAACACACACATTTTAACATCATTTTGATTGTCTAAAATTTACTGCAGCTAAAAATTACATTTGGTTTACAATGCATTTTGCCAGATATGTTGTCACTTGTCAAAGCTAAGAATTTTACATGCTGGGTTTTTTTATGGCACATTTAGCACTGATAAGTTGTCACACTCTTGCTTAATATGTTAACATTCTGTCTGTAAACTGTATATGCATAGCTACCTTTTTGAAGCAATATTGAGATTTACTTAAGAACGTGGGGCCCAATAAATACCATCAATGGTGCCCAGTCCAAGAGATGGTGGATCCTATAGGTAAAGACCACCTCATCATGCACTAAAACTTACTAAAAAAAAAAAAGATGTGAAGTTCACACATATAGAAAATGGACATTTTGTGAATACATATTACACGTATTGTAAAATAGATAGAGCTCATATGTAGAGTTTGTTTGATAAACTTTCCTACTACTTTGTCTAAATTAGAAGCAAATTGGTTGAACATTACTTCTACCTAAAATGGCAGAAAACGCACCTATCTTGGTGATGGACAGGACAGCTAGAGGGGATATGGAGGAGGCTGTTATTTTTTTTTTAATAGGTGTACTTTCACCAATTTGCTGATAATTCATTGAAAGTAGATGATCGGTACAATTGCTGCCAATGCATTTTTTAAAGCTGTATTGTCATGAGTCAAATTTGATCATGTTAGGTTCTTGCATAGGTCCTATAGCATTGATAAGTTTCCACCCTCTTTCCTACATACACACATCTCTCCTGCATACACACAACTCTACTACTATCACACACGCAATTTTCCGAAATACACACACAACTCTCCTCCATACACAAACACAGTTCTAACACATATAGCTTTTCTACAGCTTTGAAGTATGCACTCACACCTCTGTTACATACACGCACTGTTTTGCTACATACTTGTACACAGCTTTCTTACATACACCAACAGCTCTCTTATATACTCATGCAGCTCCACACACACAAACACTTATATATATATATATATATATATATATATATATGTACACTCATCCATCGTATACATTACCACATCTTGAAATTCCTTCCAGGAATGTGACTGATCACATGACCTGAAAGGTTCAATGGCTAATCAACAACTTTGTTTGATTGGGACCCTATCCATGCCACCTCACATATCAGGAGTGTCGTTCTTCTTTTCATAAAGAGGTCCAAGGGCTAGTCTTGCAGAAGTTTTTTCAGCTACACAGGATGCGCAACATCCGTGCAAGTCCTGGTGACTTTCTCCCCTGCACTGCACCGATCAGATAGATCAGTGTGGGGCAGGAGAAAGGAGAACAGTTCTTTCAGTGATCATGAAGGATGCTGTCAGTGTTTTCCTCCATCAGAATAAGCAGCCTCTAGACTGTAAGAAACACACACATTTTAACATCATTTTGATTGTCTAAAATTTACTGCAGCTAAAAATTACATTTGGTTTACAATGCATTTTGCCAGATATCTTGTCACTTGTCAAAGCTAAGAATTTTACATGCTGGGTTTTTTTATGGCACATTTAGCACTGATAAGTTGTCACACTCTTGCTTAATATGTTAACATTCTGTCTGTAAACTGTATATGCATAGCTACCTTTTTGAAGCAATATTGAGATTTACTTAAGAACGTGGGGCCCAATAAATACCATCAATGGTGCCCAGTCCAAGAGATGGTGGATCCTATAGGTAAACACCACCTCATCATGCACTAAAACTTACTAAAAAAAAAAAAGATGTGAAGTTCACACATATAGAAAATGGACATTTTGTGAATACATATTACACGTATTGTAAAATAGATAGAGCTCATATGTAGAGTTTGTTTGATAAACTTTCCTACTACTTTGTCTAAATTAGAAGCAAATTGGTTGAACATTACTTCTACCTAAAATGGCAGAAAACGCACCTATCTTGGTGATGGACAGGACAGCTAGAGGGGATATGGAGGAGGCTGTTATTTTTTTTTTAATAGGTGTACTTTCACCAATTTGCTGATAATTCATTGAAAGTAGATGATCGGTACAATTGCTGCCAATGCATTTTTTAAAGCTGTATTGTCATGAGTCAAATTTGATCATGTTAGGTTCTTGCATAGGTCCTATAGCATTGATAAGTTTCCACCCTCTTTCCTACATACACACATCTCTCCTGCATACACACAACTCTACTACTATCACACACGCAATTTTCCGAAATACACACACAACTCTCCTCCATACACAAACACAGTTCTAACACATATAGCTTTTCTACAGCTTTGAAGTATGCACTCACACCTCTGTTACATACACGCACTGTTTTGCTACATACTTGTACACAGCTTTCTTACATACACCAACAGCTCTCTTATATACTCATGCAGCTCCACACACACAAACACTTATATATATATATATATATGTACACTCATCCATCGTATACATTACCACATCTTGAAATTCCTTCCAGGAATGTGACTGATCACATGACCTGAAAGGTTCAATGGCTAATCAACAACTTTGTTTGATTGGGACCCTATCCATGCCACCTCACATATCAGGAGTGTCGTTCTTCTTTTCATAAAGAGGTCCAAGGGCTAGTCTTGCAGAAGTTTTTTCAGCTACACAGGATGCGCAACATCCGTGCAAGTCCTGGTGACTTTCTCCCCTGCACTGCACCGATCAGATAGATCAGTGTGGGGCAGGAGAAAGGAGAACAGTTCTTTCAGTGATCATGAAGGATGCTGTCAGTGTTTTCCTCCATCAGAATAAGCAGCCTCTAGACTGTAAGAAACACACACATTTTAACATCATTTTGATTGTCTAAAATTTACTGCAGCTAAAAATTACATTTGGTTTACAATGCATTTTGCCAGATATGTTGTCACTTGTCAAAGCTAAGAATTTTACATGCTGGGTTTTTTTATGGCACATTTAGCACTGATAAGTTGTCACACTCTTGCTTAATATGTTAACATTCTGTCTGTAAACTGTATATGCATAGCTACCTTTTTGAAGCAATATTGAGATTTACTTAAGAACGTGGGGCCCAATAAATACCATCAATGGTGCCCAGTCCAAGAGATGGTGGATCCTATAGGTAAACACCACCTCATCATGCACTAAAACTTACTAAAAAAAAAAAAGATGTGAAGTTCACACATATAGAAAATGGACATTTTGTGAATACATATTACACGTATTGTAAAATAGATAGAGCTCATATGTAGAGTTTGTTTGATAAACTTTCCTACTACTTTGTCTAAATTAGAAGCAAATTGGTTGAACATTACTTCTACCTAAAATGGCAGAAAACGCACCTATCTTGGTGATGGACAGGACAGCTAGAGGGGATATGGAGGAGGCTGTTATTTTTTTTTTAATAGGTGTACTTTCACCAATTTGCTGATAATTCATTGAAAGTAGATGATCGGTACAATTGCTGCCAATGCATTTTTTAAAGCTGTATTGTCATGAGTCAAATTTGATCATGTTAGGTTCTTGCATAGGTCCTATAGCATTGATAAGTTTCCACCCTCTTTCCTACATACACACATCTCTCCTGCATACACACAACTCTACTACTATCACACACGCAATTTTCCGAAATACACACACAACTCTCCTCCATACACAAACACAGTTCTAACACATATAGCTTTTCTACAGCTTTGAAGTATGCACTCACACCTCTGTTACATACACGCACTGTTTTGCTACATACTTGTACACAGCTTTCTTACATACACCAACAGCTCTCTTATATACTCATGCAGCTCCACACACACAAACACTTATATATATATATATATATATGTACACTCATCGATCGTATACATTACCATATCTTGAAATTCCTTCCAGGAATGTGACTGATCACATGACCTGAAAGGTTCAATGGCTAATCAACAACTTTGTTTGATTGGGACCCTATCCATGCCACCTCACATATCAGGAGTGTCGTTCTTCTTTTCATAAAGAGGTCCAAGGGCTAGTCTTGCAGAAGTTTTTTCAGCTACACAGGATGCGCAACATCCGTGCAAGTCCTGGTGACTTTCTCCCCTGCACTGCACCGATCAGATAGATCAGTGTGGGGCAGGAGAAAGGAGAACAGTTCTTTCAGTGATCATGAAGGATGCTGTCAGTGTTTTCCTCCATCAGAATAAGCAGCCTCTAGACTGTAAGAAACACACACATTTTAACATCATTTTGATTGTCTAAAATTTACTGCAGCTAAAAATTACATTTGGTTTACAATGCATTTTGCCAGATATGTTGTCACTTGTCAAAGCTAAGAATTTTACATGCTGGGTTTTTTTATGGCACATTTAGCACTGATAAGTTGTCACACTCTTGCTTAATATGTTAACATTCTGTCTGTAAACTGTATATGCATAGCTACCTTTTTGAAGCAATATTGAGATTTACTTAAGAACGTGGGGCCCAATAAATACCATCAATGGTGCCCAGTCCAAGAGATGGTGGATCCTATAGGTAAACACCACCTCATCATGCACTAAAACTTACTAAAAAAAAAAAAGATGTGAAGTTCACACATATAGAAAATGGACATTTTGTGAATACATATTACACGTATTGTAAAATAGATAGAGCTCATATGTAGAGTTTGTTTGATAAACTTTCCTACTACTTTGTCTAAATTAGAAGCAAATTGGTTGAACATTACTTCTACCTAAAATGGCAGAAAACGCACCTATCTTGGTGATGGACAGGACAGCTAGAGGGGATATGGAGGAGGCTGTTATTTTTTTTTTAATAGGTGTACTTTCACCAATTTGCTGATAATTCATTGAAAGTAGATGATCGGTACAATTGCTGCCAATGCATTTTTTAAAGCTGTATTGTCATGAGTCAAATTTGATCATGTTAGGTTCTTGCATAGGTCCTATAGCATTGATAAGTTTCCACCCTCTTTCCTACATACACACATCTCTCCTGCATACACACAACTCTACTACTATCACACACGCAATTTTCCGAAATACACACACAACTCTCCTCCATACACAAACACAGTTCTAACACATATAGCTTTTCTACAGCTTTGAAGTATGCACTCACACCTCTGTTACATACACGCACTGTTTTGCTACATACTTGTACACAGCTTTCTTACATACACCAACAGCTCTCTTATATACTCATGCAGCTCCACACACACAAACACTTATATATATATATATATATGTACACTCATCCATCGTATACATTACCACATCTTGAAATTCCTTCCAGGAATGTGACTGATCACATGACCTGAAAGGTTCAATGGCTAATCAACAACTTTGTTTGATTGGGACCCTATCCATGCCACCTCACATATCAGGAGTGTCGTTCTTCTTTTCATAAAGAGGTCCAAGGGCTAGTCTTGCAGAAGTTTTTTCAGCTACACAGGATGCGCAACATCCGTGCAAGTCCTGGTGACTTTCTCCCCTGCACTGCACCGATCAGATAGATCAGTGTGGGGCAGGAGAAAGGAGAACAGTTCTTTCAGTGATCATGAAGGATGCTGTCAGTGTTTTCCTCCATCAGAATAAGCAGCCTCTAGACTGTAAGAAACACACACATTTTAACATCATTTTGATTGTCTAAAATTTACTGCAGCTAAAAATTACATTTGGTTTACAATGCATTTTGCCAGATATGTTGTCACTTGTCAAAGCTAAGAATTTTACATGCTGGGTTTTTTTATGGCACATTTAGCACTGATAAGTTGTCACACTCTTGCTTAATATGTTAACATTCTGTCTGTAAACTGTATATGCATAGCTACCTTTTTGAAGCAATATTGAGATTTACTTAAGAACGTGGGGCCCAATAAATACCATCAATGGTGCCCAGTCCAAGAGATGGTGGATCCTATAGGTAAACACCACCTCATCATGCACTAAAACTTACTAAAAAAAAAAAAGATGTGAAGTTCACACATATAGAAAATGGACATTTTGTGAATACATATTACACGTATTGTAAAATAGATAGAGCTCATATGTAGAGTTTGTTTGATAAACTTTCCTACTACTTTGTCTAAATTAGAAGCAAATTGGTTGAACATTACTTCTACCTAAAATGGCAGAAAACGCACCTATCTTGGTGATGGACAGGACAGCTAGAGGGGATATGGAGGAGGCTGTTATTTTTTTTTTAATAGGTGTACTTTCACCAATTTGCTGATAATTCATTGAAAGTAGATGATCGGTACAATTGCTGCCAATGCATTTTTTAAAGCTGTATTGTCATGAGTCAAATTTGATCATGTTAGGTTCTTGCATAGGTCCTATAGCATTGATAAGTTTCCACCCTCTTTCCTACATACACACATCTCTCCTGCATACACACAACTCTACTACTATCACACACGCAATTTTCCGAAATACACACACAACTCTCCTCCATACACAAACACAGTTCTAACACATATAGCTTTTCTACAGCTTTGAAGTATGCACTCACACCTCTGTTACATACACGCACTGTTTTGCTACATACTTGTACACAGCTTTCTTACATACACCAACAGCTCTCTTATATACTCATGCAGCTCCACACACACAAACACTTATATATATATATATATATGTACACTCATCCATCGTATACATTACCACATCTTGAAATTCCTTCCAGGAATGTGACTGATCACATGACCTGAAAGGTTCAATGGCTAATCAACAACTTTGTTTGATTGGGACCCTATCCATGCCACCTCACATATCAGGAGTGTCGTTCTTCTTTTCATAAAGAGGTCCAAGGGCTAGTCTTGCAGAAGTTTTTTCAGCTACACAGGATGCGCAACATCCGTGCAAGTCCTGGTGACTTTCTCCCCTGCACTGCACCGATCAGATAGATCAGTGTGGGGCAGGAGAAAGGAGAACAGTTCTTTCAGTGATCATGAAGGATGCTGTCAGTGTTTTCCTCCATCAGAATAAGCAGCCTCTAGACTGTAAGAAACACACACATTTTAACATCATTTTGATTGTCTAAAATTTACTGCAGCTAAAAATTACATTTGGTTTACAATGCATTTTGCCAGATATGTTGTCACTTGTCAAAGCTAAGAATTTTACATGCTGGGTTTTTTTATGGCACATTTAGCACTGATAAGTTGTCACACTCTTGCTTAATATGTTAACATTCTGTCTGTAAACTGTATATGCATAGCTACCTTTTTGAAGCAATATTGAGATTTACTTAAGAACGTGGGGCCCAATAAATACCATCAATGGTGCCCAGTCCAAGAGATGGTGGATCCTATAGGTAAACACCACCTCATCATGCACTAAAACTTACTAAAAAAAAAAAAGATGTGAAGTTCACACATATAGAAAATGGACATTTTGTGAATACATATTACACGTATTGTAAAATAGATAGAGCTCATATGTAGAGTTTGTTTGATAAACTTTCCTACTACTTTGTCTAAATTAGAAGCAAATTGGTTGAACATTACTTCTACCTAAAATGGCAGAAAACGCACCTATCTTGGTGATGGACAGGACAGCTAGAGGGGATATGGAGGAGGCTGTTATTTTTTTTTTAATAGGTGTACTTTCACCAATTTGCTGATAATTCATTGAAAGTAGATGATCGGTACAATTGCTGCCAATGCATTTTTTAAAGCTGTATTGTCATGAGTCAAATTTGATCATGTTAGGTTCTTGCATAGGTCCTATAGCATTGATAAGTTTCCACCCTCTTTCCTACATACACACATCTCTCCTGCATACACACAACTCTACTACTATCACACACGCAATTTTCCGAAATACACACACAACTCTCCTCCATACACAAACACAGTTCTAACACATATAGCTTTTCTACAGCTTTGAAGTATGCACTCACACCTCTGTTACATACACGCACTGTTTTGCTACATACTTGTACACAGCTTTCTTACATACACCAACAGCTCTCTTATATACTCATGCAGCTCCACACACACAAACACTTATATATATATATATATATATGTACACTCATCGATCGTATACATTACCATATCTTGAAATTCCTTCCAGGAATGTGACTGATCACATGACCTGAAAGGTTCAATGGCTAATCAACAACTTTGTTTGATTGGGACCCTATCCATGCCACCTCACATATCAGGAGTGTCGTTCTTCTTTTCATAAAGAGGTCCAAGGGCTAGTCTTGCAGAAGTTTTTTCAGCTACACAGGATGCGCAACATCCGTGCAAGTCCTGGTGACTTTCTCCCCTGCACTGCACCGATCAGATAGATCAGTGTGGGGCAGGAGAAAGGAGAACAGTTCTTTCAGTGATCATGAAGGATGCTGTCAGTGTTTTCCTCCATCAGAATAAGCAGCCTCTAGACTGTAAGAAACACACACATTTTAACATCATTTTGATTGTCTAAAATTTACTGCAGCTAAAAATTACATTTGGTTTACAATGCATTTTGCCAGATATGTTGTCACTTGTCAAAGCTAAGAATTTTACATGCTGGGTTTTTTTATGGCACATTTAGCACTGATAAGTTGTCACACTCTTGCTTAATATGTTAACATTCTGTCTGTAAACTGTATATGCATAGCTACCTTTTTGAAGCAATATTGAGATTTACTTAAGAACGTGGGGCCCAATAAATACCATCAATGGTGCCCAGTCCAAGAGATGGTGGATCCTATAGGTAAACACCACCTCATCATGCACTAAAACTTACTAAAAAAAAAAAAGATGTGAAGTTCACACATATAGAAAATGGACATTTTGTGAATACATATTACACGTATTGTAAAATAGATAGAGCTCATATGTAGAGTTTGTTTGATAAACTTTCCTACTACTTTGTCTAAATTAGAAGCAAATTGGTTGAACATTACTTCTACCTAAAATGGCAGAAAACGCACCTATCTTGGTGATGGACAGGACAGCTAGAGGGGATATGGAGGAGGCTGTTATTTTTTTTTTAATAGGTGTACTTTCACCAATTTGCTGATAATTCATTGAAAGTAGATGATCGGTACAATTGCTGCCAATGCATTTTTTAAAGCTGTATTGTCATGAGTCAAATTTGATCATGTTAGGTTCTTGCATAGGTCCTATAGCATTGATAAGTTTCCACCCTCTTTCCTACATACACACATCTCTCCTGCATACACACAACTCTACTACTATCACACACGCAATTTTCCGAAATACACACACAACTCTCCTCCATACACAAACACAGTTCTAACACATATAGCTTTTCTACAGCTTTGAAGTATGCACTCACACCTCTGTTACATACACGCACTGTTTTGCTACATACTTGTACACAGCTTTCTTACATACACCAACAGCTCTCTTATATACTCATGCAGCTCCACACACACAAACACTTATATATATATATATATATGTACACTCATCCATCGTATACATTACCACATCTTGAAATTCCTTCCAGGAATGTGACTGATCACATGACCTGAAAGGTTCAATGGCTAATCAACAACTTTGTTTGATTGGGACCCTATCCATGCCACCTCACATATCAGGAGTGTCGTTCTTCTTTTCATAAAGAGGTCCAAGGGCTAGTCTTGCAGAAGTTTTTTCAGCTACACAGGATGCGCAACATCCGTGCAAGTCCTGGTGACTTTCTCCCCTGCACTGCACCGATCAGATAGATCAGTGTGGGGCAGGAGAAAGGAGAACAGTTCTTTCAGTGATCATGAAGGATGCTGTCAGTGTTTTCCTCCATCAGAATAAGCAGCCTCTAGACTGTAAGAAACACACACATTTTAACATCATTTTGATTGTCTAAAATTTACTGCAGCTAAAAATTACATTTGGTTTACAATGCATTTTGCCAGATATGTTGTCACTTGTCAAAGCTAAGAATTTTACATGCTGGGTTTTTTTATGGCACATTTAGCACTGATAAGTTGTCACACTCTTGCTTAATATGTTAACATTCTGTCTGTAAACTGTATATGCATAGCTACCTTTTTGAAGCAATATTGAGATTTACTTAAGAACGTGGGGCCCAATAAATACCATCAATGGTGCCCAGTCCAAGAGATGGTGGATCCTATAGGTAAACACCACCTCATCATGCACTAAAACTTACTAAAAAAAAAAAAGATGTGAAGTTCACACATATAGAAAATGGACATTTTGTGAATACATATTACACGTATTGTAAAATAGATAGAGCTCATATGTAGAGTTTGTTTGATAAACTTTCCTACTACTTTGTCTAAATTAGAAGCAAATTGGTTGAACATTACTTCTACCTAAAATGGCAGAAAACGCACCTATCTTGGTGATGGACAGGACAGCTAGAGGGGATATGGAGGAGGCTGTTTTTTTTTTTTTAATAGGTGTACTTTCACCAATTTGCTGATAATTCATTGAAAGTAGATGATCGGTACAATTGCTGCCAATGCATTTTTTAAAGCTGTATTGTCATGAGTCAAATTTGATCATGTTAGGTTCTTGCATAGGTCCTATAGCATTGATAAGTTTCCACCCTCTTTCCTACATACACACATCTCTCCTGCATACACACAGCTCTACTACTATCACACACGCAATTTTCCGAAATACACACACAACTCTCCTCCATACACAAACACAGTTCTAACACATATAGCTTTTCTACAGCTTTGAAGTATGCACTCACACCTCTGTTACATACACGCACTGTTTTGCTACATACTTGTACACAGCTTTCTTACATACACCAACAGCTCTCTTATATACTCATGCAGCTCCACACACACAAACACTTATATATATATATATATATGTACACTCATCCATCGTATACATTACCACATCTTGAAATTCCTTCCAGGAATGTGACTGATCACATGACCTGAAAGGTTCAATGGCTAATCAACAACTTTGTTTGATTGGGACCCTATCCATGCCACCTCACATATCAGGAGTGTCGTTCTTCTTTTCATAAAGAGGTCCAAGGGCTAGTCTTGCAGAAGTTTTTTCAGCTACACAGGATGCGCAACATCCGTGCAAGTCCTGGTGACTTTCTCCCCTGCACTGCACCGATCAGATAGATCAGTGTGGGGCAGGAGAAAGGAGAACAGTTCTTTCAGTGATCATGAAGGATGCTGTCAGTGTTTTCCTCCATCAGAATAAGCAGCCTCTAGACTGTAAGAAACACACACATTTTAACATCATTTTGATTGTCTAAAATTTACTGCAGCTAAAAATTACATTTGGTTTACAATGCATTTTGCCAGATATGTTGTCACTTGTCAAAGCTAAGAATTTTACATGCTGGGTTTTTTTATGGCACATTTAGCACTGATAAGTTGTCACACTCTTGCTTAATATGTTAACATTCTGTCTGTAAACTGTATATGCATAGCTACCTTTTTGAAGCAATATTGAGATTTACTTAAGAACGTGGGGCCCAATAAATACCATCAATGGTGCCCAGTCCAAGAGATGGTGGATCCTATAGGTAAACACCACCTCATCATGCACTAAAACTTACTAAAAAAAAAAAAGATGTGAAGTTCACACATATAGAAAATGGACATTTTGTGAATACATATTACACGTATTGTAAAATAGATAGAGCTCATATGTAGAGTTTGTTTGATAAACTTTCCTACTACTTTGTCTAAATTAGAAGCAAATTGGTTGAACATTACTTCTACCTAAAATGGCAGAAAACGCACCTATCTTGGTGATGGACAGGACAGCTAGAGGGGATATGGAGGAGGCTGTTATTTTTTTTTTAATAGGTGTACTTTCACCAATTTGCTGATAATTCATTGAAAGTAGATGATCGGTACAATTGCTGCCAATGCATTTTTTAAAGCTGTATTGTCATGAGTCAAATTTGATCATGTTAGGTTCTTGCATAGGTCCTATAGCATTGATAAGTTTCCACCCTCTTTCCTACATACACACATCTCTCCTGCATACACACAACTCTACTACTATCACACACGCAATTTTCCGAAATACACACACAACTCTCCTCCATACACAAACACAGTTCTAACACATATAGCTTTTCTACAGCTTTGAAGTATGCACTCACACCTCTGTTACATACACGCACTGTTTTGCTACATACTTGTACACAGCTTTCTTACATACACCAACAGCTCTCTTATATACTCATGCAGCTCCACACACACAAACACTTATATATATATATATATATATGTACACTCATCGATCGTATACATTACCACATCTTGAAATTCCTTCCAGGAATGTGACTGATCACATGACCTGAAAGGTTCAATGGCTAATCAACAACTTTGTTTGATTGGGACCCTATCCATGCCACCTCACATATCAGGAGTGTCGTTCTTCTTTTCATAAAGAGGTCCAAGGGCTAGTCTTGCAGAAGTTTTTTCAGCTACACAGGATGCGCAACATCCGTGCAAGTCCTGGTGACTTTCTCCCCTGCACTGCACCGATCAGATAGATCAGTGTGGGGCAGGAGAAAGGAGAACAGTTCTTTCAGTGATCATGAAGGATGCTGTCAGTGTTTTCCTCCATCAGAATAAGCAGCCTCTAGACTGTAAGAAACACACACATTTTAACATCATTTTGATTGTCTAAAATTTACTGCAGCTAAAAATTACATTTGGTTTACAATGCATTTTGCCAGATATGTTGTCACTTGTCAAAGCTAAGAATTTTACATGCTGGGTTTTTTTATGGCACATTTAGCACTGATAAGTTGTCACACTCTTGCTTAATATGTTAACATTCTGTCTGTAAACTGTATATGCATAGCTACCTTTTTGAAGCAATATTGAGATTTACTTAAGAACGTGGGGCCCAATAAATACCATCAATGGTGCCCAGTCCAAGAGATGGTGGATCCTATAGGTAAACACCACCTCATCATGCACTAAAACTTACTAAAAAAAAAAAGATGTGAAGTTCACACATATAGAAAATGGACATTTTGTGAATACATATTACACGTATTGTAAAATAGATAGAGCTCATATGTAGAGTTTGTTTGATAAACTTTCCTACTACTTTGTCTAAATTAGAAGCAAATTGGTTGAACATTACTTCTACCTAAAATGGCAGAAAACGCACCTATCTTGGTGATGGACAGGACAGCTAGAGGGGATATGGAGGAGGCTGTTTTTTTTTTTTTAATAGGTGTACTTTCACCAATTTGCTGATAATTCATTGAAAGTAGATGATCGGTACAATTGCTGCCAATGCATTTTTTAAAGCTGTATTGTCATGAGTCAAATTTGATCATGTTAGGTTCTTGCATAGGTCCTATAGCATTGATAAGTTTCCACCCTCTTTCCTACATACACACATCTCTCCTGCATACACACAACTCTACTACTATCACACACGCAATTTTCCGAAATACACACACAACTCTCCTCCATACACAAACACAGTTCTAACACATATAGCTTTTCTACAGCTTTGAAGTATGCACTCACACCTCTGTTACATACACGCACTGTTTTGCTACATACTTGTACACAGCTTTCTTACATACACCAACAGCTCTCTTATATACTCATGCAGCTCCACACACACAAACACTTATATATATATATATATATGTACACTCATCCATCGTATACATTACCACATCTTGAAATTCCTTCCAGGAATGTGACTGATCACATGACCTGAAAGGTTCAATGGCTAATCAACAACTTTGTTTGATTGGGACCCTATCCATGCCACGTCACATATCAGGAGTGTCGTTCTTCTTTTCATAAAGAGGTCCAAGGGCTAGTCTTGCAGAAGTTTTTTCAGCTACACAGGATGCGCAACATCCGTGCAAGTCCTGGTGACTTTCTCCCCTGCACTGCACCGATCAGATAGATCAGTGTGGGGCAGGAGAAAGGAGAACAGTTCTTTCAGTGATCATGAAGGATGCTGTCAGTGTTTTCCTCCATCAGAATAAGCAGCCTCTAGACTGTAAGAAACACACACATTTTAACATCATTTTGATTGTCTAAAATTTACTGCAGCTAAAAATTACATTTGGTTTACAATGCATTTTGCCAGATATGTTGTCACTTGTCAAAGCTAAGAATTTTACATGCTGGGTTTTTTTATGGCACATTTAGCACTGATAAGTTGTCACACTCTTGCTTAATATGTTAACATTCTGTCTGTAAACTGTATATGCATAGCTACCTTTTTGAAGCAATATTGAGATTTACTTAAGAACGTGGGGCCCAATAAATACCATCAATGGTGCCCAGTCCAAGAGATGGTGGATCCTATAGGTAAACACCACCTCATCATGCACTAAAACTTACTAAAAAAAAAAAAGATGTGAAGTTCACACATATAGAAAATGGACATTTTGTGAATACATATTACACGTATTGTAAAATAGATAGAGCTCATATGTAGAGTTTGTTTGATAAACTTTCCTACTACTTTGTCTAAATTAGAAGCAAATTGGTTGAACATTACTTCTACCTAAAATGGCAGAAAACGCACCTATCTTGGTGATGGACAGGACAGCTAGAGGGGATATGGAGGAGGCTGTTATTTTTTTTTTAATAGGTGTACTTTCACCAATTTGCTGATAATTCATTGAAAGTAGATGATCGGTACAATTGCTGCCAATGCATTTTTTAAAGCTGTATTGTCATGAGTCAAATTTGATCATGTTAGGTTCTTGCATAGGTCCTATAGCATTGATAAGTTTCCACCCTCTTTCCTACATACACACATCTCTCCTGCATACACACAACTCTACTACTATCACACACGCAATTTTCCGAAATACACACACAACTCTCCTCCATACACAAACACAGTTCCAACACATATAGCTTTTCTACAGCTTTGAAGTATGCACTCACACCTCTGTTACATACACGCACTGTTTTGCTACATACTTGTACACAGCTTTCTTACATACACCAACAGCTCTCTTATATACTCATGCAGCTCCACACACACAAACACTTATATATATATATATATATGTACACTCATCCATCGTATACATTACCACATCTTGAAATTCCTTCCAGGAATGTGACTGATCACATGACCTGAAAGGTTCAATGGCTAATCAACAACTTTGTTTGATTGGGACCCTATCCATGCCACCTCACATATCAGGAGTGTCGTTCTTCTTTTCATAAAGAGGTCCAAGGGCTAGTCTTGCAGAAGTTTTTTCAGCTACACAGGATGCGCAACATCCGTGCAAGTCCTGGTGACTTTCTCCCCTGCACTGCACCGATCAGATAGATCAGTGTGGGGCAGGAGAAAGGAGAACAGTTCTTTCAGTGATCATGAAGGATGCTGTCAGTGTTTTCCTCCATCAGAATAAGCAGCCTCTAGACTGTAAGAAACACACAAATTTTAGCATCATTTTGATTGTCTAAAATTTACTGCAGCTAAAAATTACATTTGGTTTACAATGCATTTTGCCAGATATGTTGTCACTTGTCAAAGCTAAGAATTTTACATGCTGGTTTTTTTTATGGCACATTTAGCACTGATAAGTTGTCACACTCTTGCTTAATATGTTAACATTCTGTCTGTAAACTGTATATGCATAGCTACCTTTTTGAAGCAATATTGAGATTTACTTAAGAACGTGGGGCCCAATAAATACCATCAATGGTGCCCAGTCCAAGAGATGGTGGATCCTATAGGTAAACACCACCTCATCATGCACTAAAACTTACTAAAAAAAAAAAAGATGTGAAGTTCACACATATAGAAAATGGACATTTTGTGAATACATATTACGCGTATTGTAAAATAGATAGAGCTCATATGTAGAGTTTGTTTGATAAACTTTCCTACTACTTTGTCTAAATTAGAAGCAAATTGGTTGAACATTACTTCTACCTAAAATGGCAGAAAACGCACCTATCTTGGTGATGGACAGGACAGCTAGAGGGGATATGGAGGAGGCTGTTATTTTTTTTTTAATAGGTGTACTTTCACCAATTTGCTGATAATTCATTGAAAGTAGATGATCGGTACAATTGCTGCCAATGCATTTTTTAAAGCTGTATTGTCATGAGTCAAATTTGATCATGTTAGGTTCTTGCATAGGTCCTATAGCATTGATAAGTTTCCACCCTCTTTCCTACATACACACATCTCTCCTGCATACACACAACTCTACTACTATCACACACGCAATTTTCCGAAATACACACACAACTCTCCTCCATACACAAACACAGTTCTAACACATATAGCTTTTCTACAGCTTTGAAGTATGCACTCACACCTCTGTTACATACACGCACTGTTTTGCTACATACTTGTACACAGCTTTCTTACATACACCAACAGCTCTCTTATATACTCATGCAGCTCCACACACACAAACACATATATATATATATATATATATATATATATATATATATATGTACACTCATCCATCGTATACATTACCACATCTTGAAATTCCTTCCAGGAATGTGACTGATCACATGACCTGAAAGGTTCAATGGCTAATCAACAACTTTGTTTGATTGGGACCCTATCCATGCCACCTCACATAGCAGGAGTGTCGTTCTTCTTTTCATAAAGAGGTCCAAGGGCTAGTCTTGCAGAAGTTTTTTCAGCTACACAGGATGCGCAACATCCGTGCAAGTCCTGGTGACTTTCTCCCCTGCACTGCACCGATCAGATAGATCAGTGTGGGGCAGGAGAAAGGAGAACAGTTCTTTCAGTGATCATGAAGGATGCTGTCAGTGTTTTCCTCCATCAGAATAAGCAGCCTCTAGACTGTAAGAAACACACACATTTTAACATCATTTTGATTGTCTAAAATTTACTGCAGCTAAAAATTACATTTGGTTTACAATGCATTTTGCCAGATATGTTGTCACTTGTCAAAGCTAAGAATTTTACATGCTGGGTTTTTTTATGGCACATTTAGCACTGATAAGTTGTCACACTCTTGCTTAATATGTTAACATTCTGTCTGTAAACTGTATATGCATAGCTACCTTTTTGAAGCAATATTGAGATTTACTTAAGAACGTGGGGCCCAATAAATACCATCAATGGTGCCCAGTCCAAGAGATGGTGGATCCTATAGGTAAACACCACCTCATCATGCACTAAAACTTACTAAAAAAAAAAAAGATGTGAAGTTCACACATATAGAAAATGGACATTTTGTGAATACATATTACACGTATTGTAAAATAGATAGAGCTCATATGTAGAGTTTGTTTGATAAACTTTCCTACTACTTTGTCTAAATTAGAAGCAAATTGGTTGAACATTACTTCTACCTAAAATGGCAGAAAACGCACCTATCTTGGTGATGGACAGGACAGCTAGAGGGGATATGGAGGAGGCTGTTATTTTTTTTTTAATAGGTGTACTTTCACCAATTTGCTGATAATTCATTGAAAGTAGATGATCGGTACAATTGCTGCCAATGCATTTTTTAAAGCTGTATTGTCATGAGTCAAATTTGATCATGTTAGGTTCTTGCATAGGTCCTATAGCATTGATAAGTTTCCACCCTCTTTCCTACATACACACATCTCTCCTGCATACACACAACTCTACTACTATCACACACGCAATTTTCCGAAATACACACACAACTCTCCTCCATACACAAACACAGTTCTAACACATATAGCTTTTCTACAGCTTTGAAGTATGCACTCACACCTCTGTTACATACACGCACTGTTTTGCTACATACTTGTACACAGCTTTCTTACATACACCAACAGCTCTCTTATATACTCATGCAGCTCCACACACACAAACACTTATATATATATATATATATATGTACACTCATCCATCGTATACATTACCACATCTTGAAATTCCTTCCAGGAATGTGACTGATCACATGACCTGAAAGGTTCAATGGCTAATCAACAACTTTGTTTGATTGGGACCCTATCCATGCCACCTCACATATCAGGAGTGTCGTTCTTCTTTTCATAAAGAGGTCCAAGGGCTAGTCTTGCAGAAGTTTTTTCAGCTACACAGGATGCGCAACATCCGTGCAAGTCCTGGTGACTTTCTCCCCTGCACTGCACCGATCAGATAGATCAGTGTGGGGCAGGAGAAAGGAGAACAGTTCTTTCAGTGATCATGAAGGATGCTGTCAGTGTTTTCCTCCATCAGAATAAGCAGCCTCTAGACTGTAAGAAACACACACATTTTAACATCATTTTGATTGTCTAAAATTTACTGCAGCTAAAAATTACATTTGGTTTACAATGCATTTTGCCAGATATGTTGTCACTTGTCAAAGCTAAGAATTTTACATGCTGGGTTTTTTTATGGCACATTTAGCACTGATAAGTTGTCACACTCTTGCTTAATATGTTAACATTCTGTCTGTAAACTGTATATGCATAGCTACCTTTTTGAAGCAATATTGAGATTTACTTAAGAACGTGGGGCCCAATAAATACCATCAATGGTGCCCAGTCCAAGAGATGGTGGATCCTATAGGTAAACACCACCTCATCATGCACTAAAACTTACTAAAAAAAAAAAAGATGTGAAGTTCACACATATAGAAAATGGACATTTTGTGAATACATATTACACGTATTGTAAAATAGATAGAGCTCATATGTAGAGTTTGTTTGATAAACTTTCCTACTACTTTGTCTAAATTAGAAGCAAATTGGTTGAACATTACTTCTACCTAAAATGGCAGAAAACGCACCTATCTTGGTGATGGACAGGACAGCTAGAGGGGATATGGAGGAGGCTGTTATTTTTTTTTTAATAGGTGTACTTTCACCAATTTGCTGATAATTCATTGAAAGTAGATGATCGGTACAATTGCTGCCAATGCATTTTTTAAAGCTGTATTGTCATGAGTCAAATTTGATCATGTTAGGTTCTTGCATAGGTCCTATAGCATTGATAAGTTTCCACCCTCTTTCCTACATACACACATCTCTCCTGCATACACACAACTCTACTACTATCACACACGCAATTTTCCGAAATACACACACAACTCTCCTCCATACACAAACACAGTTCTAACACATATAGCTTTTCTACAGCTTTGAAGTATGCACTCACACCTCTGTTACATACACGCACTGTTTTGCTACATACTTGTACACAGCTTTCTTACATACACCAACAGCTCTCTTATATACTCATGCAGCTCCACACACACAAACACTTATATATATATATATATATATATGTACACTCATCCATCGTATACATTACCACATCTTGAAATTCCTTCCAGGAATGTGACTGATCACATGACCTGAAAGGTTCAATGGCTAATCAACAACTTTGTTTGATTGGGACCCTATCCATGCCACCTCACATATCAGGAGTGTCGTTCTTCTTTTCATAAAGAGGTCCAAGGGCTAGTCTTGCAGAAGTTTTTTCAGCTACACAGGATGCGCAACATCCGTGCAAGTCCTGGTGACTTTCTCCCCTGCACTGCACCGATCAGATAGATCAGTGTGGGGCAGGAGAAAGGAGAACAGTTCTTTCAGTGATCATGAAGGATGCTGTCAGTGTTTTCCTCCATCAGAATAAGCAGCCTCTAGACTGTAAGAAACACACACATTTTAACATCATTTTGATTGTCTAAAATTTACTGCAGCTAAAAATTACATTTGGTTTACAATGCATTTTGCCAGATATGTTGTCACTTGTCAAAGCTAAGAATTTTACATGCTGGGTTTTTTTATGGCACATTTAGCACTGATAAGTTGTCACACTCTTGCTTAATATGTTAACATTCTGTCTGTAAACTGTATATGCATAGCTACCTTTTTGAAGCAATATTGAGATTTACTTAAGAACGTGGGGCCCAATAAATACCATCAATGGTGCCCAGTCCAAGAGATGGTGGATCCTATAGGTAAACACCACCTCATCATGCACTAAAACTTACTAAAAAAAAAAAAGATGTGAAGTTCACACATATAGATAATGGACATTTTGTGAATACATATTACACGTATTGTAAAATAGATAGAGCTCATATGTAGAGTTTGTTTGATAAACTTTCCTACTACTTTGTCTAAATTAGAAGCAAATTGGTTGAACATTACTTCTACCTAAAATGGCAGAAAACGCACCTATCTTGGTGATGGACAGGACAGCTAGAGGGGATATGGAGGAGGCTGTTATTTTTTTTTTAATAGGTGTACTTTCACCAATTTGCTGATAATTCATTGAAAGTAGATGATCGGTACAATTGCTGCCAATGCATTTTTTAAAGCTGTATTGTCATGAGTCAAATTTGATCATGTTAGGTTCTTGCATAGGTCCTATAGCATTGATAAGTTTCCACCCTCTTTCCTACATACACACATCTCTCCTGCATACACACAACTCTACTACTATCACACACGCAATTTTCCGAAATACACACACAACTCTCCTCCATACACAAACACAGTTCTAACACATATAGCTTTTCTACAGCTTTGAAGTATGCACTCACACCTCTGTTACATACACGCACTGTTTTGCTACATACTTGTACACAGCTTTCTTACATACACCAACAGCTCTCTTATATACTCATGCAGCTCCACACACACAAACACTTATATATATATATATATATGTACACTCATCCATCGTATACATTACCACATCTTGAAATTCCTTCCAGGAATGTGACTGATCACATGACCTGAAAGGTTCAATGGCTAATCAACAACTTTGTTTGATTGGGACCCTATCCATGCCACCTCACATATCAGGAGTGTCGTTCTTCTTTTCATAAAGAGGTCCAAGGGCTAGTCTTGCAGAAGTTTTTTCAGCTACACAGGATGCGCAACATCCGTGCAAGTCCTGGTGACTTTCTCCCCTGCACTGCACCGATCAGATAGATCAGTGTGGGGCAGGAGAAAGGAGAACAGTTCTTTCAGTGATCATGAAGGATGCTGTCAGTGTTTTCCTCCATCAGAATAAGCAGCCTCTAGACTGTAAGAAACACACACATTTTAACATCATTTTGATTGTCTAAAATTTACTGCAGCTAAAAATTACATTTGGTTTACAATGCATTTTGCCAGATATGTTGTCACTTGTCAAAGCTAAGAATTTTACATGCTGGGTTTTTTTATGGCACATTTAGCACTGATAAGTTGTCACACTCTTGCTTAATATGTTAACATTCTGTCTGTAAACTGTATATGCATAGCTACCTTTTTGAAGCAATATTGAGATTTACTTAAGAACGTGGGGCCCAATAAATACCATCAATGGTGCCCAGTCCAAGAGATGGTGGATCCTATAGGTAAACACCACCTCATCATGCACTAAAACTTACTAAAAAAAAAAAAGATGTGAAGTTCACACATATAGAAAATGGACATTTTGTGAATACATATTACACGTATTGTAAAATAGATAGAGCTCATATGTAGAGTTTGTTTGATAAACTTTCCTACTACTTTGTCTAAATTAGAAGCAAATTGGTTGAACATTACTTCTACCTAAAATGGCAGAAAACGCACCTATCTTGGTGATGGACAGGACAGCTAGAGGGGATATGGAGGAGGCTGTTATTTTTTTTTTAATAGGTGTACTTTCACCAATTTGCTGATAATTCATTGAAAGTAGATGATCGGTACAATTGCTGCCAATGCATTTTTTAAAGCTGTATTGTCATGAGTCAAATTTGATCATGTTAGGTTCTTGCATAGGTCCTATAGCATTGATAAGTTTCCACCCTCTTTCCTACATACACACATCTCTCCTGCATACACACAACTCTACTACTATCACACACGCAATTTTCCGAAATACACACACAACTCTCCTCCATACACAAACACAGTTCTAACACATATAGCTTTTCTACAGCTTTGAAGTATGCACTCACACCTCTGTTACATACACGCACTGTTTTGCTACATACTTGTACACAGCTTTCTTACATACACCAACAGCTCTCTTATATACTCATGCAGCTCCACACACACAAACACTTATATATATATATATATATATGTACACTCATCCATCGTATACATTACCACATCTTGAAATTCCTTCCAGGAATGTGACTGATCACATGACCTGAAAGGTTCAATGGCTAATCAACAACTTTGTTTGATTGGGACCCTATCCATGCCACCTCACATATCAGGAGTGTCGTTCTTCTTTTCATAAAGAGGTCCAAGGGCTAGTCTTGCAGAAGTTTTTTCAGCTACACAGGATGCGCAACATCCGTGCAAGTCCTGGTGACTTTCTCCCCTGCACTGCACCGATCAGATAGATCAGTGTGGGGCAGGAGAAAGGAGAACAGTTCTTTCAGTGATCATGAAGGATGCTGTCAGTGTTTTCCTCCATCAGAATAAGCAGCCTCTAGACTGTAAGAAACACACACATTTTAACATCATTTTGATTGTCTAAAATTTACTGCAGCTAAAAATTACATTTGGTTTACAATGCATTTTGCCAGATATGTTGTCACTTGTCAAAGCTAAGAATTTTACATGCTGGGTTTTTTTATGGCACATTTAGCACTGATAAGTTGTCACACTCTTGCTTAATATGTTAACATTCTGTCTGTAAACTGTATATGCATAGCTACCTTTTTGAAGCAATATTGAGATTTACTTAAGAACGTGGGGCCCAATAAATACCATCAATGGTGCCCAGTCCAAGAGATGGTGGATCCTATAGGTAAACACCACCTCATCATGCACTAAAACTTACTAAAAAAAAAAAAGATGTGAAGTTCACACATATAGAAAATGGACATTTTGTGAATACATATTACACGTATTGTAAAATAGATAGAGCTCATATGTAGAGTTTGTTTGATAAACTTTCCTACTACTTTGTCTAAATTAGAAGCAAATTGGTTGAACATTACTTCTACCTAAAATGGCAGAAAACGCACCTATCTTGGTGATGGACAGGACAGCTAGAGGGGATATGGAGGAGGCTGTTATTTTTTTTTTAATAGGTGTACTTTCACCAATTTGCTGATAATTCATTGAAAGTAGATGATCGGTACAATTGCTGCCAATGCATTTTTTAAAGCTGTATTGTCATGAGTCAAATTTGATCATGTTAGGTTCTTGCATAGGTCCTATAGCATTGATAAGTTTCCACCCTCTTTCCTACATACACACATCTCTCCTGCATACACACAACTCTACTACTATCACACACGCAATTTTCCGAAATACACACACAACTCTCCTCCATACACAAACACAGTTCTAACACATATAGCTTTTCTACAGCTTTGAAGTATGCACTCACACCTCTGTTACATACACGCACTGTTTTGCTACATACTTGTACACAGCTTTCTTACATACACCAACAGCTCTCTTATATACTCATGCAGCTCCACACACACAAACACTTATATATATATATATATATATGTACACTCATCCATCGTATACATTACCACATCTTGAAATTCCTTCCAGGAATGTGACTGATCACATGACCTGAAAGGTTCAATGGCTAATCAACAACTTTGTTTGATTGGGACCCTATCCATGCCACCTCACATATCAGGAGTGTCGTTCTTCTTTTCATAAAGAGGTCCAAGGGCTAGTCTTGCAGAAGTTTTTTCAGCTACACAGGATGCGCAACATCCGTGCAAGTCCTGGTGACTTTCTCCCCTGCACTGCACCGATCAGATAGATCAGTGTGGGGCAGGAGAAAGGAGAACAGTTCTTTCAGTGATCATGAAGGATGCTGTCAGTGTTTTCCTCCATCAGAATAAGCAGCCTCTAGACTGTAAGAAACACACACATTTTAACATCATTTTGATTGTCTAAAATTTACTGCAGCTAAAAATTACATTTGGTTTACAATGCATTTTGCCAGATATGTTGTCACTTGTCAAAGCTAAGAATTTTACATGCTGGGTTTTTTTATGGCACATTTAGCACTGATAAGTTGTCACACTCTTGCTTAATATGTTAACATTCTGTCTGTAAACTGTATATGCATAGCTACCTTTTTGAAGCAATATTGAGATTTACTTAAGAACGTGGGGCCCAATAAATACCATCAATGGTGCCCAGTCCAAGAGATGGTGGATCCTATAGGTAAACACCACCTCATCATGCACTAAAACTTACTAAAAAAAAAAAAGATGTGAAGTTCACACATATAGATAATGGACATTTTGTGAATACATATTACACGTATTGTAAAATAGATAGAGCTCATATGTAGAGTTTGTTTGATAAACTTTCCTACTACTTTGTCTAAATTAGAAGCAAATTGGTTGAACATTACTTCTACCTAAAATGGCAGAAAACGCACCTATCTTGGTGATGGACAGGACAGCTAGAGGGGATATGGAGGAGGCTGTTATTTTTTTTTTAATAGGTGTACTTTCACCAATTTGCTGATAATTCATTGAAAGTAGATGATCGGTACAATTGCTGCCAATGCATTTTTTAAAGCTGTATTGTCATGAGTCAAATTTGATCATGTTAGGTTCTTGCATAGGTCCTATAGCATTGATAAGTTTCCACCCTCTTTCCTACATACACACATCTCTCCTGCATACACACAACTCTACTACTATCACACACGCAATTTTCCGAAATACACACACAACTCTCCTCCATACACAAACACAGTTCTAACACATATAGCTTTTCTACAGCTTTGAAGTATGCACTCACACCTCTGTTACATACACGCACTGTTTTGCTACATACTTGTACACAGCTTTCTTACATACACCAACAGCTCTCTTATATACTCATGCAGCTCCACACACACAAACACTTATATATATATATATATATATATATATATGTACACTCATCCATCGTATACATTACCACATCTTGAAATTCCTTCCAGGAATGTGACTGATCACATGACCTGAAAGGTTCAATGGCTAATCAACAACTTTGTTTGATTGGGACCCTATCCATGCCACCTCACATATCAGGAGTGTCGTTCTTCTTTTCATAAAGAGGTCCAAGGGCTAGTCTTGCAGAAGTTTTTTCAGCTACACAGGATGCGCAACATCCGTGCAAGTCCTGGTGACTTTCTCCCCTGCACTGCACCGATCAGATAGATCAGTGTGGGGCAGGAGAAAGGAGAACAGTTCTTTCAGTGATCATGAAGGATGCTGTCAGTGTTTTCCTCCATCAGAATAAGCAGCCTCTAGACTGTAAGAAACACACACATTTTAACATCATTTTGATTGTCTAAAATTTACTGCAGCTAAAAATTACATTTGGTTTACAATGCATTTTGCCAGATATGTTGTCACTTGTCAAAGCTAAGAATTTTACATGCTGGGTTTTTTATGGCACATTTAGCACTGATAAGTTGTCACACTCTTGCTTAATATGTTAACATTCTGTCTGTAAACTGTATATGCATAGCTACCTTTTTGAAGCAATATTGAGATTTACTTAAGAACGTGGGGCCCAATAAATACCATCAATGGTGCCCAGTCCAAGAGATGGTGGATCCTATAGGTAAACACCACCTCATCATGCACTAAAACTTACTAAAAAAAAAAAAGATGTGAAGTTCACACATATAGATAATGGACATTTTGTGAATACATATTACACGTATTGTAAAATAGATAGAGCTCATATGTAGAGTTTGTTTGATAAACTTTCCTACTACTTTGTCTAAATTAGAAGCAAATTGGTTGAACATTACTTCTACCTAAAATGGCAGAAAACGCACCTATCTTGGTGATGGACAGGACAGCTAGAGGGGATATGGAGGAGGCTGTTATTTTTTTTTTAATAGGTGTACTTTCACCAATTTGCTGATAATTCATTGAAAGTAGATGATCGGTACAATTGCTGCCAATGCATTTTTTAAAGCTGTATTGTCATGAGTCAAATTTGATCATGTTAGGTTCTTGCATAGGTCCTATAGCATTGATAAGTTTCCACCCTCTTTCCTACATACACACATCTCTCCTGCATACACACAACTCTACTACTATCACACACGCAATTTTCCGAAATACACACACAACTCTCCTCCATACACAAACACAGTTCTAACACATATAGCTTTTCTACAGCTTTGAAGTATGCACTCACACCTCTGTTACATACACGCACTGTTTTGCTACATACTTGTACACAGCTTTCTTACATACACCAACAGCTCTCTTATATACTCATGCAGCTCCACACACACAAACACTTATATATATATATATATATATATATGTACACTCATCCATCGTATACATTACCACATCTTGAAATTCCTTCCAGGAATGTGACTGATCACATGACCTGAAAGGTTCAATGGCTAATCAACAACTTTGTTTGATTGGGACCCTATCCATGCCACCTCACATATCAGGAGTGTCGTTCTTCTTTTCATAAAGAGGTCCAAGGGCTAGTCTTGCAGAAGTTTTTTCAGCTACACAGGATGCGCAACATCCGTGCAAGTCCTGGTGACTTTCTCCCCTGCACTGCACCGATCAGATAGATCAGTGTGGGGCAGGAGAAAGGAGAACAGTTCTTTCAGTGATCATGAAGGATGCTGTCAGTGTTTTCCTCCATCAGAATAAGCAGCCTCTAGACTGTAAGAAACACACACATTTTAACATCATTTTGATTGTCTAAAATTTACTGCAGCTAAAAATTACATTTGGTTTACAATGCATTTTGCCAGATATGTTGTCACTTGTCAAAGCTAAGAATTTTACATGCTGGGTTTTTTTATGGCACATTTAGCACTGATAAGTTGTCACACTCTTGCTTAATATGTTAACATTCTGTCTGTAAACTGTATATGCATAGCTACCTTTTTGAAGCAATATTGAGATTTACTTAAGAACGTGGGGCCCAATAAATACCATCAATGGTGCCCAGTCCAAGAGATGGTGGATCCTATAGGTAAACACCACCTCATCATGCACTAAAACTTACTAAAAAAAAAAAAGATGTGAAGTTCACACATATAGAAAATGGACATTTTGTGAATACATATTACACGTATTGTAAAATAGATAGAGCTCATATGTAGAGTTTGTTTGATAAACTTTCCTACTACTTTGTCTAAATTAGAAGCAAATTGGTTGAACATTACTTCTACCTAAAATGGCAGAAAACGCACCTATCTTGGTGATGGACAGGACAGCTAGAGGGGATATGGAGGAGGCTGTTATTTTTTTTTTAATAGGTGTACTTTCACCAATTTGCTGATAATTCATTGAAAGTAGATGATCGGTACAATTGCTGCCAATGCATTTTTTAAAGCTGTATTGTCATGAGTCAAATTTGATCATGTTAGGTTCTTGCATAGGTCCTATAGCATTGATAAGTTTCCACCCTCTTTCCTACATACACACATCTCTCCTGCATACACACAACTCTACTACTATCACACACGCAATTTTCCGAAATACACACACAACTCTCCTCCATACACAAACACAGTTCTAACACATATAGCTTTTCTACAGCTTTGAAGTATGCACTCACACCTCTGTTACATACACGCACTGTTTTGCTACATACTTGTACACAGCTTTCTTACATACACCAACAGCTCTCTTATATACTCATGCAGCTCCACACACACAAACACTTATATATATATATATATATGTACACTCATCCATCGTATACATTACCACATCTTGAAATTCCTTCCAGGAATGTGACTGATCACATGACCTGAAAGGTTCAATGGCTAATCAACAACTTTGTTTGATTGGGACCCTATCCATGCCACCTCACATATCAGGAGTGTCGTTCTTCTTTTCATAAAGAGGTCCAAGGGCTAGTCTTGCAGAAGTTTTTTCAGCTACACAGGATGCGCAACATCCGTGCAAGTCCTGGTGACTTTCTCCCCTGCACTGCACCGATCAGATAGATCAGTGTGGGGCAGGAGAAAGGAGAACAGTTCTTTCAGTGATCATGAAGGATGCTGTCAGTGTTTTCCTCCATCAGAATAAGCAGCCTCTAGACTGTAAGAAACACACACATTTTAACATCATTTTGATTGTCTAAAATTTACTGCAGCTAAAAATTACATTTGGTTTACAATGCATTTTGCCAGATATGTTGTCACTTGTCAAAGCTAAGAATTTTACATGCTGGGTTTTTTTATGGCACATTTAGCACTGATAAGTTGTCACACTCTTGCTTAATATGTTAACATTCTGTCTGTAAACTGTATATGCATAGCTACCTTTTTGAAGCAATATTGAGATTTACTTAAGAACGTGGGGCCCAATAAATACCATCAATGGTGCCCAGTCCAAGAGATGGTGGATCCTATAGGTAAACACCACCTCATCATGCACTAAAACTTACTAAAAAAAAAAAAGATGTGAAGTTCACACATATAGAAAATGGACATTTTGTGAATACATATTACACGTATTGTAAAATAGATAGAGCTCATATGTAGAGTTTGTTTGATAAACTTTCCTACTACTTTGTCTAAATTAGAAGCAAATTGGTTGAACATTACTTCTACCTAAAATGGCAGAAAACGCACCTATCTTGGTGATGGACAGGACAGCTAGAGGGGATATGGAGGAGGCTGTTATTTTTTTTTTAATAGGTGTACTTTCACCAATTTGCTGATAATTCATTGAAAGTAGATGATCGGTACAATTGCTGCCAATGCATTTTTTAAAGCTGTATTGTCATGAGTCAAATTTGATCATGTTAGGTTCTTGCATAGGTCCTATAGCATTGATAAGTTTCCACCCTCTTTCCTACATACACACATCTCTCCTGCATACACACAACTCTACTACTATCACACACGCAATTTTCCGAAATACACACACAACTCTCCTCCATACACAAACACAGTTCTAACACATATAGCTTTTCTACAGCTTTGAAGTATGCACTCACACCTCTGTTACATACACGCACTGTTTTGCTACATACTTGTACACAGCTTTCTTACATACACCAACAGCTCTCTTATATACTCATGCAGATCCACACACACAAACACTTATATATATATATATATATATGTACACTCATCCATCGTATACATTACCACATCTTGAAATTCCTTCCAGGAATGTGACTGATCACATGACCTGAAAGGTTCAATGGCTAATCAACAACTTTGTTTGATTGGGACCCTATCCATGCCACCTCACATATCAGGAGTGTCGTTCTTCTTTTCATAAAGAGGTCCAAGGGCTAGTCTTGCAGAAGTTTTTTCAGCTACACAGGATGCGCAACATCCGTGCAAGTCCTGGTGACTTTCTCCCCTGCACTGCACCGATCAGATAGATCAGTGTGGGGCAGGAGAAAGGAGAACAGTTCTTTCAGTGATCATGAAGGATGCTGTCAGTGTTTTCCTCCATCAGAATAAGCAGCCTCTAGACTGTAAGAAACACACACATTTTAACATCATTTTGATTGTCTAAAATTTACTGCAGCTAAAAATTACATTTGGTTTACAATGCATTTTGCCAGATATGTTGTCACTTGTCAAAGCTAAGAATTTTACATGCTGGGTTTTTTTATGGCACATTTAGCACTGATAAGTTGTCACACTCTTGCTTAATATGTTAACATTCTGTCTGTAAACTGTATATGCATAGCTACCTTTTTGAAGCAATATTGAGATTTACTTAAGAACGTGGGGCCCAATAAATACCATCAATGGTGCCCAGTCCAAGAGATGGTGGATCCTATAGGTAAACACCACCTCATCATGCACTAAAACTTACTAAAAAAAAAAAAGATGTGAAGTTCACACATATAGATAATGGACATTTTGTGAATACATATTACACGTATTGTAAAATAGATAGAGCTCATATGTAGAGTTTGTTTGATAAACTTTCCTACTACTTTGTCTAAATTAGAAGCAAATTGGTTGAACATTACTTCTACCTAAAATGGCAGAAAACGCACCTATCTTGGTGATGGACAGGACAGCTAGAGGGGATATGGAGGAGGCTGTTATTTTTTTTTTAATAGGTGTACTTTCACCAATTTGCTGATAATTCATTGAAAGTAGATGATCGGTACAATTGCTGCCAATGCATTTTTTAAAGCTGTATTGTCATGAGTCAAATTTGATCATGTTAGGTTCTTGCATAGGTCCTATAGCATTGATAAGTTTCCACCCTCTTTCCTACATACACACATCTCTCCTGCATACACACAACTCTACTACTATCACACACGCAATTTTCCGAAATACACACACAACTCTCCTCCATACACAAACACAGTTCTAACACATATAGCTTTTCTACAGCTTTGAAGTATGCACTCACACCTCTGTTACATACACGCACTGTTTTGCTACATACTTGTACACAGCTTTCTTACATACACCAACAGCTCTCTTATATACTCATGCAGCTCCACACACACAAACACTTATATATATATATATATGTACACTCATCCATCGTATACATTACCACATCTTGAAATTCCTTCCAGGAATGTGACTGATCACATGACCTGAAAGGTTCAATGGCTAATCAACAACTTTGTTTGATTGGGACCCTATCCATGCCACCTCACATATCAGGAGTGTCGTTCTTCTTTTCATAAAGAGGTCCAAGGGCTAGTCTTGCAGAAGTTTTTTCAGCTACACAGGATGCGCAACATCCGTGCAAGTCCTGGTGACTTTCTCCCCTGCACTGCACCGATCAGATAGATCAGTGTGGGGCAGGAGAAAGGAGAACAGTTCTTTCAGTGATCATGAAGGATGCTGTCAGTGTTTTCCTCCATCAGAATAAGCAGCCTCTAGACTGTAAGAAACACACACATTTTAACATCATTTTGATTGTCTAAAATTTACTGCAGCTAAAAATTACATTTGGTTTACAATGCATTTTGCCAGATATGTTGTCACTTGTCAAAGCTAAGAATTTTACATGCTGGGTTTTTTTATGGCACATTTAGCACTGATAAGTTGTCACACTCTTGCTTAATATGTTAACATTCTGTCTGTAAACTGTATATGCATAGCTACCTTTTTGAAGCAATATTGAGATTTACTTAAGAACGTGGGGCCCAATAAATACCATCAATGGTGCCCAGTCCAAGAGATGGTGGATCCTATAGGTAAACACCACCTCATCATGCACTAAAACTTACTAAAAAAAAAAAAGATGTGAAGTTCACACATATAGAAAATGGACATTTTGTGAATACATATTACACGTATTGTAAAATAGATAGAGCTCATATGTAGAGTTTGTTTGATAAACTTTCCTACTACTTTGTCTAAATTAGAAGCAAATTGGTTGAACATTACTTCTACCTAAAATGGCAGAAAACGCACCTATCTTGGTGATGGACAGGACAGCTAGAGGGGATATGGAGGAGGCTGTTATTTTTTTTTTAATAGGTGTACTTTCACCAATTTGCTGATAATTCATTGAAAGTAGATGATCAGTACAATTGCTGCCAATGCATTTTTTAAAGCTGTATTGTCATGAGTCAAATTTGATCATGTTAGGTTCTTGCATAGGTCCTATAGCATTGATAAGTTTCCACCCTCTTTCCTACATACACACATCTCTCCTGCATACACACAACTCTACTACTATCACACACGCAATTTTCCGAAATACACACACAACTCTCCTCCATACACAAACACAGTTCTAACACATATAGCTTTTCTACAGCTTTGAAGTATGCACTCACACCTCTGTTACATACACGCACTGTTTTGCTACATACTTGTACACAGCTTTCTTACATACACCAACAGCTCTCTTATATACTCATGCAGCTCCACACACACAAACACTTATATATATATATATATGTACACTCATCCATCGTATACATTACCACATCTTGAAATTCCTTCCAGGAATGTGACTGATCACATGACCTGAAAGGTTCAATGGCTAATCAACAACTTTGTTTGATTGGGACCCTATCCATGCCACCTCACATATCAGGAGTGTCGTTCTTCTTTTCATAAAGAGGTCCAAGGGCTAGTCTTGCAGAAGTTTTTTCAGCTACACAGGATGCGCAACATCCGTGCAAGTCCTGGTGACTTTCTCCCCTGCACTGCACCGATCAGATAGATCAGTGTGGGGCAGGAGAAAGGAGAACAGTTCTTTCAGTGATCATGAAGGATGCTGTCAGTGTTTTCCTCCATCAGAATAAGCAGCCTCTAGACTGTAAGAAACACACACATTTTAACATCATTTTGATTGTCTAAAATTTACTGCAGCTAAAAATTACATTTGGTTTACAATGCATTTTGCCAGATATGTTGTCACTTGTCAAAGCTAAGAATTTTACATGCTGGGTTTTTTTATGGCACATTTAGCACTGATAAGTTGTCACACTCTTGCTTAATATGTTAACATTCTGTCTGTAAACTGTATATGCATAGCTACCTTTTTGAAGCAATATTGAGATTTACTTAAGAACGTGGGGCCCAATAAATACCATCAATGGTGCCCAGTCCAAGAGATGGTGGATCCTATAGGTAAACACCACCTCATCATGCACTAAAACTTACTAAAAAAAAAAAAGATGTGAAGTTCACACATATAGAAAATGGACATTTTGTGAATACATATTACACGTATTGTAAAATAGATAGAGCTCATATGTAGAGTTTGTTTGATAAACTTTCCTACTACTTTGTCTAAATTAGAAGCAAATTGGTTGAACATTACTTCTACCTAAAATGGCAGAAAACGCACCTATCTTGGTGATGGACAGGACAGCTAGAGGGGATATGGAGGAGGCTGTTATTTTTTTTTTAATAGGTGTACTTTCACCAATTTGCTGATAATTCATTGAAAGTAGATGATCAGTACAATTGCTGCCAATGCATTTTTTAAAGCTGTATTGTCATGAGTCAAATTTGATCATGTTAGGTTCTTGCATAGGTCCTATAGCATTGATAAGTTTCCACCCTCTTTCCTACATACACACATCTCTCCTGCATACACACAACTCTACTACTATCACACACGCAATTTTCCGAAATACACACACAACTCTCCTCCATACACAAACACAGTTCTAACACATATAGCTTTTCTACAGCTTTGAAGTATGCACTCACACCTCTGTTACATACACGCACTGTTTTGCTACATACTTGTACACAGCTTTCTTACATACACCAACAGCTCTCTTATATACTCATGCAGCTCCACACACACAAACACTTATATATATATATATATATATGTACACTCATCCATCGTATACATTACCACATCTTGAAATTCCTTCCAGGAATGTGACTGATCACATGACCTGAAAGGTTCAATGGCTAATCAACAACTTTGTTTGATTGGGACCCTATCCATGCCACCTCACATATCAGGAGTGTCGTTCTTCTTTTCATAAAGAGGTCCAAGGGCTAGTCTTGCAGAAGTTTTTTCAGCTACACAGGATGCGCAACATCCGTGCAAGTCCTGGTGACTTTCTCCCCTGCACTGCACCGATCAGATAGATCAGTGTGGGGCAGGAGAAAGGAGAACAGTTCTTTCAGTGATCATGAAGGATGCTGTCAGTGTTTTCCTCCATCAGAATAAGCAGCCTCTAGACTGTAAGAAACACACACATTTTAACATCATTTTGATTGTCTAAAATTTACTGCAGCTAAAAATTACATTTGGTTTACAATGCATTTTGCCAGATATGTTGTCACTTGTCAAAGCTAAGAATTTTACATGCTGGGTTTTTTTATGGCACATTTAGCACTGATAAGTTGTCACACTCTTGCTTAATATGTTAACATTCTGTCTGTAAACTGTATATGCATAGCTACCTTTTTGAAGCAATATTGAGATTTACTTAAGAACGTGGGGCCCAATAAATACCATCAATGGTGCCCAGTCCAAGAGATGGTGGATCCTATAGGTAAACACCACCTCATCATGCACTAAAACTTACTAAAAAAAAAAAAGATGTGAAGTTCACACATATAGAAAATGGACATTTTGTGAATACATATTACACGTATTGTAAAATAGATAGAGCTCATATGTAGAGTTTGTTTGATAAACTTTCCTACTACTTTGTCTAAATTAGAAGCAAATTGGTTGAACATTACTTCTACCTAAAATGGCAGAAAACGCACCTATCTTGGTGATGGACAGGACAGCTAGAGGGGATATGGAGGAGGCTGTTATTTTTTTTTTAATAGGTGTACTTTCACCAATTTGCTGATAATTCATTGAAAGTAGATGATCGGTACAATTGCTGCCAATGCATTTTTTAAAGCTGTATTGTCATGAGTCAAATTTGATCATGTTAGGTTCTTGCATAGGTCCTATAGCATTGATAAGTTTCCACCCTCTTTCCTACATACACACATCTCTCCTGCATACACACAACTCTACTACTATCACACACGCAATTTTCCGAAATACACACACAACTCTCCTCCATACACAAACACAGTTCTAACACATATAGCTTTTCTACAGCTTTGAAGTATGCACTCACACCTCTGTTACATACACGCACTGTTTTGCTACATACTTGTACACAGCTTTCTTACATACACCAACAGCTCTCTTATATACTCATGCAGCTCCACACACACAAACACTTATATATATATATATATATATGTACACTCATCCATCGTATACATTACCACATCTTGAAATTCCTTCCAGGAATGTGACTGATCACATGACCTGAAAGGTTCAATGGCTAATCAACAACTTTGTTTGATTGGGACCCTATCCATGCCACCTCACATATCAGGAGTGTCGTTCTTCTTTTCATAAAGAGGTCCAAGGGCTAGTCTTGCAGAAGTTTTTTCAGCTACACAGGATGCGCAACATCCGTGCAAGTCCTGGTGACTTTCTCCCCTGCACTGCACCGATCAGATAGATCAGTGTGGGGCAGGAGAAAGGAGAACAGTTCTTTCAGTGATCATGAAGGATGCTGTCAGTGTTTTCCTCCATCAGAATAAGCAGCCTCTAGACTGTAAGAAACACACACATTTTAACATCATTTTGATTGTCTAAAATTTACTGCAGCTAAAAATTACATTTGGTTTACAATGCATTTTGCCAGATATGTTGTCACTTGTCAAAGCTAAGAATTTTACATGCTGGGTTTTTTTATGGCACATTTAGCACTGATAAGTTGTCACACTCTTGCTTAATATGTTAACATTCTGTCTGTAAACTGTATATGCATAGCTACCTTTTTGAAGCAATATTGAGATTTACTTAAGAACGTGGGGCCCAATAAATACCATCAATGGTGCCCAGTCCAAGAGATGGTGGATCCTATAGGTAAACACCACCTCATCATGCACTAAAACTTACTAAAAAAAAAAAAGATGTGAAGTTCACACATATAGAAAATGGACATTTTGTGAATACATATTACACGTATTGTAAAATAGATAGAGCTCATATGTAGAGTTTGTTTGATAAACTTTCCTACTACTTTGTCTAAATTAGAAGCAAATTGGTTGAACATTACTTCTACCTAAAATGGCAGAAAACGCACCTATCTTGGTGATGGACAGGACAGCTAGAGGGGATATGGAGGAGGCTGTTATTTTTTTTTTAATAGGTGTACTTTCACCAATTTGCTGATAATTCATTGAAAGTAGATGATCGGTACAATTGCTGCCAATGCATTTTTTAAAGCTGTATTGTCATGAGTCAAATTTGATCATGTTAGGTTCTTGCATAGGTCCTATAGCATTGATAAGTTTCCACCCTCTTTCCTACATACACACATCTCTCCTGCATACACACAACTCTACTACTATCACACACGCAATTTTCCGAAATACACACACAACTCTCCTCCATACACAAACACAGTTCTAACACATATAGCTTTTCTACAGCTTTGAAGTATGCACTCACACCTCTGTTACATACACGCACTGTTTTGCTACCTACTTGTACACAGCTTTCTTACATACACCAACAGCTCTCTTATATACTCATGCAGCTCCACACACACAAACACTTATATATATATATATATATATGTACACTCATCCATCGTATACATTACCACATCTTGAAATTCCTTCCAGGAATGTGACTGATCACAGGACCTGAAAGGTTCAATGGCTAATCAACAACTTTGTTTGATTGGGACCCTATCCATGCCACCTCACATATCAGGAGTGTCGTTCTTCTTTTCATAAAGAGGTCCAAGGGCTAGTCTTGCAGAAGTTTTTTCAGCTACACAGGATGCGCAACATCCATGCAAGTCCTGGTGACTTTCTCCCCTGCACTGCACCGATCAGATAGATCAGTGTGGGGCAGGAGAAAGGAGAACAGTTCTTTCAGTGATCATGAAGGATGCTGTCAGTGTTTTCCTCCATCAGAATAAGCAGCCTCTAGACTGTAAGAAACACACACATTTTAACATCATTTTGATTGTCTAAAATTTACTGCAGCTAAAAATTACATTTGGTTTACAATGCATTTTGCCAGATATGTTGTCACTTGTCAAAGCTAAGAATTTTACATGCTGGGTTTTTTTATGGCACATTTAGCACTGATAAGTTGTCACACTCTTGCTTAATATGTTAACATTCTGTCTGTAAACTGTATATGCATAGCTACCTTTTTGAAGCAATATTGAGATTTACTTAAGAACGTGGGGCCCAATAAATACCATCAATGGTGCCCAGTCCAAGAGATGGTGGATCCTATAGGTAAACACCACCTCATCATGCACTAAAACTTACTAAAAAAAAAAAAGATGTGAAGTTCACACATATAGATAATGGACATTTTGTGAATACATATTACACGTATTGTAAAATAGATAGAGCTCATATGTAGAGTTTGTTTGATAAACTTTCCTACTACTTTGTCTAAATTAGAAGCAAATTGGTTGAACATTACTTCTACCTAAAATGGCAGAAAACGCACCTATCTTGGTGATGGACAGGACAGCTAGAGGGGATATGGAGGAGGCTGTTATTTTTTTTTTAATAGGTGTACTTTCACCAATTTGCTGATAATTCATTGAAAGTAGATGATCGGTACAATTGCTGCCAATGCATTTTTTAAAGCTGTATTGTCATGAGTCAAATTTGATCATGTTAGGTTCTTGCATAGGTCCTATAGCATTGATAAGTTTCCACCCTCTTTCCTACATACACACATCTCTCCTGCATACACACAACTCTACTACTATCACACACGCAATTTTCCGAAATACACACACAACTCTCCTCCATACACAAACACAGTTCTAACACATATAGCTTTTCTACAGCTTTGAAGTATGCACTCACACCTCTGTTACATACACGCACTGTTTTGCTACATACTTGTACACAGCTTTCTTACATACACCAACAGCTCTCTTATATACTCATGCAGCTCCACACACACAAACACTTATATATATATATATATGTACACTCATCCATCGTATACATTACCACATCTTGAAATTCCTTCCAGGAATGTGACTGATCACATGACCTGAAAGGTTCAATGGCTAATCAACAACTTTGTTTGATTGGGACCCTATCCATGCCACCTCACATATCAGGAGTGTCGTTCTTCTTTTCATAAAGAGGTCCAAGGGCTAGTCTTGCAGAAGTTTTTTCAGCTACACAGGATGCGCAACATCCGTGCAAGTCCTGGTGACTTTCTCCCCTGCACTGCACCGATCAGATAGATCAGTGTGGGGCAGGAGAAAGGAGAACAGTTCTTTCAGTGATCATGAAGGATGCTGTCAGTGTTTTCCTCCATCAGAATAAGCAGCCTCTAGACTGTAAGAAACACACACATTTTAACATCATTTTGATTGTCTAAAATTTACTGCAGCTAAAAATTACATTTGGTTTACAATGCATTTTGCCAGATATGTTGTCACTTGTCAAAGCTAAGAATTTTACATGCTGGGTTTTTTTATGGCACATTTAGCACTGATAAGTTGTCACACTCTTGCTTAATATGTTAACATTCTGTCTGTAAACTGTATATGCATAGCTACCTTTTTGAAGCAATATTGAGATTTACTTAAGAACGTGGGGCCCAATAAATACCATCAATGGTGCCCAGTCCAAGAGATGGTGGATCCTATAGGTAAACACCACCTCATCATGCACTAAAACTTACTAAAAAAAAAAAAGATGTGAAGTTCACACATATAGAAAATGGACATTTTGTGAATACATATTACACGTATTGTAAAATAGATAGAGCTCATATGTAGAGTTTGTTTGATAAACTTTCCTACTACTTTGTCTAAATTAGAAGCAAATTGGTTGAACATTACTTCTACCTAAAATGGCAGAAAACGCACCTATCTTGGTGATGGACAGGACAGCTAGAGGGGATATGGAGGAGGCTGTTATTTTTTTTTTAATAGGTGTACTTTCACCAATTTGCTGATAATTCATTGAAAGTAGATGATCAGTACAATTGCTGCCAATGCATTTTTTAAAGCTGTATTGTCATGAGTCAAATTTGATCATGTTAGGTTCTTGCATAGGTCCTATAGCATTGATAAGTTTCCACCCTCTTTCCTACATACACACATCTCTCCTGCATACACACAACTCTACTACTATCACACACGCAATTTTCCGAAATACACACACAACTCTCCTCCATACACAAACACAGTTCTAACACATATAGCTTTTCTACAGCTTTGAAGTATGCACTCACACCTCTGTTACATACACGCACTGTTTTGCTACATACTTGTACACAGCTTTCTTACATACACCAACAGCTCTCTTATATACTCATGCAGCTCCACACACACAAACACTTATATATATATATATATATATGTACACTCATCCATCGTATACATTACCACATCTTGAAATTCCTTCCAGGAATGTGACTGATCACATGACCTGAAAGGTTCAATGGCTAATCAACAACTTTGTTTGATTGGGACCCTATCCATGCCACCTCACATATCAGGAGTGTCGTTCTTCTTTTCATAAAGAGGTCCAAGGGCTAGTCTTGCAGAAGTTTTTTCAGCTACACAGGATGCGCAACATCCGTGCAAGTCCTGGTGACTTTCTCCCCTGCACTGCACCGATCAGATAGATCAGTGTGGGGCAGGAGAAAGGAGAACAGTTCTTTCAGTGATCATGAAGGATGCTGTCAGTGTTTTCCTCCATCAGAATAAGCAGCCTCTAGACTGTAAGAAACACACACATTTTAACATCATTTTGATTGTCTAAAATTTACTGCAGCTAAAAATTACATTTGGTTTACAATGCATTTTGCCAGATATGTTGTCACTTGTCAAAGCTAAGAATTTTACATGCTGGGTTTTTTTATGGCACATTTAGCACTGATAAGTTGTCACACTCTTGCTTAATATGTTAACATTCTGTCTGTAAACTGTATATGCATAGCTACCTTTTTGAAGCAATATTGAGATTTACTTAAGAACGTGGGGCCCAATAAATACCATCAATGGTGCCCAGTCCAAGAGATGGTGGATCCTATAGGTAAACACCACCTCATCATGCACTAAAACTTACTAAAAAAAAAAAAGATGTGAAGTTCACACATATAGAAAATGGACATTTTGTGAATACATATTACACGTATTGTAAAATAGATAGAGCTCATATGTAGAGTTTGTTTGATAAACTTTCCTACTACTTTGTCTAAATTAGAAGCAAATTGGTTGAACATTACTTCTACCTAAAATGGCAGAAAACGCACCTATCTTGGTGATGGACAGGACAGCTAGAGGGGATATGGAGGAGGCTGTTATTTTTTTTTTAATAGGTGTACTTTCACCAATTTGCTGATAATTCATTGAAAGTAGATGATCGGTACAATTGCTGCCAATGCATTTTTTAAAGCTGTATTGTCATGAGTCAAATTTGATCATGTTAGGTTCTTGCATAGGTCCTATAGCATTGATAAGTTTCCACCCTCTTTCCTACATACACACATCTCTCCTGCATACACACAACTCTACTACTATCACACACGCAATTTTCCGAAATACACACACAACTCTCCTCCATACACAAACACAGTTCTAACACATATAGCTTTTCTACAGCTTTGAAGTATGCACTCACACCTCTGTTACATACACGCACTGTTTTGCTACATACTTGTACACAGCTTTCTTACATACACCAACAGCTCTCTTATATACTCATGCAGCTCCACACACACAAACACTTATATATATATATATATATGTACACTCATCCATCGTATACATTACCACATCTTGAAATTCCTTCCAGGAATGTGACTGATCACATGACCTGAAAGGTTCAATGGCTAATCAACAACTTTGTTTGATTGGGACCCTATCCATGCCACCTCACATATCAGGAGTGTCGTTCTTCTTTTCATAAAGAGGTCCAAGGGCTAGTCTTGCAGAAGTTTTTTCAGCTACACAGGATGCGCAACATCCGTGCAAGTCCTGGTGACTTTCTCCCCTGCACTGCACCGATCAGATAGATCAGTGTGGGGCAGGAGAAAGGAGAACAGTTCTTTCAGTGATCATGAAGGATGCTGTCAGTGTTTTCCTCCATCAGAATAAGCAGCCTCTAGACTGTAAGAAACACACACATTTTAACATCATTTTGATTGTCTAAAATTTACTGCAGCTAAAAATTACATTTGGTTTACAATGCATTTTGCCAGATATGTTGTCACTTGTCAAAGCTAAGAATTTTACATGCTGGGTTTTTTTATGGCACATTTAGCACTGATAAGTTGTCACACTCTTGCTTAATATGTTAACATTCTGTCTGTAAACTGTATATGCATAGCTACCTTTTTGAAGCAATATTGAGATTTACTTAAGAACGTGGGGCCCAATAAATACCATCAATGGTGCCCAGTCCAAGAGATGGTGGATCCTATAGGTAAACACCACCTCATCATGCACTAAAACTTACTAAAAAAAAAAAAGATGTGAAGTTCACACATATAGAAAATGGACATTTTGTGAATACATATTACACGTATTGTAAAATAGATAGAGCTCATATGTAGAGTTTGTTTGATAAACTTTCCTACTACTTTGTCTAAATTAGAAGCAAATTGGTTGAACATTACTTCTACCTAAAATGGCAGAAAACGCACCTATCTTGGTGATGGACAGGACAGCTAGAGGGGATATGGAGGAGGCTGTTATTTTTTTTTTAATAGGTGTACTTTCACCAATTTGCTGATAATTCATTGAAAGTAGATGATCGGTACAATTGCTGCCAATGCATTTTTTAAAGCTGTATTGTCATGAGTCAAATTTGATCATGTTAGGTTCTTGCATAGGTCCTATAGCATTGATAAGTTTCCACCCTCTTTCCTACATACACACATCTCTCCTGCATACACACAACTCTACTACTATCACACACGCAATTTTCCGAAATACACACACAACTCTCCTCCATACACAAACACAGTTCTAACACATATAGCTTTTCTACAGCTTTGAAGTATGCACTCACACCTCTGTTACATACACGCACTGTTTTGCTACCTACTTGTACACAGCTTTCTTACATACACCAACAGCTCTCTTATATACTCATGCAGCTCCACACACACAAACACTTATATATATATATATATATGTACACTCATCCATCGTATACATTACCACATCTTGAAATTCCTTCCAGGAATGTGACTGATCACATGACCTGAAAGGTTCAATGGCTAATCAACAACTTTGTTTGATTGGGACCCTATCCATGCCACCTCACATATCAGGAGTGTCGTTCTTCTTTTCATAAAGAGGTCCAAGGGCTAGTCTTGCAGAAGTTTTTTCAGCTACACAGGATGCGCAACAACCGTGCAAGTCCTGGTGACTTTCTCCCCTGCACTGCACCGATCAGATAGATCAGTGTGGGGCAGGAGAAAGGAGAACAGTTCTTTCAGTGATCATGAAGGATGCTGTCAGTGTTTTCCTCCATCAGAACAAGCAGCCTCTAGACTGTAAGAAACACACACATTTTAACATCATTTTGATTGTCTAAAATTTACTGCAGCTAAAAATTACATTTGGTTTACAATGCATTTTGCCAGATATGTTGTCACTTGTCAAAGCTAAGAATTTTACATGCTGGGTTTTTTTATGGCACATTTAGCACTGATAAGTTGTCACACTCTTGCTTAATATGTTAACATTCTGTCTGTAAACTGTATATGCATAGCTACCTTTTTGAAGCAATATTGAGATTTACTTAAGAACGTGGGGCCCAATAAATACCATCAATGGTGCCCAGTCCAAGAGATGGTGGATCCTATAGGTAAACACCACCTCATCATGCACTAAAACTTACTAAAAAAAAAAAAGATGTGAAGTTCACACATATAGAAAATGGACATTTTGTGAATACATATTACACGTATTGTAAAATAGATAGAGCTCATATGTAGAGTTTGTTTGATAAACTTTCCTACTACTTTGTCTAAATTAGAAGCAAATTGGTTGAACATTACTTCTACCTAAAATGGCAGAAAACGCACCTATCTTGGTGATGGACAGGACAGCTAGAGGGGATATGGAGGAGGCTGTTATTTTTTTTTTAATAGGTGTACTTTCACCAATTTTGCTGATAATTCATTGAAAGTAGATGATCGGTACAATTGCTGCCAATGCATTTTTTAAAGCTGTATTGTCATTAGTCAAATTTGATCATGTTAGGTTCTTGCATAGGTCCTATAGCATTGATAAGTTTCCACCCTCTTTCCTACATACACACATCTCTCCTGCATACACACAACTCTACTACTATCACACACGCAATTTTCCGAAATACACACACAACTCTCCTCCATACACAAACACAGTTCTAACACATATAGCTTTTCTACAGCTTTGAAGTATGCACTCACACCTCTGTTACATACACGCACTGTTTTGCTACATACTTGTACACAGCTTTCTTACATACACCAACAGCTCTCTTATATACTCATGCAGCTCCACACACACAAACACTTATATATATATATATATATATGTACACTCATCCATCGTATACATTACCACATCTTGAAATTCCTTCCAGGAATGTGACTGATCACATGACCTGAAAGGTTCAATGGCTAATCAACAACTTTGTTTGATTGGGACCCTATCCATGCCACCTCACATATCAGGAGTGTCGTTCTTCTTTTCATAAAGAGGTCCAAGGGCTAGTCTTGCAGAAGTTTTTTCAGCTACACAGGATGCGCAACATCCGTGCAAGTCCTGGTGACTTTCTCCCCTGCACTGCACCGATCAGATAGATCAGTGTGGGGCAGGAGAAAGGAGAACAGTTCTTTCAGTGATCATGAAGGATGCTGTCAGTGTTTTCCTCCATCAGAATAAGCAGCCTCTAGACTGTAAGAAACACACACATTTTAACATCATTTTGATTGTCTAAAATTTACTGCAGCTAAAAATTACATTTGGTTTACAATGCATTTTGCCAGATATGTTGTCACTTGTCAAAGCTAAGAATTTTACATGCTGGGTTTTTTTATGGCACATTTAGCACTGATAAGTTGTCACACTCTTGCTTAATATGTTAACATTCTGTCTGTAAACTGTATATGCATAGCTACCTTTTTGAAGCAATATTGAGATTTACTTAAGAACGTGGGGCCCAATAAATACCATCAATGGTGCCCAGTCCAAGAGATGGTGGATCCTATAGGTAAACACCACCTCATCATGCACTAAAACTTACTAAAAAAAAAAAAGATGTGAAGTTCACACATATAGAAAATGGACATTTTGTGAATACATATTACACGTATTGTAAAATAGATAGAGCTCATATGTAGAGTTTGTTTGATAAACTTTCCTACTACTTTGTCTAAATTAGAAGCAAATTGGTTGAACATTACTTCTACCTAAAATGGCAGAAAACGCACCTATCTTGGTGATGGACAGGACAGCTAGAGGGGATATGGAGGAGGCTGTTATTTTTTTTTTAATAGGTGTACTTTCACCAATTTGCTGATAATTCATTGAAAGTAGATGATCGGTACAATTGCTGCCAATGCATTTTTTAAAGCTGTATTGTCATGAGTCAAATTTGATCATGTTAGGTTCTTGCATAGGTCCTATAGCATTGATAAGTTTCCACCCTCTTTCCTACATACACACATCTCTCCTGCATACACACAACTCTACTACTATCACACACGCAATTTTCCGAAATACACACACAACTCTCCTCCATACACAAACACAGTTCTAACACATATAGCTTTTCTACAGCTTTGAAGTATGCACTCACACCTCTGTTACATACACGCACTGTTTTGCTACATACTTGTACACAGCTTTCTTACATACACCAACAGCTCTCTTATATACTCATGCAGCTCCACACACACAAACACTTATATATATATATATATATATGTACACTCATCCATCGTATACATTACCACATCTTGAAATTCCTTCCAGGAATGTGACTGATCACATGACCTGAAAGGTTCAATGGCTAATCAACAACTTTGTTTGATTGGGACCCTATCCATGCCACCTCACATATCAGGAGTGTCGTTCTTCTTTTCATAAAGAGGTCCAAGGGCTAGTCTTGCAGAAGTTTTTTCAGCTACACAGGATGCGCAACATCCGTGCAAGTCCTGGTGACTTTCTCCCCTGCACTGCACCGATCAGATAGATCAGTGTGGGGCAGGAGAAAGGAGAACAGTTCTTTCAGTGATCATGAAGGATGCTGTCAGTGTTTTCCTCCATCAGAATAAGCAGCCTCTAGACTGTAAGAAACACACACATTTTAACATCATTTTGATTGTCTAAAATTTACTGCAGCTAAAAATTACATTTGGTTTACAATGCATTTTGCCAGATATGTTGTCACTTGTCAAAGCTAAGAATTTTACATGCTGGGTTTTTTTATGGCACATTTAGCACTGATAAGTTGTCACACTCTTGCTTAATATGTTAACATTCTGTCTGTAAACTGTATATGCATAGCTACCTTTTTGAAGCAATATTGAGATTTACTTAAGAACGTGGGGCCCAATAAATACCATCAATGGTGCCCAGTCCAAGAGATGGTGGATCCTATAGGTAAACACCACCTCATCATGCACTAAAACTTACTAAAAAAAAAAAAGATGTGAAGTTCACACATATAGAAAATGGACATTTTGTGAATACATATTACACGTATTGTAAAATAGATAGAGCTCATATGTAGAGTTTGTTTGATAAACTTTCCTACTACTTTGTCTAAATTAGAAGCAAATTGGTTGAACATTACTTCTACCTAAAATGGCAGAAAACGCACCTATCTTGGTGATGGACAGGACAGCTAGAGGGGATATGGAGGAGGCTGTTATTTTTTTTTTAATAGGTGTACTTTCACCAATTTGCTGATAATTCATTGAAAGTAGATGATCGGTACAATTGCTGCCAATGCATTTTTTAAAGCTGTATTGTCATGAGTCAAATTTGATCATGTTAGGTTCTTGCATAGGTCCTATAGCATTGATAAGTTTCCACCCTCTTTCCTACATACACACATCTCTCCTGCATACACACAACTCTACTACTATCACACACGCAATTTTCCGAAATACACACACAACTCTCCTCCATACACAAACACAGTTCTAACACATATAGCTTTTCTACAGCTTTGAAGTATGCACTCACACCTCTGTTACATACACGCACTGTTTTGCTACCTACTTGTACACAGCTTTCTTACATACACCAACAGCTCTCTTATATACTCATGCAGCTCCACACACACAAACACTTATATATATATATATATATGTACACTCATCCATCGTATACATTACCACATCTTGAAATTCCTTCCAGGAATGTGACTGATCACATGACCTGAAAGGTTCAATGGCTAATCAACAACTTTGTTTGATTGGGACCCTATCCATGCCACCTCACATATCAGGAGTGTCGTTCTTCTTTTCATAAAGAGGTCCAAGGGCTAGTCTTGCAGAAGTTTTTTCAGCTACACAGGATGCGCAACAACCGTGCAAGTCCTGGTGACTTTCTCCCCTGCACTGCACCGATCAGATAGATCAGTGTGGGGCAGGAGAAAGGAGAACAGTTCTTTCAGTGATCATGAAGGATGCTGTCAGTGTTTTCCTCCATCAGAACAAGCAGCCTCTAGACTGTAAGAAACACACACATTTTAACATCATTTTGATTGTCTAAAATTTACTGCAGCTAAAAATTACATTTGGTTTACAATGCATTTTGCCAGATATGTTGTCACTTGTCAAAGCTAAGAATTTTACATGCTGGGTTTTTTTATGGCACATTTAGCACTGATAAGTTGTCACACTCTTGCTTAATATGTTAACATTCTGTCTGTAAACTGTATATGCATAGCTACCTTTTTGAAGCAATATTGAGATTTACTTAAGAACGTGGGGCCCAATAAATACCATCAATGGTGCCCAGTCCAAGAGATGGTGGATCCTATAGGTAAACACCACCTCATCATGCACTAAAACTTACTAAAAAAAAAAAAGATGTGAAGTTCACACATATAGAAAATGGACATTTTGTGAATACATATTACACGTATTGTAAAATAGATAGAGCTCATATGTAGAGTTTGTTTGATAAACTTTCCTACTACTTTGTCTAAATTAGAAGCAAATTGGTTGAACATTACTTCTACCTAAAATGGCAGAAAACGCACCTATCTTGGTGATGGACAGGACAGCTAGAGGGGATATGGAGGAGGCTGTTATTTTTTTTTTAATAGGTGTACTTTCACCAATTTGCTGATAATTCATTGAAAGTAGATGATCGGTACAATTGCTGCCAATGCATTTTTTAAAGCTGCATTGTCATTAGTCAAATTTGATCATGTTAGGTTCTTGCATAGGTCCTATAGCATTGATAAGTTTCCACCCTCTTTCCTACATACACACATCTCTCCTGCATACACACAACTCTACTACTATCACACACGCAATTTTCCGAAATACACACACAACTCTCCTCCATACACAAACACAGTTCTAACACATATAGCTTTTCTACAGCTTTGAAGTATGCACTCACACCTCTGTTACATACACGCACTGTTTTGCTACATACTTGTACACAGCTTTCTTACATACACCAACAGCTCTCTTATATACTCATGCAGCTCCACACACACAAACACTTATATATATATATATATATATGTACACTCATCCATCGTATACATTACCACATCTTGAAATTCCTTCCAGGAATGTGACTGATCACATGACCTGAAAGGTTCAATGGCTAATCAACAACTTTGTTTGATTGGGACCCTATCCATGCCACCTCACATATCAGGAGTGTCGTTCTTCTTTTCATAAAGAGGTCCAAGGGCTAGTCTTGCAGAAGTTTTTTCAGCTACACAGGATGCGCAACATCCGTGCAAGTCCTGGTGACTTTCTCCCCTGCACTGCACCGATCAGATAGATCAGTGTGGGGCAGGAGAAAGGAGAACAGTTCTTTCAGTGATCATGAAGGATGCTGTCAGTGTTTTCCTCCATCAGAATAAGCAGCCTCTAGACTGTAAGAAACACACACATTTTAACATCATTTTGATTGTCTAAAATTTACTGCAGCTAAAAATTACATTTGGTTTACAATGCATTTTGCCAGATATGTTGTCACTTGTCAAAGCTAAGAATTTTACATGCTGGGTTTTTTTATGGCACATTTAGCACTGATAAGTTGTCACACTCTTGCTTAATATGTTAACATTCTGTCTGTAAACTGTATATGCATAGCTACCTTTTTGAAGCAATATTGAGATTTACTTAAGAACGTGGGGCCCAATAAATACCATCAATGGTGCCCAGTCCAAGAGATGGTGGATCCTATAGGTAAACACCACCTCATCATGCACTAAAACTTACTAAAAAAAAAAAAGATGTGAAGTTCACACATATAGAAAATGGACATTTTGTGAATACATATTACACGTATTGTAAAATAGATAGAGCTCATATGTAGAGTTTGTTTGATAAACTTTCCTACTACTTTGTCTAAATTAGAAGCAAATTGGTTGAACATTACTTCTACCTAAAATGGCAGAAAACGCACCTATCTTGGTGATGGACAGGACAGCTAGAGGGGATATGGAGGAGGCTGTTATTTTTTTTTTAATAGGTGTACTTTCACCAATTTGCTGATAATTCATTGAAAGTAGATGATCGGTACAATTGCTGCCAATGCATTTTTTAAAGCTGTATTGTCATGAGTCAAATTTGATCATGTTAGGTTCTTGCATAGGTCCTATAGCATTGATAAGTTTCCACCCTCTTTCCTACATACACACATCTCTCCTGCATACACACAACTCTACTACTATCACACACGCAATTTTCCGAAATACACACACAACTCTCCTCCATACACAAACACAGTTCTAACACATATAGCTTTTCTACAGCTTTGAAGTATGCACTCACACCTCTGTTACATACACGCACTGTTTTGCTACATACTTGTACACAGCTTTCTTACATACACCAACAGCTCTCTTATATACTCATGCAGCTCCACACACACAAACACTTATATATATATATATATATATGTACACTCATCCATCGTATACATTACCACATCTTGAAATTCCTTCCAGGAATGTGACTGATCACATGACCTGAAAGGTTCAATGGCTAATCAACAACTTTGTTTGATTGGGACCCTATCCATGCCACCTCACATATCAGGAGTGTCGTTCTTCTTTTCATAAAGAGGTCCAAGGGCTAGTCTTGCAGAAGTTTTTTCAGCTACACAGGATGCGCAACATCCGTGCAAGTCCTGGTGACTTTCTCCCCTGCACTGCACCGATCAGATAGATCAGTGTGGGGCAGGAGAAAGGAGAACAGTTCTTTCAGTGATCATGAAGGATGCTGTCAGTGTTTTCCTCCATCAGAATAAGCAGCCTCTAGACTGTAAGAAACACACACATTTTAACATCATTTTGATTGTCTAAAATTTACTGCAGCTAAAAATTACATTTGGTTTACAATGCATTTTGCCAGATATGTTGTCACTTGTCAAAGCTAAGAATTTTACATGCTGGGTTTTTTTATGGCACATTTAGCACTGATAAGTTGTCACACTCTTGCTTAATATGTTAACATTCTGTCTGTAAACTGTATATGCATAGCTACCTTTTTGAAGCAATATTGAGATTTACTTAAGAACGTGGGGCCCAATAAATACCATCAATGGTGCCCAGTCCAAGAGATGGTGGATCCTATAGGTAAACACCACCTCATCATGCACTAAAACTTACTAAAAAAAAAAAAGATGTGAAGTTCACACATATAGAAAATGGACATTTTGTGAATACATATTACACGTATTGTAAAATAGATAGAGCTCATATGTAGAGTTTGTTTGATAAACTTTCCTACAACTTTGTCTAAATTAGAAGCAAATTGGTTGAACATTACTTCTACCTAAAATGGCAGAAAACGCACCTATCTTGGTGATGGACAGGACAGCTAGAGGGGATATGGAGGAGGCTGTTATTTTTTTTTTAATAGGTGTACTTTCACCAATTTGCTGATAATTCATTGAAAGTAGATGATCGGTACAATTGCTGCCAATGCATTTTTTAAAGCTGTATTGTCATGAGTCAAATTTGATCATGTTAGGTTCTTGCATAGGTCCTATAGCATTGATAAGTTTCCACCCTCTTTCCTACATACACACATCTCTCCTGCATACACACAACTCTACTACTATCACACACGCAATTTTCCGAAATACACACACAACTCTCCTCCATACACAAACACAGTTCTAACACATATAGCTTTTCTACAGCTTTGAAGTATGCACTCACACCTCTGTTACATACACGCACTGTTTTGCTACATACTTGTACACAGCTTTCTTACATACACCAACAGCTCTCTTATATACTCATGCAGCTCCACACACACAAACACTTATATATATATATATATATATATGTACACTCATCCATCGTATACATTACCACATCTTGAAATTCCTTCCAGGAATGTGACTGATCACATGACCTGAAAGGTTCAATGGCTAATCAACAACTTTGTTTGATTGGGACCCTATCCATGCCACCTCACATATCAGGAGTGTCGTTCTTCTTTTCATAAAGAGGTCCAAGGGCTAGTCTTGCAGAAGTTTTTTCAGCTACACAGGATGCGCAACATCCGTGCAAGTCCTGGTGACTTTCTCCCCTGCACTGCACCGATCAGATAGATCAGTGTGGGGCAGGAGAAAGGAGAACAGTTCTTTCAGTGATCATGAAGGATGCTGTCAGTGTTTTCCTCCATCAGAATAAGCAGCCTCTAGACTGTAAGGAACACACACATTTTAACATCATTTTGATTGTCTAAAATTTACTGCAGCTAAAAATTACATTTGGTTTACAATGCATTTTGCCAGATATGTTGTCACTTGTCAAAGCTAAGAATTTTACATGCTGGGTTTTTTTATGGCACATTTAGCACTGATAAGTTGTCACACTCTTGCTTAATATGTTAACATTCTGTCTGTAAACTGTATATGCATAGCTACCTTTTTGAAGCAATATTGAGATTTACTTAAGAACGTGGGGCCCAATAAATACCATCAATGGTGCCCAGTCCAAGAGATGGTGGATCCTATAGGTAAACACCACCTCATCATGCACTAAAACTTACTAAAAAAAAAAAAGATGTGAAGTTCACACATATAGAAAATGGACATTTTGTGAATACATATTACACGTATTGTAAAATAGATAGAGCTCATATGTAGAGTTTGTTTGATAAACTTTCCTACTACTTTGTCTAAATTAGAAGCAAATTGGTTGAACATTACTTCTACCTAAAATGGCAGAAAACGCACCTATCTTGGTGATGGACAGGACAGCTAGAGGGGATATGGAGGAGGCTGTTATTTTTTTTTTAATAGGTGTACTTTCACCAATTTGCTGATAATTCATTGAAAGTAGATGATCGGTACAATTGCTGCCAATGCATTTTTTAAAGCTGTATTGTCATTAGTCAAATTTGATCATGTTAGGTTCTTGCATAGGTCCTATAGCATTGATAAGTTTCCACCCTCTTTCCTACATACACACATCTCTCCTGCATACACACAACTCTACTACTATCACACACGCAATTTTCCGAAATACACACACAACTCTCCTCCATACACAAACACAGTTCTAACACATATAGCTTTTCTACAGCTTTGAAGTATGCACTCACACCTCTGTTACATACACGCACTGTTTTGCTACATACTTGTACACAGCTTTCTTACATACACCAACAGCTCTCTTATATACTCATGCAGCTCCACACACACAAACACTTATATATATATATATATATGTACACTCATCCATCGTATACATTACCACATCTTGAAATTCCTTCCAGGAATGTGACTGATCACATGACCTGAAAGGTTCAATGGCTAATCAACAACTTTGTTTGATTGGGACCCTATCCATGCCACCTCACATATCAGGAGTGTCGTTCTTCTTTTCATAAAGAGGTCCAAGGGCTAGTCTTGCAGAAGTTTTTTCAGCTACACAGGATGCGCAACATCCGTGCAAGTCCTGGTGACTTTCTCCCCTGCACTGCACCGATCAGATAGATCAGTGTGGGGCAGGAGAAAGGAGAACAGTTCTTTCAGTGATCATGAAGGATGCTGTCAGTGTTTTCCTCCATCAGAATAAGCAGCCTCTAGACTGTAAGAAACACACACATTTTAACATCATTTTGATTGTCTAAAATTTACTGCAGCTAAAAATTACATTTGGTTTACAATGCATTTTGCCAGATATGTTGTCACTTGTCAAAGCTAAGAATTTTACATGCTGGGTTTTTTTATGGCACATTTAGCACTGATAAGTTGTCACACTCTTGCTTAATATGTTAACATTCTGTCTGTAAACTGTATATGCATAGCTACCTTTTTGAAGCAATATTGAGATTTACTTAAGAACGTGGGGCCCAATAAATACCATCAATGGTGCCCAGTCCAAGAGATGGTGGATCCTATAGGTAAACACCACCTCATCATGCACTAAAACTTACTAAAAAAAAAGATGTGAAGTTCACACATATAGAAAATGGACATTTTGTGAATACATATTACACGTATTGTAAAATAGATAGAGCTCATATGTAGAGTTTGTTTGATAAACTTTCCTACTACTTTGTCTAAATTAGAAGCAAATTGGTTGAACATTACTTCTACCTAAAATGGCAGAAAACGCACCTATCTTGGTGATGGATAGGACAGCTAGAGGGGATATGGAGGAGGCTGTTATTTTTTTTTTAATAGGCGTACTTTCACCAATTTGCTGATAATTCATTGAAAGTAGATGATCGGTACAATTGCTGCCAATGCATTTTTTAAAGCTGTATTGTCATGAGTCAAATTTGATCATGTTAGGTTCTTGCATAGGTCCTATAGCATTGATAAGTTTCCACCCTCTTTCCTACATACACACATCTCTCCTGCATACACACAACTCTACTACTATCACACACGCAATTTTCCGAAATACACACACAACTCTCCTCCATACACAAACACAGTTCTAACACATATAGCTTTTCTACAGCTTTGAAGTATGCACTCACACCTCTGTTACATACACGCACTGTTTTGCTACATACTTGTACACAGCTTTCTTACATACACCAACAGCTCTCTTATATACTCATGCAGCTCCACACACACAAACACTTATATATATATATATATATATATGTACACTCATCCATCGTATACATTACCACATCTTGAAATTCCTTCCAGGAATGTGACTGATCACATGACCTGAAAGGTTCAATGGCTAATCAACAACTTTGTTTGATTGGGACCCTATCCATGCCACCTCACATATCAGGAGTGTCGTTCTTCTTTTCATAAAGAGGTCCAAGGGCTAGTCTTGCAGAAGTTTTTTCAGCTACACAGGATGCGCAACATCCGTGCAAGTCCTGGTGACTTTCTCCCCTGCACTGCACCGATCAGATAGATCAGTGTGGGGCAGGAGAAAGGAGAACAGTTCTTTCAGTGATCATGAAGGATGCTGTCAGTGTTTTCCTCCATCAGAATAAGCAGCCTCTAGACTGTAAGAAACACACACATTTTAACATCATTTTGATTGTCTAAAATTTACTGCAGCTAAAAATTACATTTGGTTTACAATGCATTTTGCCAGATATGTTGTCACTTGTCAAAGCTAAGAATTTTACATGCTGGGTTTTTTTATGGCACATTTAGCACTGATAAGTTGTCACACTCTTGCTTAATATGTTAACATTCTGTCTGTAAACTGTATATGCATAGCTACCTTTTTGAAGCAATATTGAGATTTACTTAAGAACGTGGGGCCCAATAAATACCATCAATGGTGCCCAGTCCAAGAGATGGTGGATCCTATAGGTAAACACCACCTCATCATGCACTAAAACTTACTAAAAAAAAAAAAGATGTGAAGTTCACACATATAGAAAATGGACATTTTGTGAATACATATTACACGTATTGTAAAATAGATAGAGCTCATATGTAGAGTTTGTTTGATAAACTTTCCTACTACTTTGTCTAAATTAGAAGCAAATTGGTTGAACATTACTTCTACCTAAAATGGCAGAAAACGCACCTATCTTGGTGATGGACAGGACAGCTAGAGGGGATATGGAGGAGGCTGTTATTTTTTTTTTAATAGGTGTACTTTCACCAATTTGCTGATAATTCATTGAAAGTAGATGATCGGTACAATTGCTGCCAATGCATTTTTTAAAACTGTATTGTCATGAGTCAAATTTGATCATGTTAGGTTCTTGCATAGGTCCTATAGCATTGATAAGTTTCCACCTTCTTTCCTACATACACACATCTCTCCTGCATACACACAACTCTACTACTATCACACACGCAATTTTCCGAAATACACACACAACTCTCCTCCATACACAAACACAGTTCTAACACATATAGCTTTTCTACAGCTTTGAAGTATGCACTCACACCTCTGTTACATACACGCACTGTTTTGCTACATACTTGTACACAGCTTTCTTACATTCACCAACAGCTCTCTTATATACTCATGCAGCTCCACACACACAAACACTTATATATATATATATATATATATATATATATATGTACACTCATCCATCGTATACATTACCACATCTTGAAATTCCTTCCAGGAATGTGACTGATCACATGACCTGAAAGGTTCAATGGCTAATCAACAACTTTGTTTGATTGGGACCCTATCCATGCCACCTCACATATCAGGAGTGTCGTTCTTCTTTTCATAAAGAGGTCCAAGGGCTAGTCTTGCAGAAGTTTTTTCAGCTACACAGGATGCGCAACATCCGTGCAAGTCCTGGTGACTTTCTCCCCTGCACTGCACCGATCAGATAGATCAGTGTGGGGCAGGAGAAAGGAGAACAGTTCTTTCAGTGATCATGAAGGATGCTGTCAGTGTTTTCCTCCATCAGAATAAGCAGCCTCTAGACTGTAAGAAACACACACATTTTAACATCATTTTGATTGTCTAAAATTTACTGCAGCTAAAAATTACATTTGGTTTACAATGCATTTTGCCAGATATGTTGTCACTTGTCAAAGCTAAGAATTTTACATGCTGGGTTTTTTTATGGCACATTTAGCACTGATAAGTTGTCACACTCTTGCTTAATATGTTAACATTCTGTCTGTAAACTGTATATGCATAGCTACCTTTTTGAAGCAATATTGAGATTTACTTAAGAACGTGGGGCCCAATAAATACCATCAATGGTGCCCAGTCCAAGAGATGGTGGATCCTATAGGTAAACACCACCTCATCATGCACTAAAACTTACTAAAAAAAAAAAAGATGTGAAGTTCACACATATAGAAAATGGACATTTTGTGAATACATATTACACGTATTGTAAAATAGATAGAGCTCATATGTAGAGTTTGTTTGACAAACTTTCCTACTACTTTGTCTAAATTAGAAGCAAATTGGTTGAACATTACTTCTACCTAAAATGGCAGAAAACGCACCTATCTTGGTGATGGACAGGACAGCTAGAGGGGATATGGAGGAGGCTGTTATTTTTTTTTTAATAGGTGTACTTTCACCAATTTGCTGATAATTCATTGAAAGTAGATGATCGGTACAATTGCTGCCAATGCATTTTTTAAAACTGTATTGTCATGAGTCAAATTTGATCATGTTAGGTTCTTGCATAGGTCCTATAGCATTGATAAGTTTCCACCTTCTTTCCTACATACACACATCTCTCCTGCATACACACAACTCTACTACTATCACACACGCAATTTTCCGAAATACACACACAACTCTCCTCCATACACAAACACAGTTCTAACACATATAGCATTTCTACAGCTTTGAAGTATGCACTCACACCTCTGTTACATACACGCACTGTTTTGCTACATACTTGTACACAGCTTTCTTACATACACCAACAGCTCTCTTATATACTCATGCAGCTCCACACACACAAACACTTATATATATATATATATAAATATATATATATATGTACACTCATCCATCGTATACATTACCACATCTTGAAATTCCTTCCAGGAATGTGACTGATCACATGACCTGAAAGGTTCAATGGCTAATCAACAACTTTGTTTGATTGGGACCCTATCCATGCCACCTCACATATCAGGAGTGTCGTTCTTCTTTTCATAAAGAGGTCCAAGGGCTAGTCTTGCAGAAGTTTTTTCAGCTACACAGGATGCGCAACATCCGTGCAAGTCCTGGTGACTTTCTCCCCTGCACTGCACCGATCAGATAGATCAGTGTGGGGCAGGAGAAAGGAGAACAGTTCTTTCAGTGATCATGAAGGATGCTGTCAGTGTTTTCCTCCATCAGAATAAGCAGCCTCTAGACTGTAAGAAACACACACATTTTAACATCATTTTGATTGTCTAAAATTTACTGCAGCTAAAAATTACATTTGGTTTACAATGCATTTTGCCAGATATGTTGTCACTTGTCAAAGCTAAGAATTTTACATGCTGGGTTTTTTTATGGCACATTTAGCACTGATAAGTTGTCACACTCTTGCTTAATATGTTAACATTCTGTCTGTAAACTGTATATGCATAGCTACCTTTTTGAAGCAATATTGAGATTTACTTAAGAACGTGGGGCCCAATAAATACCATCAATGGTGCCCAGTCCAAGAGATGGTGGATCCTATAGGTAAACACCACCTCATCATGCACTAAAACTTACTAAAAAAAAAAAAGATGTGAAGTTCACACATATAGAAAATGGACATTTTGTGAATACATATTACACGTATTGTAAAATAGATAGAGCTCATATGTAGAGTTTGTTTGATAAACTTTCCTACTACTTTGTCTAAATTAGAAGCAAATTGGTTGAACATTACTTCTACCTAAAATGGCAGAAAACGCACCTATCTTGGTGATGGACAGGACAGCTAGAGGGGATATGGAGGAGGCTGTTATTTTTTTTTTAATAGGTGTACTTTCACCAATTTGCTGATAATTCATTGAAAGTAGATGATCGGTACAATTGCTGCCAATGCATTTTTTAAAACTGTATTGTCATGAGTCAAATTTGATCATGTTAGGTTCTTGCATAGGTCCTATAGCATTGATAAGTTTCCACCTTCTTTCCTACATACACACATCTCTCCTGCATACACACAACTCTACTACTATCACACACGCAATTTTCCGAAATACACACACAACTCTCCTCCATACACAAACACAGTTCTAACACATATAGCTTTTCTACAGCTTTGAAGTATGCACTCACACCTCTGTTACATACACGCACTGTTTTGCTACATACTTGTACACAGCTTTCTTACATACACCAACAGCTCTCTTATATACTCATGCAGCTCCACACACACAAACACTTATATATATATATATATAAATATATATATATATGTACACTCATCCATCGTATACATTACCACATCTTGAAATTCCTTCCAGGAATGTGACTGATCACATGACCTGAAAGGTTCAATGGCTAATCAACAACTTTGTTTGATTGGGACCCTATCCATGCCACCTCACATATCAGGAGTGTCGTTCTTCTTTTCATAAAGAGGTCCAAGGGCTAGTCTTGCAGAAGTTTTTTCAGCTACACAGGATGCGCAACATCCGTGCAAGTCCTGGTGACTTTCTCCCCTGCACTGCACCGATCAGATAGATCAGTGTGGGGCAGGAGAAAGGAGAACAGTTCTTTCAGTGATCATGAAGGATGCTGTCAGTGTTTTCCTCCATCAGAATAAGCAGCCTCTAGACTGTAAGAAACACACACATTTTAACATCATTTTGATTGTCTAAAATTTACTGCAGCTAAAAATTACATTTGGTTTACAATGCATTTTGCCAGATATGTTGTCACTTGTCAAAGCTAAGAATTTTACATGCTGGGTTTTTTTATGGCACATTTAGCACTGATAAGTTGTCACACTCTTGCTTAATATGTTAACATTCTGTCTGTAAACTGTATATGCATAGCTACCTTTTTGAAGCAATATTGAGATTTACTTAAGAACGTGGGGCCCAATAAATACCATCAATGGTGCCCAGTCCAAGAGATGGTGGATCCTATAGGTAAACACCACCTCATCATGCACTAAAACTTACTAAAAAAAAAAAAGATGTGAAGTTCACACATATAGAAAATGGACATTTTGTGAATACATATTACACGTATTGTAAAATAGATAGAGCTCATATGTAGAGTTTGTTTGATAAACTTTCCTACTACTTTGTCTAAATTAGAAGCAAATTGGTTGAACATTACTTCTACCTAAAATGGCAGAAAACGCACCTATCTTGGTGATGGACAGGACAGCTAGAGGGGATATGGAGGAGGCTGTTATTTTTTTTTTAATAGGTGTACTTTCACCAATTTGCTGATAATTCATTGAAAGTAGATGATCGGTACAATTGCTGCCAATGCATTTTTTAAAACTGTATTGTCATGAGTCAAATTTGATCATGTTAGGTTCTTGCATAGGTCCTATAGCATTGATAAGTTTCCACCTTCTTTCCTACATACACACATCTCTCCTGCATACACACAACTCTACTACTATCACACACGCAATTTTCCGAAATACACACACAACTCTCCTCCATACACAAACACAGTTCTAACACATATAGCTTTTCTACAGCTTTGAAGTATGCACTCACACCTCTGTTACATACACGCACTGTTTTGCTACATACTTGTACACAGCTTTCTTACATACACCAACAGCTCTCTTATATACTCATGCAGCTCCACACACACAAACACTTATATATATATATATATATAAATATATATACATATATGTACACTCATCCATCGTATACATTACCACATCTTGAAATTCCTTCCAGGAATGTGACTGATCACATGACCTGAAAGGTTCAATGGCTAATCAACAACTTTGTTTGATTGGGACCCTATCCATGCCACCTCACATATCAGGAGTGTCGTTCTTCTTTTCATAAAGAGGTCCAAGGGCTAGTCTTGCAGAAGTTTTTTCAGCTACACAGGATGCGCAACATCCGTGCAAGTCCTGGTGACTTTCTCCCCTGCACTGCACCGATCAGATAGATCAGTGTGGGGCAGGAGAAAGGAGAACAGTTCTTTCAGTGATCATGAAGGATGCTGTCTGTGTTTTCCTCCATCAGAATAAGCAGCCTCTAGACTGTAAGAAACACACACATTTTAGCATCATTTTGATTGTCTAAAATTTACTGCAGCTAAAAATTACATTTGGTTTACAATGCATTTTGCCAGATATGTTGTCACTTGTCAAAGCTAAGAATTTTACATGCTGGGTTTTTTTATGGCACATTTAGCACTGATAAGTTGTCACACTCTTGCTTAATATGTTAACATTCTGTCTGTAAACTGTATATGCATAGCTACCTTTTTGAAGCAATATTGAGATTTACTTAAGAACGTGGGGCCCAATAAATACCATCAATGGTGCCCAGTCCAAGAGATGGTGGATCCTATAGGTAAACACCACCTCATCATGCACTAAAACTTACTAAAAAAAAAAAAGATGTGAAGTTCACACATATAGAAAATGGACATTTTGTGAATACATATTACACGTATTGTAAAATAGATAGAGCTCATATGTAGAGTTTGTTTGATAAACTTTCCTACTACTTTGTCTAAATTAGAAGCAAATTGGTTGAACATTACTTCTACCTAAAATGGCAGAAAACGCACCTATCTTGGTGATGGACAGGACAGCTAGAGGGGATATGGAGGAGGCTGTTATTTTTTTTTTAATAGGTGTACTTTCACCAATTTGCTGATAATTCATTGAAAGTAGATGATCGGTACAATTGCTGCCAATGCATTTTTTAAAGCTGTATTGTCATGAGTCAAATTTGATCATGTTAGGTTCTTGCATAGGTCCTATAGCATTGATAAGTTTCCACCCTCTTTCCTACATACACACATCTCTCCTGCATACACACAACTCTACTACTATCACACACGCAATTTTCCGAAATACACACACAACTCTCCTCCATACACAAACACAGTTCTAACACATATAGCTTTTCTACAGCTTTGAAGTATGCACTCACACCTCTGTTACATACACGCACTGTTTTGCTACATACTTGTACACAGCTTTCTTACATACACCAACAGCTCTCTTATATACTCATGCAGCTCCACACACACAAACACTTATATATATATATATATATATGTACACTCATCCATCGTATACATTACCACATCTTGAAATTCCTTCCAGGAATGTGACTGATCACATGACCTGAAAGGTTCAATGGCTAATCAACAACTTTGTTTGATTGGGACCCTATCCATGCCACCTCACATATCAGGAGTGTCGTTCTTCTTTTCATAAAGAGGTCCAAGGGCTAGTCTTGCAGAAGTTTTTTCAGCTACACAGGATGCACAACATCCGTGCAAGTCCTGGTGACTTTCTCCCCTGCACTGCACCGATCAGATAGATCAGTGTGGGGCAGGAGAAAGGAGAACAGTTCTTTCAGTGATCATGAAGGATGCTGTCAGTGTTTTCCTCCAACAGAATAAGCAGCCTCTAGACTGTAAGAAACACACACATTTTAACATCATTTTGATTGTCTAAAATTTACTGCAGCTAAAAATTACATTTGGTTTACAATGCATTTTGCCAGATATGTTGTCACTTGTCAAAGCTAAGAATTTTACATGCTGGGTTTTTTTATGGCACATTTAGCACTGATAAGTTGTCACACTCTTGCTTAATATGTTAACATTCTGTCTGTAAACTGTATATGCATAGCTACCTTTTTGAAGCAATATTGAGATTTACTTAAGAACGTGGGGCCCAATAAATACCATCAATGGTGCCCAGTCCAAGAGATGGTGGATCCTATAGGTAAACACCACCTCATCATGCACTAAAACTTACTAAAAAAAAAAAAGATGTGAAGTTCACACATATAGAAAATGGACATTTTGTGAATACATATTACACGTATTGTAAAATAGATAGAGCTCATATGTAGAGTTTGTTTGATAAACTTTCCTACTACTTTGTCTAAATTAGAAGCAAATTGGTTGAACATTACTTCTACCTAAAATGGCAGAAAACGCACCTATCTTGGTGATGGACAGGACAGCTAGAGGGGATATGGAGGAGGCTGTTATTTTTTTTTTAATAGGTGTACTTTCACCAATTTGCTGATAATTCATTGAAAGTAGATGATCGGTACAATTGCTGCCAATGCATTTTTTAAAGCTGTATTGTCATGAGTCAAATTTGATCATGTTAGGTTCTTGCATAGGTCCTATAGCATTGATAAGTTTCCACCCTCTTTCCTACATACACACATCTCTCCTGCATACACACAACTCTACTACTATCACACACGCAATTTTCCGAAATACACACACAATTCTCCTCCATACACAAACACAGTTCTAACACATATAGCTTTTCTACAGCTTTGAAGTATGCACTCACACCTGTTACATACACGCACTGTTTTGCTACATACTTGTACACAGCTTTCTTACATACACCAACAGCTCTCTTATATACTCATGCAGCTCCACACACACAAACACTTATATATATATATATATATGTACACTCATCCATCGTATACATTACCACATCTTGAAATTCCTTCCAGGAATGTGACTGATCACATGACCTGAAAGGTTCAATGGCTAATCAACAACTTTGTTTGATTGGGACCCTATCCATGCCACCTCACATATCAGGAGTGTCGTTCTTCTTTTCATAAAGAGGTCCAAGGGCTAGTCTTGCAGAAGTTTTTTCAGCTACACAGGATGCGCAACATCCGTGCAAGTCCTGGTGACTTTCTCCCCTGCACTGCACCGATCAGATAGATCAGTGTGGGGCAGGAGAAAGGAGAACAGTTCTTTCAGTGATCATGAAGGATGCTGTCAGTGTTTTCCTCCATCAGAATAAGCAGCCTCTAGACTGTAAGAAACACACACATTTTAACATCATTTTGATTGTCTAAAATTTACTGCAGCTAAAAATTACATTTGGTTTACAATGCATTTTGCCAGATATGTTGTCACTTGTCAAAGCTAAGAATTTTACATGCTGGTTTTTTTTATGGCACATTTAGCACTGATAAGTTGTCACACTCTTGCTTAATATGTTAACATTCTGTCTGTAAACTGTATATGCATAGCTACCTTTTTGAAGCAATATTGAGATTTACTTAAGAACGTGGGGCCCAATAAATACCATCAATGGTGCCCAGTCCAAGAGATGGTGGATCCTATAGGTAAACACCACCTCATCATGCACTAAAACTTACTAAAAAAAAAAAGATGTGAAGTTCACACATATAGAAAATGGACATTTTGTGAATACATATTACACGTATTGTAAAATAGATAGAGCTCATATGTAGAGTTTGTTTGATAAACTTTCCTACTACTTTGTCTAAATTAGAAGCAAATTGGTTGAACATTACTTCTACCTAAAATGGCAGAAAACGCACCTATCTTGGTGATGGACAGGACAGCTAGAGGGGATATGGAGGAGGCTGTTATTTTTTTTTTAATAGGTGTACTTTCACCAATTTGCTGATAATTCATTGAAAGTAGATGATCGGTACAATTGCTGCCAATGCATTTTTTAAAGCTGTATTGTCATGAGTCAAATTTGATCATGTTAGGTTCTTGCATAGGTCCTATAGCATTGATAAGTTTCCACCCTCTTTCCTACATACACACATCTCTCCTGCATACACACAACTCTACTACTATCACACACGCAATTTTCCGAAATACACACACAACTCTCCTCCATACACAAACACAGTTCTAACACATATAGCTTTTCTACAGCTTTGAAGTATGCACTCACACCTCTGTTACATACACGCACTGTTTTGCTACATACTTGTACACAGCTTTCTTACATACACCAACAGCTCTCTTATATACTCATGCAGCTCCACACACACAAACACTTATATATATATATATATATATATATATATGTACACTCATCCATCGTATACATTACCACATCTTGAAATTCCTTCCAGGAATGTGACTGATCACATGACCTGAAAGGTTCAATGGCTAATCAACAACTTTGTTTGATTGGGACCCTATCCATGCCACCTCACATATCAGGAGTGTCGTTCTTCTTTTCATAAAGAGGTCCAAGGGCTAGTCTTGCAGAAGTTTTTTCAGCTACACAGGATGCGCAACATCCGTGCAAGTCCTGGTGACTTTCTCCCCTGCACTGCACCGATCAGATAGATCAGTGTGGGGCAGGAGAAAGGAGAACAGTTCTTTCAGTGATCATGAAGGATGCTGTCAGTGTTTTCCTCCATCAGAATAAGCAGCCTCTAGACTGTAAGAAACACACACATTTTAACATCATTTTGATTGTCTAAAATTTACTGCAGCTAAAAATTACATTTGGTTTACAATGCATTTTGCCAGATATGTTGTCACTTGTCAAAGCTAAGAATTTTACATGCTGGTTTTTTTTATGGCACATTTAGCACTGATAAGTTGTCACACTCTTGCTTAATATGTTAACATTCTGTCTGTAAACTGTATATGCATAGCTACCTTTTTGAAGCAATATTGAGATTTACTTAAGAACGTGGGGCCCAATAAATACCATCAATGGTGCCCAGTCCAAGAGATGGTGGATCCTATAGGTAAACACCACCTCATCATGCACTAAAACTTACTAAAAAAAAAAAGATGTGAAGTTCACACATATAGAAAATGGACATTTTGTGAATACATATTACACGTATTGTAAAATAGATAGAGCTCATATGTAGAGTTTGTTTGATAAACTTTCCTACTACTTTGTCTAAATTAGAAGCAAATTGGTTGAACATTACTTCTACCTAAAATGGCAGAAAACGCACCTATCTTGGTGATGGACAGGACAGCTAGAGGGGATATGGAGGAGGCTGTTATTTTTTTTTTAATAGGTGTACTTTCACCAATTTGCTGATAATTCATTGAAAGTAGATGATCGGTACAATTGCTGCCAATGCATTTTTTAAAGCTGTATTGTCATGAGTCAAATTTGATCATGTTAGGTTCTTGCATAGGTCCTATAGCATTGATAAGTTTCCACCCTCTTTCCTACATACACACATCTCTCCTGCATACACACAACTCTACTACTATCACACACGCAATTTTCCGAAATACACACACAACTCTCCTCCATACACAAACACAGTTCTAACACATATAGCTTTTCTACAGCTTTGAAGTATGCACTCACACCTCTGTTACATACACGCACTGTTTTGCTACATACTTGTACACAGCTTTCTTACATACACCAACAGCTCTCTTATATACTCATGCAGCTCCACACACACAAACACTTATATATATATATATATATATATATATATATGTACACTCATCCATCGTATACATTACCACATCTTGAAATTCCTTCCAGGAATGTGACTGATCACATGACCTGAAAGGTTCAATGGCTAATCAACAACTTTGTTTGATTGGGACCCTATCCATGCCACCTCACATATCAGGAGTGTCGTTCTTCTTTTCATAAAGAGGTCCAAGGGCTAGTCTTGCAGAAGTTTTTTCAGCTACACAGGATGCGCAACATCCGTGCAAGTCCTGGTGACTTTCTCCCCTGCACTGCACCGATCAGATAGATCAGTGTGGGGCAGGAGAAAGGAGAACAGTTCTTTCAGTGATCATGAAGGATGCTGTCAGTGTTTTCCTCCATCAGAATAAGCAGCCTCTAGACTGTAAGAAACACACACATTTTAACATCATTTTGATTGTCTAAAATTTACTGCAGCTAAAAATTACATTTGGTTTACAATGCATTTTGCCAGATATGTTGTCACTTGTCAAAGCTAAGAATTTTACATGCTGGGTTTTTTTATGGCACATTTAGCACTGATAAGTTGTCACACTCTTGCTTAATATGTTAACATTCTGTCTGTAAACTGTATATGCATAGCTACCTTTTTGAAGCAATATTGAGATTTACTTAAGAACGTGGGGCCCAATAAATACCATCAATGGTGCCCAGTCCAAGAGATGGTGGATCCTATAGGTAAACACCACCTCATCATGCACTAAAACTTACTAAAAAAAAAAAGATGTGAAGTTCACACATATAGAAAATGGACATTTTGTGAATACATATTACACGTATTGTAAAATAGATAGAGCTCATATGTAGAGTTTGTTTGATAAACTTTCCTACTACTTTGTCTAAATTAGAAGCAAATTGGTTGAACATTACTTCTACCTAAAATGGCAGAAAACGCACCTATCTTGGTGATGGACAGGACAGCTAGAGGGGATATGGAGGAGGCTGTTATTTTTTTTTTAATAGGTGTACTTTCACCAATTTGCTGATAATTCATTGAAAGTAGATGATCGGTACAATTGCTGCCAATGCATTTTTTAAAACTGTATTGTCATGAGTCAAATTTGATCATGTTAGGTTCTTGCATAGGTCCTATAGCATTGATAAGTTTCCACCTTCTTTCCTACATACACACATCTCTCCTGCATACACACAACTCTACTACTATCACACACGCAATTTTCCGAAATACACACACAACTCTCCTCCATACACAAACACAGTTCTAACACATATAGCTTTTCTACAGCTTTGAAGTATGCACTCACACCTCTGTTACATACACGCACTGTTTTGCTACATACTTGTACACAGCTTTCTTACATACACCAACAGCTCTCTTATATACTCATGCAGCTCCACACACACAAACACTTATATATATATATATATAAATATATATATATATGTACACTCATCCATCGTATACATTACCACATCTTGAAATTCCTTCCAGGAATGTGACTGATCACATGACCTGAAAGGTTCAATGGCTAATCAACAACTTTGTTTGATTGGGACCCTATCCATGCCACCTCACATATCAGGAGTGTCGTTCTTCTTTTCATAAAGAGGTCCAAGGGCTAGTCTTGCAGAAGTTTTTTCAGCTACACAGGATGCGCAACATCCGTGCAAGTCCTGGTGACTTTCTCCCCTGCACTGCACCGATCAGATAGATCAGTGTGGGGCAGGAGAAAGGAGAACAGTTCTTTCAGTGATCATGAAGGATGCTGTCAGTGTTTTCCTCCATCAGAATAAGCAGCCTCTAGACTGTAAGAAACACACACATTTTAACATCATTTTGATTGTCTAAAATTTACTGCAGCTAAAAATTACATTTGGTTTACAATGCATTTTGCCAGATATGTTGTCACTTGTCAAAGCTAAGAATTTTACATGCTGGGTTTTTTTATGGCACATTTAGCACTGATAAGTTGTCACACTCTTGCTTAATATGTTAACATTCTGTCTGTAAACTGTATATGCATAGCTACCTTTTTGAAGCAATATTGAGATTTACTTAAGAACGTGGGGCCCAATAAATACCATCAATGGTGCCCAGTCCAAGAGATGGTGGATCCTATAGGTAAACACCACCTCATCATGCACTAAAACTTACTAAAAAAAAAAAAGATGTGAAGTTCACACATATAGAAAATGGACATTTTGTGAATACATATTACACGTATTGTAAAATAGATAGAGCTCATATGTAGAGTTTGTTTGATAAACTTTCCTACTACTTTGTCTAAATTAGAAGCAAATTGGTTGAACATTACTTCTACCTAAAATGGCAGAAAACGCACCTATCTTGGTGATGGACAGGACAGCTAGAGGGGATATGGAGGAGGCTGTTATTTTTTTTTTAATAGGTGTACTTTCACCAATTTGCTGATAATTCATTGAAAGTAGATGATCGGTACAATTGCTGCCAATGCATTTTTTAAAACTGTATTGTCATGAGTCAAATTTGATCATGTTAGGTTCTTGCATAGGTCCTATAGCATTGATAAGTTTCCACCTTCTTTCCTACATACACACATCTCTCCTGCATACACACAACTCTACTACTATCACACACGCAATTTTCCGAAATACACACACAACTCTCCTCCATACACAAACACAGTTCTAACACATATAGCTTTTCTACAGCTTTGAAGTATGCACTCACACCTCTGTTACATACACGCACTGTTTTGCTACATACTTGTACACAGCTTTCTTACATACACCAACAGCTCTCTTATATACTCATGCAGCTCCACACACACAAACACTTATATATATATATATATAAATATATATATATATGTACACTCATCCATCGTATACATTACCACATCTTGAAATTCCTTCCAGGAATGTGACTGATCACATGACCTGAAAGGTTCAATGGCTAATCAACAACTTTGTTTGATTGGGACCCTATCCATGCCACCTCACATATCAGGAGTGTCGTTCTTCTTTTCATAAAGAGGTCCAAGGGCTAGTCTTGCAGAAGTTTTTTCAGCTACACAGGATGCGCAACATCCGTGCAAGTCCTGGTGACTTTCTCCCCTGCACTGCACCGATCAGATAGATCAGTGTGGGGCAGGAGAAAGGAGAACAGTTCTTTCAGTGATCATGAAGGATGCTGTCAGTGTTTTCCTCCATCAGAATAAGCAGCCTCTAGACTGTAAGAAACACACACATTTTAACATCATTTTGATTGTCTAAAATTTACTGCAGCTAAAAATTACATTTGGTTTACAATGCATTTTGCCAGATATGTTGTCACTTGTCAAAGCTAAGAATTTTACATGCTGGGTTTTTTTATGGCACATTTAGCACTGATAAGTTGTCACACTCTTGCTTAATATGTTAACATTCTGTCTGTAAACTGTATATGCATAGCTACCTTTTTGAAGCAATATTGAGATTTACTTAAGAACGTGGGGCCCAATAAATACCATCAATGGTGCCCAGTCCAAGAGATGGTGGATCCTATAGGTAAACACCACCTCATCATGCACTAAAACTTACTAAAAAAAAAAAAGATGTGAAGTTCACACATATAGAAAATGGACATTTTGTGAATACATATTACACGTATTGTAAAATAGATAGAGCTCATATGTAGAGTTTGTTTGACAAACTTTCCTACTACTTTGTCTAAATTAGAAGCAAATTGGTTGAACATTACTTCTACCTAAAATGGCAGAAAACGCACCTATCTTGGTGATGGACAGGACAGCTAGAGGGGATATGGAGGAGGCTGTTATTTTTTTTTTAATAGGTGTACTTTCACCAATTTGCTGATAATTCATTGAAAGTAGATGATCGGTACAATTGCTGCCAATGCATTTTTTAAAACTGTATTGTCATGAGTCAAATTTGATCATGTTAGGTTCTTGCATAGGTCCTATAGCATTGATAAGTTTCCACCTTCTTTCCTACATACACACATCTCTCCTGCATACACACAACTCTACTACTATCACACACGCAATTTTCCGAAATACACACACAACTCTCCTCCATACACAAACACAGTTCTAACACATATAGCATTTCTACAGCTTTGAAGTATGCACTCACACCTCTGTTACATACACGCACTGTTTTGCTACATACTTGTACACAGCTTTCTTACATACACCAACAGCTCTCTTATATACTCATGCAGCTCCACACACACAAACACTTATATATATATATATATAAATATATATATATATGTACACTCATCCATCGTATACATTACCACATCTTGAAATTCCTTCCAGGAATGTGACTGATCACATGACCTGAAAGGTTCAATGGCTAATCAACAACTTTGTTTGATTGGGACCCTATCCATGCCACCTCACATATCAGGAGTGTCGTTCTTCTTTTCATAAAGAGGTCCAAGGGCTAGTCTTGCAGAAGTTTTTTCAGCTACACAGGATGCGCAACATCCGTGCAAGTCCTGGTGACTTTCTCCCCTGCACTGCACCGATCAGATAGATCAGTGTGGGGCAGGAGAAAGGAGAACAGTTCTTTCAGTGATCATGAAGGATGCTGTCAGTGTTTTCCTCCATCAGAATAAGCAGCCTCTAGACTGTAAGAAACACACACATTTTAACATCATTTTGATTGTCTAAAATTTACTGCAGCTAAAAATTACATTTGGTTTACAATGCATTTTGCCAGATATGTTGTCACTTGTCAAAGCTAAGAATTTTACATGCTGGGTTTTTTTATGGCACATTTAGCACTGATAAGTTGTCACACTCTTGCTTAATATGTTAACATTCTGTCTGTAAACTGTATATGCATAGCTACCTTTTTGAAGCAATATTGAGATTTACTTAAGAACGTGGGGCCCAATAAATACCATCAATGGTGCCCAGTCCAAGAGATGGTGGATCCTATAGGTAAACACCACCTCATCATGCACTAAAACTTACTAAAAAAAAAAAAGATGTGAAGTTCACACATATAGAAAATGGACATTTTGTGAATACATATTACACGTATTGTAAAATAGATAGAGCTCATATGTAGAGTTTGTTTGATAAACTTTCCTACTACTTTGTCTAAATTAGAAGCAAATTGGTTGAACATTACTTCTACCTAAAATGGCAGAAAACGCACCTATCTTGGTGATGGACAGGACAGCTAGAGGGGATATGGAGGAGGCTGTTATTTTTTTTTTAATAGGTGTACTTTCACCAATTTGCTGATAATTCATTGAAAGTAGATGATCGGTACAATTGCTGCCAATGCATTTTTTAAAACTGTATTGTCATGAGTCAAATTTGATCATGTTAGGTTCTTGCATAGGTCCTATAGCATTGATAAGTTTCCACCTTCTTTCCTACATACACACATCTCTCCTGCATACACACAACTCTACTACTATCACACACGCAATTTTCCGAAATACACACACAACTCTCCTCCATACACAAACACAGTTCTAACACATATAGCTTTTCTACAGCTTTGAAGTATGCACTCACACCTCTGTTACATACACGCACTGTTTTGCTACATACTTGTACACAGCTTTCTTACATACACCAACAGCTCTCTTATATACTCATGCAGCTCCACACACACAAACACTTATATATATATATATATAAATATATATATATATGTACACTCATCCATCGTATACATTACCACATCTTGAAATTCCTTCCAGGAATGTGACTGATCACATGACCTGAAAGGTTCAATGGCTAATCAACAACTTTGTTTGATTGGGACCCTATCCATGCCACCTCACATATCAGGAGTGTCGTTCTTCTTTTCATAAAGAGGTCCAAGGGCTAGTCTTGCAGAAGTTTTTTCAGCTACACAGGATGCGCAACATCCGTGCAAGTCCTGGTGACTTTCTCCCCTGCACTGCACCGATCAGATAGATCAGTGTGGGGCAGGAGAAAGGAGAACAGTTCTTTCAGTGATCATGAAGGATGCTGTCAGTGTTTTCCTCCATCAGAATAAGCAGCCTCTAGACTGTAAGAAACACACACATTTTAACATCATTTTGATTGTCTAAAATTTACTGCAGCTAAAAATTACATTTGGTTTACAATGCATTTTGCCAGATATGTTGTCACTTGTCAAAGCTAAGAATTTTACATGCTGGGTTTTTTTATGGCACATTTAGCACTGATAAGTTGTCACACTCTTGCTTAATATGTTAACATTCTGTCTGTAAACTGTATATGCATAGCTACCTTTTTGAAGCAATATTGAGATTTACTTAAGAACGTGGGGCCCAATAAATACCATCAATGGTGCCCAGTCCAAGAGATGGTGGATCCTATAGGTAAACACCACCTCATCATGCACTAAAACTTACTAAAAAAAAAAAAGATGTGAAGTTCACACATATAGAAAATGGACATTTTGTGAATACATATTACACGTATTGTAAAATAGATAGAGCTCATATGTAGAGTTTGTTTGATAAACTTTCCTACTACTTTGTCTAAATTAGAAGCAAATTGGTTGAACATTACTTCTACCTAAAATGGCAGAAAACGCACCTATCTTGGTGATGGACAGGACAGCTAGAGGGGATATGGAGGAGGCTGTTATTTTTTTTTTAATAGGTGTACTTTCACCAATTTGCTGATAATTCATTGAAAGTAGATGATCGGTACAATTGCTGCCAATGCATTTTTTAAAACTGTATTGTCATGAGTCAAATTTGATCATGTTAGGTTCTTGCATAGGTCCTATAGCATTGATAAGTTTCCACCTTCTTTCCTACATACACACATCTCTCCTGCATACACACAACTCTACTACTATCACACACGCAATTTTCCGAAATACACACACAACTCTCCTCCATACACAAACACAGTTCTAACACATATAGCTTTTCTACAGCTTTGAAGTATGCACTCACACCTCTGTTACATACACGCACTGTTTTGCTACATACTTGTACACAGCTTTCTTACATACACCAACAGCTCTCTTATATACTCATGCAGCTCCACACACACAAACACTTATATATATATATATATATAAATATATATACATATATGTACACTCATCCATCGTATACATTACCACATCTTGAAATTCCTTCCAGGAATGTGACTGATCACATGACCTGAAAGGTTCAATGGCTAATCAACAACTTTGTTTGATTGGGACCCTATCCATGCCACCTCACATATCAGGAGTGTCGTTCTTCTTTTCATAAAGAGGTCCAAGGGCTAGTCTTGCAGAAGTTTTTTCAGCTACACAGGATGCGCAACATCCGTGCAAGTCCTGGTGACTTTCTCCCCTGCACTGCACCGATCAGATAGATCAGTGTGGGGCAGGAGAAAGGAGAACAGTTCTTTCAGTGATCATGAAGGATGCTGTCTGTGTTTTCCTCCATCAGAATAAGCAGCCTCTAGACTGTAAGAAACACACACATTTTAGCATCATTTTGATTGTCTAAAATTTACTGCAGCTAAAAATTACATTTGGTTTACAATGCATTTTGCCAGATATGTTGTCACTTGTCAAAGCTAAGAATTTTACATGCTGGGTTTTTTTATGGCACATTTAGCACTGATAAGTTGTCACACTCTTGCTTAATATGTTAACATTCTGTCTGTAAACTGTATATGCATAGCTACCTTTTTGAAGCAATATTGAGATTTACTTAAGAACGTGGGGCCCAATAAATACCATCAATGGTGCCCAGTCCAAGAGATGGTGGATCCTATAGGTAAACACCACCTCATCATGCACTAAAACTTACTAAAAAAAAAAAAGATGTGAAGTTCACACATATAGAAAATGGACATTTTGTGAATACATATTACACGTATTGTAAAATAGATAGAGCTCATATGTAGAGTTTGTTTGATAAACTTTCCTACTACTTTGTCTAAATTAGAAGCAAATTGGTTGAACATTACTTCTACCTAAAATGGCAGAAAACGCACCTATCTTGGTGATGGACAGGACAGCTAGAGGGGATATGGAGGAGGCTGTTATTTTTTTTTTAATAGGTGTACTTTCACCAATTTGCTGATAATTCATTGAAAGTAGATGATCGGTACAATTGCTGCCAATGCATTTTTTAAAGCTGTATTGTCATGAGTCAAATTTGATCATGTTAGGTTCTTGCATAGGTCCTATAGCATTGATAAGTTTCCACCCTCTTTCCTACATACACACATCTCTCCTGCATACACACAACTCTACTACTATCACACACGCAATTTTCCGAAATACACACACAACTCTCCTCCATACACAAACACAGTTCTAACACATATAGCTTTTCTACAGCTTTGAAGTATGCACTCACACCTCTGTTACATACACGCACTGTTTTGCTACATACTTGTACACAGCTTTCTTACATACACCAACAGCTCTCTTATATACTCATGCAGCTCCACACACACAAACACTTATATATATATATATATATATGTACACTCATCCATCGTATACATTACCACATCTTGAAATTCCTTCCAGGAATGTGACTGATCACATGACCTGAAAGGTTCAATGGCTAATCAACAACTTTGTTTGATTGGGACCCTATCCATGCCACCTCACATATCAGGAGTGTCGTTCTTCTTTTCATAAAGAGGTCCAAGGGCTAGTCTTGCAGAAGTTTTTTCAGCTACACAGGATGCACAACATCCGTGCAAGTCCTGGTGACTTTCTCCCCTGCACTGCACCGATCAGATAGATCAGTGTGGGGCAGGAGAAAGGAGAACAGTTCTTTCAGTGATCATGAAGGATGCTGTCAGTGTTTTCCTCCAACAGAATAAGCAGCCTCTAGACTGTAAGAAACACACACATTTTAACATCATTTTGATTGTCTAAAATTTACTGCAGCTAAAAATTACATTTGGTTTACAATGCATTTTGCCAGATATGTTGTCACTTGTCAAAGCTAAGAATTTTACATGCTGGGTTTTTTTATGGCACATTTAGCACTGATAAGTTGTCACACTCTTGCTTAATATGTTAACATTCTGTCTGTAAACTGTATATGCATAGCTACCTTTTTGAAGCAATATTGAGATTTACTTAAGAACGTGGGGCCCAATAAATACCATCAATGGTGCCCAGTCCAAGAGATGGTGGATCCTATAGGTAAACACCACCTCATCATGCACTAAAACTTACTAAAAAAAAAAAAGATGTGAAGTTCACACATATAGAAAATGGACATTTTGTGAATACATATTACACGTATTGTAAAATAGATAGAGCTCATATGTAGAGTTTGTTTGATAAACTTTCCTACTACTTTGTCTAAATTAGAAGCAAATTGGTTGAACATTACTTCTACCTAAAATGGCAGAAAACGCACCTATCTTGGTGATGGACAGGACAGCTAGAGGGGATATGGAGGAGGCTGTTATTTTTTTTTTAATAGGTGTACTTTCACCAATTTGCTGATAATTCATTGAAAGTAGATGATCGGTACAATTGCTGCCAATGCATTTTTTAAAGCTGTATTGTCATGAGTCAAATTTGATCATGTTAGGTTCTTGCATAGGTCCTATAGCATTGATAAGTTTCCACCCTCTTTCCTACATACACACATCTCTCCTGCATACACACAACTCTACTACTATCACACACGCAATTTTCCGAAATACACACACAATTCTCCTCCATACACAAACACAGTTCTAACACATATAGCTTTTCTACAGCTTTGAAGTATGCACTCACACCTGTTACATACACGCACTGTTTTGCTACATACTTGTACACAGCTTTCTTACATACACCAACAGCTCTCTTATATACTCATGCAGCTCCACACACACAAACACTTATATATATATATATATATGTACACTCATCCATCGTATACATTACCACATCTTGAAATTCCTTCCAGGAATGTGACTGATCACATGACCTGAAAGGTTCAATGGCTAATCAACAACTTTGTTTGATTGGGACCCTATCCATGCCACCTCACATATCAGGAGTGTCGTTCTTCTTTTCATAAAGAGGTCCAAGGGCTAGTCTTGCAGAAGTTTTTTCAGCTACACAGGATGCGCAACATCCGTGCAAGTCCTGGTGACTTTCTCCCCTGCACTGCACCGATCAGATAGATCAGTGTGGGGCAGGAGAAAGGAGAACAGTTCTTTCAGTGATCATGAAGGATGCTGTCAGTGTTTTCCTCCATCAGAATAAGCAGCCTCTAGACTGTAAGAAACACACACATTTTAACATCATTTTGATTGTCTAAAATTTACTGCAGCTAAAAATTACATTTGGTTTACAATGCATTTTGCCAGATATGTTGTCACTTGTCAAAGCTAAGAATTTTACATGCTGGTTTTTTTTATGGCACATTTAGCACTGATAAGTTGTCACACTCTTGCTTAATATGTTAACATTCTGTCTGTAAACTGTATATGCATAGCTACCTTTTTGAAGCAATATTGAGATTTACTTAAGAACGTGGGGCCCAATAAATACCATCAATGGTGCCCAGTCCAAGAGATGGTGGATCCTATAGGTAAACACCACCTCATCATGCACTAAAACTTACTAAAAAAAAAAAGATGTGAAGTTCACACATATAGAAAATGGACATTTTGTGAATACATATTACACGTATTGTAAAATAGATAGAGCTCATATGTAGAGTTTGTTTGATAAACTTTCCTACTACTTTGTCTAAATTAGAAGCAAATTGGTTGAACATTACTTCTACCTAAAATGGCAGAAAACGCACCTATCTTGGTGATGGACAGGACAGCTAGAGGGGATATGGAGGAGGCTGTTATTTTTTTTTTAATAGGTGTACTTTCACCAATTTGCTGATAATTCATTGAAAGTAGATGATCGGTACAATTGCTGCCAATGCATTTTTTAAAGCTGTATTGTCATGAGTCAAATTTGATCATGTTAGGTTCTTGCATAGGTCCTATAGCATTGATAAGTTTCCACCCTCTTTCCTACATACACACATCTCTCCTGCATACACACAACTCTACTACTATCACACACGCAATTTTCCGAAATACACACACAACTCTCCTCCATACACAAACACAGTTCTAACACATATAGCTTTTCTACAGCTTTGAAGTATGCACTCACACCTCTGTTACATACACGCACTGTTTTGCTACATACTTGTACACAGCTTTCTTACATACACCAACAGCTCTCTTATATACTCATGCAGCTCCACACACACAAACACTTATATATATATATATATATATATATATATGTACACTCATCCATCGTATACATTACCACATCTTGAAATTCCTTCCAGGAATGTGACTGATCACATGACCTGAAAGGTTCAATGGCTAATCAACAACTTTGTTTGATTGGGACCCTATCCATGCCACCTCACATATCAGGAGTGTCGTTCTTCTTTTCATAAAGAGGTCCAAGGGCTAGTCTTGCAGAAGTTTTTTCAGCTACACAGGATGCGCAACATCCGTGCAAGTCCTGGTGACTTTCTCCCCTGCACTGCACCGATCAGATAGATCAGTGTGGGGCAGGAGAAAGGAGAACAGTTCTTTCAGTGATCATGAAGGATGCTGTCAGTGTTTTCCTCCATCAGAATAAGCAGCCTCTAGACTGTAAGAAACACACACATTTTAACATCATTTTGATTGTCTAAAATTTACTGCAGCTAAAAATTACATTTGGTTTACAATGCATTTTGCCAGATATGTTGTCACTTGTCAAAGCTAAGAATTTTACATGCTGGTTTTTTTTATGGCACATTTAGCACTGATAAGTTGTCACACTCTTGCTTAATATGTTAACATTCTGTCTGTAAACTGTATATGCATAGCTACCTTTTTGAAGCAATATTGAGATTTACTTAAGAACGTGGGGCCCAATAAATACCATCAATGGTGCCCAGTCCAAGAGATGGTGGATCCTATAGGTAAACACCACCTCATCATGCACTAAAACTTACTAAAAAAAAAAAGATGTGAAGTTCACACATATAGAAAATGGACATTTTGTGAATACATATTACACGTATTGTAAAATAGATAGAGCTCATATGTAGAGTTTGTTTGATAAACTTTCCTACTACTTTGTCTAAATTAGAAGCAAATTGGTTGAACATTACTTCTACCTAAAATGGCAGAAAACGCACCTATCTTGGTGATGGACAGGACAGCTAGAGGGGATATGGAGGAGGCTGTTATTTTTTTTTTAATAGGTGTACTTTCACCAATTTGCTGATAATTCATTGAAAGTAGATGATCGGTACAATTGCTGCCAATGCATTTTTTAAAGCTGTATTGTCATGAGTCAAATTTGATCATGTTAGGTTCTTGCATAGGTCCTATAGCATTGATAAGTTTCCACCCTCTTTCCTACATACACACATCTCTCCTGCATACACACAACTCTACTACTATCACACACGCAATTTTCCGAAATACACACACAACTCTCCTCCATACACAAACACAGTTCTAACACATATAGCTTTTCTACAGCTTTGAAGTATGCACTCACACCTCTGTTACATACACGCACTGTTTTGCTACATACTTGTACACAGCTTTCTTACATACACCAACAGCTCTCTTATATACTCATGCAGCTCCACACACACAAACACTTATATATATATATATATATATATATATATGTACACTCATCCATCGTATACATTACCACATCTTGAAATTCCTTCCAGGAATGTGACTGATCACATGACCTGAAAGGTTCAATGGCTAATCAACAACTTTGTTTGATTGGGACCCTATCCATGCCACCTCACATATCAGGAGTGTCGTTCTTCTTTTCATAAAGAGGTCCAAGGGCTAGTCTTGCAGAAGTTTTTTCAGCTACACAGGATGCGCAACATCCGTGCAAGTCCTGGTGACTTTCTCCCCTGCACTGCACCGATCAGATAGATCAGTGTGGGGCAGGAGAAAGGAGAACAGTTCTTTCAGTGATCATGAAGGATGCTGTCAGTGTTTTCCTCCATCAGAATAAGCAGCCTCTAGACTGTAAGAAACACACACATTTTAACATCATTTTGATTGTCTAAAATTTACTGCAGCTAAAAATTACATTTGGTTTACAATGCATTTTGCCAGATATGTTGTCACTTGTCAAAGCTAAGAATTTTACATGCTGGGTTTTTTTATGGCACATTTAGCACTGATAAGTTGTCACACTCTTGCTTAATATGTTAACATTCTGTCTGTAAACTGTATATGCATAGCTACCTTTTTGAAGCAATATTGAGATTTACTTAAGAACGTGGGGCCCAATAAATACCATCAATGGTGCCCAGTCCAAGAGATGGTGGATCCTATAGGTAAACACCACCTCATCATGCACTAAAACTTACTAAAAAAAAAAAGATGTGAAGTTCACACATATAGAAAATGGACATTTTGTGAATACATATTACACGTATTGTAAAATAGATAGAGCTCATATGTAGAGTTTGTTTGATAAACTTTCCTACTACTTTGTCTAAATTAGAAGCAAATTGGTTGAACATTACTTCTACCTAAAATGGCAGAAAACGCACCTATCTTGGTGATGGACAGGACAGCTAGAGGGGATATGGAGGAGGCTGTTATTTTTTTTTTAATAGGTGTACTTTCACCAATTTGCTGATAATTCATTGAAAGTAGATGATCGGTACAATTGCTGCCAATGCATTTTTTAAAACTGTATTGTCATGAGTCAAATTTGATCATGTTAGGTTCTTGCATAGGTCCTATAGCATTGATAAGTTTCCACCTTCTTTCCTACATACACACATCTCTCCTGCATACACACAACTCTACTACTATCACACACGCAATTTTCCGAAATACACACACAACTCTCCTCCATACACAAACACAGTTCTAACACATATAGCTTTTCTACAGCTTTGAAGTATGCACTCACACCTCTGTTACATACACGCACTGTTTTGCTACATACTTGTACACAGCTTTCTTACATACACCAACAGCTCTCTTATATACTCATGCAGCTCCACACACACAAACACTTATATATATATATATATAAATATATATATATATGTACACTCATCCATCGTATACATTACCACATCTTGAAATTCCTTCCAGGAATGTGACTGATCACATGACCTGAAAGGTTCAATGGCTAATCAACAACTTTGTTTGATTGGGACCCTATCCATGCCACCTCACATATCAGGAGTGTCGTTCTTCTTTTCATAAAGAGGTCCAAGGGCTAGTCTTGCAGAAGTTTTTTCAGCTACACAGGATGCGCAACATCCGTGCAAGTCCTGGTGACTTTCTCCCCTGCACTGCACCGATCAGATAGATCAGTGTGGGGCAGGAGAAAGGAGAACAGTTCTTTCAGTGATCATGAAGGATGCTGTCAGTGTTTTCCTCCATCAGAATAAGCAGCCTCTAGACTGTAAGAAACACACACATTTTAACATCATTTTGATTGTCTAAAATTTACTGCAGCTAAAAATTACATTTGGTTTACAATGCATTTTGCCAGATATGTTGTCACTTGTCAAAGCTAAGAATTTTACATGCTGGGTTTTTTTATGGCACATTTAGCACTGATAAGTTGTCACACTCTTGCTTAATATGTTAACATTCTGTCTGTAAACTGTATATGCATAGCTACCTTTTTGAAGCAATATTGAGATTTACTTAAGAACGTGGGGCCCAATAAATACCATCAATGGTGCCCAGTCCAAGAGATGGTGGATCCTATAGGTAAACACCACCTCATCATGCACTAAAACTTACTAAAAAAAAAAAAGATGTGAAGTTCACACATATAGAAAATGGACATTTTGTGAATACATATTACACGTATTGTAAAATAGATAGAGCTCATATGTAGAGTTTGTTTGATAAACTTTCCTACTACTTTGTCTAAATTAGAAGCAAATTGGTTGAACATTACTTCTACCTAAAATGGCAGAAAACGCACCTATCTTGGTGATGGACAGGACAGCTAGAGGGGATATGGAGGAGGCTGTTATTTTTTTTTTAATAGGTGTACTTTCACCAATTTGCTGATAATTCATTGAAAGTAGATGATCGGTACAATTGCTGCCAATGCATTTTTTAAAACTGTATTGTCATGAGTCAAATTTGATCATGTTAGGTTCTTGCATAGGTCCTATAGCATTGATAAGTTTCCACCTTCTTTCCTACATACACACATCTCTCCTGCATACACACAACTCTACTACTATCACACACGCAATTTTCCGAAATACACACACAACTCTCCTCCATACACAAACACAGTTCTAACACATATAGCTTTTCTACAGCTTTGAAGTATGCACTCACACCTCTGTTACATACACGCACTGTTTTGCTACATACTTGTACACAGCTTTCTTACATACACCAACAGCTCTCTTATATACTCATGCAGCTCCACACACACAAACACTTATATATATATATATATAAATATATATATATATGTACACTCATCCATCGTATACATTACCACATCTTGAAATTCCTTCCAGGAATGTGACTGATCACATGACCTGAAAGGTTCAATGGCTAATCAACAACTTTGTTTGATTGGGACCCTATCCATGCCACCTCACATATCAGGAGTGTCGTTCTTCTTTTCATAAAGAGGTCCAAGGGCTAGTCTTGCAGAAGTTTTTTCAGCTACACAGGATGCGCAACATCCGTGCAAGTCCTGGTGACTTTCTCCCCTGCACTGCACCGATCAGATAGATCAGTGTGGGGCAGGAGAAAGGAGAACAGTTCTTTCAGTGATCATGAAGGATGCTGTCAGTGTTTTCCTCCATCAGAATAAGCAGCCTCTAGACTGTAAGAAACACACACATTTTAACATCATTTTGATTGTCTAAAATTTACTGCAGCTAAAAATTACATTTGGTTTACAATGCATTTTGCCAGATATGTTGTCACTTGTCAAAGCTAAGAATTTTACATGCTGGGTTTTTTTATGGCACATTTAGCACTGATAAGTTGTCACACTCTTGCTTAATATGTTAACATTCTGTCTGTAAACTGTATATGCATAGCTACCTTTTTGAAGCAATATTGAGATTTACTTAAGAACGTGGGGCCCAATAAATACCATCAATGGTGCCCAGTCCAAGAGATGGTGGATCCTATAGGTAAACACCACCTCATCATGCACTAAAACTTACTAAAAAAAAAAAAGATGTGAAGTTCACACATATAGAAAATGGACATTTTGTGAATACATATTACACGTATTGTAAAATAGATAGAGCTCATATGTAGAGTTTGTTTGATAAACTTTCCTACTACTTTGTCTAAATTAGAAGCAAATTGGTTGAACATTACTTCTACCTAAAATGGCAGAAAACGCACCTATCTTGGTGATGGACAGGACAGCTAGAGGGGATATGGAGGAGGCTGTTATTTTTTTTTTAATAGGTGTACTTTCACCAATTTGCTGATAATTCATTGAAAGTAGATGATCGGTACAATTGCTGCCAATGCATTTTTTAAAACTGTATTGTCATGAGTCAAATTTGATCATGTTAGGTTCTTGCATAGGTCCTATAGCATTGATAAGTTTCCACCTTCTTTCCTACATACACACATCTCTCCTGCATACACACAACTCTACTACTATCACACACGCAATTTTCCGAAATACACACACAACTCTCCTCCATACACAAACACAGTTCTAACACATATAGCTTTTCTACAGCTTTGAAGTATGCACTCACACCTCTGTTACATACACGCACTGTTTTGCTACATACTTGTACACAGCTTTCTTACATACACCAACAGCTCTCTTATATACTCATGCAGCTCCACACACACAAACACTTATATATATATATATAAATATATATATATATGTACACTCATCCATCGTATACATTACCACATCTTGAAATTCCTTCCAGGAATGTGACTGATCACATGACCTGAAAGGTTCAATGGCTAATCAACAACTTTGTTTGATTGGGACCCTATCCATGCCACCTCACATATCAGGAGTGTCGTTCTTCTTTTCATAAAGAGGTCCAAGGGCTAGTCTTGCAGAAGTTTTTTCAGCTACACAGGATGCACAACATCCGTGCAAGTCCTGGTGACTTTCTCCCCTGCACTGCACCGATCAGATAGATCAGTGTGGGGCAGGAGAAAGGAGAACAGTTCTTTCAGTGATCATGAAGGATGCTGTCAGTGTTTTCCTCCAACAGAATAAGCAGCCTCTAGACTGTAAGAAACACACACATTTTAACATCATTTTGATTGTCTAAAATTTACTGCAGCTAAAAATTACATTTGGTTTACAATGCATTTTGCCAGATATGTTGTCACTTGTCAAAGCTAAGAATTTTACATGCTGGGTTTTTTTATGGCACATTTAGCACTGATAAGTTGTCACACTCTTGCTTAATATGTTAACATTCTGTCTGTAAACTGTATATGCATAGCTACCTTTTTGAAGCAATATTGAGATTTACTTAAGAACGTGGGGCCCAATAAATACCATCAATGGTGCCCAGTCCAAGAGATGGTGGATCCTATAGGTAAACACCACCTCATCATGCACTAAAACTTACTAAAAAAAAAAAAGATGTGAAGTTCACACATATAGAAAATGGACATTTTGTGAATACATATTACACGTATTGTAAAATAGATAGAGCTCATATGTAGAGTTTGTTTGATAAACTTTCCTACTACTTTGTCTAAATTAGAAGCAAATTGGTTGAACATTACTTCTACCTAAAATGGCAGAAAACGCACCTATCTTGGTGATGGACAGGACAGCTAGAGGGGATATGGAGGAGGCTGTTATTTTTTTTTTAATAGGTGTACTTTCACCAATTTGCTGATAATTCATTGAAAGTAGATGATCGGTACAATTGCTGCCAATGCATTTTTTAAAGCTGTATTGTCATGAGTCAAATTTGATCATGTTAGGTTCTTGCATAGGTCCTATAGCATTGATAAGTTTCCACCCTCTTTCCTACATACACACATCTCTCCTGCATACACACAACTCTACTACTATCACACACGCAATTTTCCGAAATACACACACAATTCTCCTCCATACACAAACACAGTTCTAACACATATAGCTTTTCTACAGCTTTGAAGTATGCACTCACACCTGTTACATACACGCACTGTTTTGCTACATACTTGTACACAGCTTTCTTACATACACCAACAGCTCTCTTATATACTCATGCAGCTCCACACACACAAACACTTATATATATATATATATATATGTACACTCATCCATCGTATACATTACCACATCTTGAAATTCCTTCCAGGAATGTGACTGATCACATGACCTGAAAGGTTCAATGGCTAATCAACAACTTTGTTTGATTGGGACCCTATCCATGCCACCTCACATATCAGGAGTGTCGTTCTTCTTTTCATAAAGAGGTCCAAGGGCTAGTCTTGCAGAAGTTTTTTCAGCTACACAGGATGCGCAACATCCGTGCAAGTCCTGGTGACTTTCTCCCCTGCACTGCACCGATCAGATAGATCAGTGTGGGGCAGGAGAAAGGAGAACAGTTCTTTCAGTGATCATGAAGGATGCTGTCAGTGTTTTCCTCCATCAGAATAAGCAGCCTCTAGACTGTAAGAAACACACACATTTTAACATCATTTTGATTGTCTAAAATTTACTGCAGCTAAAAATTACATTTGGTTTACAATGCATTTTGCCAGATATGTTGTCACTTGTCAAAGCTAAGAATTTTACATGCTGGTTTTTTTTATGGCACATTTAGCACTGATAAGTTGTCACACTCTTGCTTAATATGTTAACATTCTGTCTGTAAACTGTATATGCATAGCTACCTTTTTGAAGCAATATTGAGATTTACTTAAGAACGTGGGGCCCAATAAATACCATCAATGGTGCCCAGTCCAAGAGATGGTGGATCCTATAGGTAAACACCACCTCATCATGCACTAAAACTTACTAAAAAAAAAAAGATGTGAAGTTCACACATATAGAAAATGGACATTTTGTGAATACATATTACACGTATTGTAAAATAGATAGAGCTCATATGTAGAGTTTGTTTGATAAACTTTCCTACTACTTTGTCTAAATTAGAAGCAAATTGGTTGAACATTACTTCTACCTAAAATGGCAGAAAACGCACCTATCTTGGTGATGGACAGGACAGCTAGAGGGGATATGGAGGAGGCTGTTATTTTTTTTTTAATAGGTGTACTTTCACCAATTTGCTGATAATTCATTGAAAGTAGATGATCGGTACAATTGCTGCCAATGCATTTTTTAAAGCTGTATTGTCATGAGTCAAATTTGATCATGTTAGGTTCTTGCATAGGTCCTATAGCATTGATAAGTTTCCACCCTCTTTCCTACATACACACATCTCTCCTGCATACACACAACTCTACTACTATCACACACGCAATTTTCCGAAATACACACACAATTCTCCTCCATACACAAACACAGTTCTAACACATATAGCTTTTCTACAGCTTTGAAGTATGCACTCACACCTGTTACATACACGCACTGTTTTGCTACATACTTGTACACAGCTTTCTTACATACACCAACAGCTCTCTTATATACTCATGCAGCTCCACACACACAAACACTTATATATATATATATATATGTACACTCATCCATCGTATACATTACCACATCTTGAAATTCCTTCCAGGAATGTGACTGATCACATGACCTGAAAGGTTCAATGGCTAATCAACAACTTTGTTTGATTGGGACCCTATCCATGCCACCTCACATATCAGGAGTGTCGTTCTTCTTTTCATAAAGAGGTCCAAGGGCTAGTCTTGCAGAAGTTTTTTCAGCTACACAGGATGCGCAACATCCGTGCAAGTCCTGGTGACTTTCTCCCCTGCACTGCACCGATCAGATAGATCAGTGTGGGGCAGGAGAAAGGAGAACAGTTCTTTCAGTGATCATGAAGGATGCTGTCAGTGTTTTCCTCCATCAGAATAAGCAGCCTCTAGACTGTAAGAAACACACACATTTTAACATCATTTTGATTGTCTAAAATTTACTGCAGCTAAAAATTACATTTGGTTTACAATGCATTTTGCCAGATATGTTGTCACTTGTCAAAGCTAAGAATTTTACATGCTGGTTTTTTTTATGGCACATTTAGCACTGATAAGTTGTCACACTCTTGCTTAATATGTTAACATTCTGTCTGTAAACTGTATATGCATAGCTACCTTTTTGAAGCAATATTGAGATTTACTTAAGAACGTGGGGCCCAATAAATACCATCAATGGTGCCCAGTCCAAGAGATGGTGGATCCTATAGGTAAACACCACCTCATCATGCACTAAAACTTACTAAAAAAAAAAAGATGTGAAGTTCACACATATAGAAAATGGACATTTTGTGAATACATATTACACGTATTGTAAAATAGATAGAGCTCATATGTAGAGTTTGTTTGATAAACTTTCCTACTACTTTGTCTAAATTAGAAGCAAATTGGTTGAACATTACTTCTACCTAAAATGGCAGAAAACGCACCTATCTTGGTGATGGACAGGACAGCTAGAGGGGATATGGAGGAGGCTGTTATTTTTTTTTTAATAGGTGTACTTTCACCAATTTGCTGATAATTCATTGAAAGTAGATGATCGGTACAATTGCTGCCAATGCATTTTTTAAAGCTGTATTGTCATGAGTCAAATTTGATCATGTTAGGTTCTTGCATAGGTCCTATAGCATTGATAAGTTTCCACCCTCTTTCCTACATACACACATCTCTCCTGCATACACACAACTCTACTACTATCACACACGCAATTTTCCGAAATACACACACAACTCTCCTCCATACACAAACACAGTTCTAACACATATAGCTTTTCTACAGCTTTGAAGTATGCACTCACACCTCTGTTACATACACGCACTGTTTTGCTACATACTTGTACACAGCTTTCTTACATACACCAACAGCTCTCTTATATACTCATGCAGCTCCACACACACAAACACTTATATATATATATATATATATATATATATGTACACTCATCCATCGTATACATTACCACATCTTGAAATTCCTTCCAGGAATGTGACTGATCACATGACCTGAAAGGTTCAATGGCTAATCAACAACTTTGTTTGATTGGGACCCTATCCATGCCACCTCACATATCAGGAGTGTCGTTCTTCTTTTCATAAAGAGGTCCAAGGGCTAGTCTTGCAGAAGTTTTTTCAGCTACACAGGATGCGCAACATCCGTGCAAGTCCTGGTGACTTTCTCCCCTGCACTGCACCGATCAGATAGATCAGTGTGGGGCAGGAGAAAGGAGAACAGTTCTTTCAGTGATCATGAAGGATGCTGTCAGTGTTTTCCTCCATCAGAATAAGCAGCCTCTAGACTGTAAGAAACACACACATTTTAACATCATTTTGATTGTCTAAAATTTACTGCAGCTAAAAATTACATTTGGTTTACAATGCATTTTGCCAGATATGTTGTCACTTGTCAAAGCTAAGAATTTTACATGCTGGGTTTTTTTATGGCACATTTAGCACTGATAAGTTGTCACACTCTTGCTTAATATGTTAACATTCTGTCTGTAAACTGTATATGCATAGCTACCTTTTTGAAGCAATATTGAGATTTACTTAAGAACGTGGGGCCCAATAAATACCATCAATGGTGCCCAGTCCAAGAGATGGTGGATCCTATAGGTAAACACCACCTCATCATGCACTAAAACTTACTAAAAAAAAAAAAGATGTGAAGTTCACACATATAGAAAATGGACATTTTGTGAATACATATTACACGTATTGTAAAATAGATAGAGCTCATATGTAGAGTTTGTTTGATAAACTTTCCTACTACTTTGTCTAAATTAGAAGCAAATTGGTTGAACATTACTTCTACCTAAAATGGCAGAAAACGCACCTATCTTGGTGATGGACAGGACAGCTAGAGGGGATATGGAGGAGGCTGTTATTTTTTTTTTAATAGGTGTACTTTCACCAATTTGCTGATAATTCATTGAAAGTAGATGATCGGTACAATTGCTGCCAATGCATTTTTTAAAGCTGTATTGTCATGAGTCAAATTTGATCATGTTAGGTTCTTGCATAGGTCCTATAGCATTGATAAGTTTCCACCCTCTTTCCTACATACACACATCTCTCCTGCATACACACAACTCTACTACTATCACACACGCAATTTTCCGAAATACACACACAACTCTCCTCCATACACAAACACAGTTCTAACACATATAGCTTTTCTACAGCTTTGAAGTATGCACTCACACCTCTGTTACATACACGCACTGTTTTGCTACATACTTGTACACAGCTTTCTTACATACACCAACAGCTCTCTTATATACTCATGCAGCTCCACACACACAAACACTTATATATATATATATATATATATATATATGTACACTCATCCATCGTATACATTACCACATCTTGAAATTCCTTCCAGGAATGTGACTGATCACATGACCTGAAAGGTTCAATGGCTAATCAACAACTTTGTTTGATTGGGACCCTATCCATGCCACCTCACATATCAGGAGTGTCGTTCTTCTTTTCATAAAGAGGTCCAAGGGCTAGTCTTGCAGAAGTTTTTTCAGCTACACAGGATGCGCAACATCCGTGCAAGTCCTGGTGACTTTCTCCCCTGCACTGCACCGATCAGATAGATCAGTGTGGGGCAGGAGAAAGGAGAACAGTTCTTTCAGTGATCATGAAGGATGCTGTCAGTGTTTTCCTCCATCAGAATAAGCAGCCTCTAGACTGTAAGAAACACACACATTTTAACATCATTTTGATTGTCTAAAATTTACTGCAGCTAAAAATTACATTTGGTTTACAATGCATTTTGCCAGATATGTTGTCACTTGTCAAAGCTAAGAATTTTACATGCTGGGTTTTTTTATGGCACATTTAGCACTGATAAGTTGTCACACTCTTGCTTAATATGTTAACATTCTGTCTGTAAACTGTATATGCATAGCTACCTTTTTGAAGCAATATTGAGATTTACTTAAGAACGTGGGGCCCAATAAATACCATCAATGGTGCCCAGTCCAAGAGATGGTGGATCCTATAGGTAAACACCACCTCATCATGCACTAAAACTTACTAAAAAAAAAAAAGATGTGAAGTTCACACATATAGAAAATGGACATTTTGTGAATACATATTACACGTATTGTAAAATAGATAGAGCTCATATGTAGAGTTTGTTTGATAAACTTTCCTACTACTTTGTCTAAATTAGAAGCAAATTGGTTGAACATTACTTCTACCTAAAATGGCAGAAAACGCACCTATCTTGGTGATGGACAGGACAGCTAGAGGGGATATGGAGGAGGCTGTTATTTTTTTTTTAATAGGTGTACTTTCACCAATTTGCTGATAATTCATTGAAAGTAGATGATCGGTACAATTGCTGCCAATGCATTTTTTAAAGCTGTATTGTCATGAGTCAAATTTGATCATGTTAGGTTCTTGCATAGGTCCTATAGCATTGATAAGTTTCCACCCTCTTTCCTACATACACACATCTCTCCTGCATACACACAACTCTACTACTATCACACACGCAATTTTCCGAAATACACACACAACTCTCCTCCATACACAAACACAGTTCTAACACATATAGCTTTTCTACAGCTTTGAAGTATGCAATCACACCTCTGTTACATACACGCACTGTTTTGCTACATACTTGTACACAGCTTTCTTACATACACCAACAGCTCTCTTATATACTCATGCAGCTCCACACACACAAACACTTATATATATATATATATATATATATATATGTACACTCATCCATCGTATACATTACCACATCTTGAAATTCCTTCCAGGAATGTGACTGATCACATGACCTGAAAGGTTCAATGGCTAATCAACAACTTTGTTTGATTGGGACCCTATCCATGCCACCTCACATATCAGGAGTGTCGTTCTTCTTTTCATAAAGAGGTCCAAGGGCTAGTCTTGCAGAAGTTTTTTCAGCTACACAGGATGCGCAACATCCGTGCAAGTCCTGGTGACTTTCTCCCCTGCACTGCACCGATCAGATAGATCAGTGTGGGGCAGGAGAAAGGAGAACAGTTCTTTCAGTGATCATGAAGGATGCTGTCAGTGTTTTCCTCCATCAGAATAAGCAGCCTCTAGACTGTAAGAAACACACACATTTTAACATCATTTTGATTGTCTAAAATTTACTGCAGCTAAAAATTACATTTGGTTTACAATGCATTTTGCCAGATATGTTGTCACTTGTCAAAGCTAAGAATTTTACATGCTGGGTTTTTTTATGGCACATTTAGCACTGATAAGTTGTCACACTCTTGCTTAATATGTTAACATTCTGTCTGTAAACTGTATATGCATAGCTACCTTTTTGAAGCAATATTGAGATTTACTTAAGAACGTGGGGCCCAATAAATACCATCAATGGTGCCCAGTCCAAGAGATGGTGGATCCTATAGGTAAACACCACCTCATCATGCACTAAAACTTACTAAAAAAAAAAAAGATGTGAAGTTCACACATATAGAAAATGGACATTTTGTGAATACATATTACACGTATTGTAAAATAGATAGAGCTCATATGTAGAGTTTGTTTGATAAACTTTCCTACTACTTTGTCTAAATTAGAAGCAAATTGGTTGAACATTACTTCTACCTAAAATGGCAGAAAACGCACCTATCTTGGTGATGGACAGGACAGCTAGAGGGGATATGGAGGAGGCTGTTATTTTTTTTTTAATAGGTGTACTTTCACCAATTTGCTGATAATTCATTGAAAGTAGATGATCGGTACAATTGCTGCCAATGCATTTTTTAAAGCTGTATTGTCATGAGTCAAATTTGATCATGTTAGGTTCTTGCATAGGTCCTATAGCATTGATAAGTTTCCACCCTCTTTCCTACATACACACATCTCTCCTGCATACACACAACTCTACTACTATCACACACGCAATTTTCCGAAATACACACACAATTCTCCTCCATACACAAACACAGTTCTAACACATATAGCTTTTCTACAGCTTTGAAGTATGCACTCACACCTGTTACATACACGCACTGTTTTGCTACATACTTGTACACAGCTTTCTTACATACACCAACAGCTCTCTTATATACTCATGCAGCTCCACACACACAAACACTTATATATATATATATATATGTACACTCATCCATCGTATACATTACCACATCTTGAAATTCCTTCCAGGAATGTGACTGATCACATGACCTGAAAGGTTCAATGGCTAATCAACAACTTTGTTTGATTGGGACCCTATCCATGCCACCTCACATATCAGGAGTGTCGTTCTTCTTTTCATAAAGAGGTCCAAGGGCTAGTCTTGCAGAAGTTTTTTCAGCTACACAGGATGCGCAACATCCGTGCAAGTCCTGGTGACTTTCTCCCCTGCACTGCACCGATCAGATAGATCAGTGTGGGGCAGGAGAAAGGAGAACAGTTCTTTCAGTGATCATGAAGGATGCTGTCAGTGTTTTCCTCCATCAGAATAAGCAGCCTCTAGACTGTAAGAAACACACACATTTTAACATCATTTTGATTGTCTAAAATTTACTGCAGCTAAAAATTACATTTGGTTTACAATGCATTTTGCCAGATATGTTGTCACTTGTCAAAGCTAAGAATTTTACATGCTGGTTTTTTTTATGGCACATTTAGCACTGATAAGTTGTCACACTCTTGCTTAATATGTTAACATTCTGTCTGTAAACTGTATATGCATAGCTACCTTTTTGAAGCAATATTGAGATTTACTTAAGAACGTGGGGCCCAATAAATACCATCAATGGTGCCCAGTCCAAGAGATGGTGGATCCTATAGGTAAACACCACCTCATCATGCACTAAAACTTACTAAAAAAAAAAAGATGTGAAGTTCACACATATAGAAAATGGACATTTTGTGAATACATATTACACGTATTGTAAAATAGATAGAGCTCATATGTAGAGTTTGTTTGATAAACTTTCCTACTACTTTGTCTAAATTAGAAGCAAATTGGTTGAACATTACTTCTACCTAAAATGGCAGAAAACGCACCTATCTTGGTGATGGACAGGACAGCTAGAGGGGATATGGAGGAGGCTGTTATTTTTTTTTTAATAGGTGTACTTTCACCAATTTGCTGATAATTCATTGAAAGTAGATGATCGGTACAATTGCTGCCAATGCATTTTTTAAAGCTGTATTGTCATGAGTCAAATTTGATCATGTTAGGTTCTTGCATAGGTCCTATAGCATTGATAAGTTTCCACCCTCTTTCCTACATACACACATCTCTCCTGCATACACACAACTCTACTACTATCACACACGCAATTTTCCGAAATACACACACAACTCTCCTCCATACACAAACACAGTTCTAACACATATAGCTTTTCTACAGCTTTGAAGTATGCACTCACACCTCTGTTACATACACGCACTGTTTTGCTACATACTTGTACACAGCTTTCTTACATACACCAACAGCTCTCTTATATACTCATGCAGCTCCACACACACAAACACTTATATATATATATATATATATATATATATATGTACACTCATCCATCGTATACATTACCACATCTTGAAATTCCTTCCAGGAATGTGACTGATCACATGACCTGAAAGGTTCAATGGCTAATCAACAACTTTGTTTGATTGGGACCCTATCCATGCCACCTCACATATCAGGAGTGTCGTTCTTCTTTTCATAAAGAGGTCCAAGGGCTAGTCTTGCAGAAGTTTTTTCAGCTACACAGGATGCGCAACATCCGTGCAAGTCCTGGTGACTTTCTCCCCTGCACTGCACCGATCAGATAGATCAGTGTGGGGCAGGAGAAAGGAGAACAGTTCTTTCAGTGATCATGAAGGATGCTGTCAGTGTTTTCCTCCATCAGAATAAGCAGCCTCTAGACTGTAAGAAACACACACATTTTAACATCATTTTGATTGTCTAAAATTTACTGCAGCTAAAAATTACATTTGGTTTACAATGCATTTTGCCAGATATGTTGTCACTTGTCAAAGCTAAGAATTTTACATGCTGGGTTTTTTTATGGCACATTTAGCACTGATAAGTTGTCACACTCTTGCTTAATATGTTAACATTCTGTCTGTAAACTGTATATGCATAGCTACCTTTTTGAAGCAATATTGAGATTTACTTAAGAACGTGGGGCCCAATAAATACCATCAATGGTGCCCAGTCCAAGAGATGGTGGATCCTATAGGTAAACACCACCTCATCATGCACTAAAACTTACTAAAAAAAAAAAAGATGTGAAGTTCACACATATAGAAAATGGACATTTTGTGAATACATATTACACGTATTGTAAAATAGATAGAGCTCATATGTAGAGTTTGTTTGATAAACTTTCCTACTACTTTGTCTAAATTAGAAGCAAATTGGTTGAACATTACTTCTACCTAAAATGGCAGAAAACGCACCTATCTTGGTGATGGACAGGACAGCTAGAGGGGATATGGAGGAGGCTGTTATTTTTTTTTTAATAGGTGTACTTTCACCAATTTGCTGATAATTCATTGAAAGTAGATGATCGGTACAATTGCTGCCAATGCATTTTTTAAAGCTGTATTGTCATGAGTCAAATTTGATCATGTTAGGTTCTTGCATAGGTCCTATAGCATTGATAAGTTTCCACCCTCTTTCCTACATACACACATCTCTCCTGCATACACACAACTCTACTACTATCACACACGCAATTTTCCGAAATACACACACAACTCTCCTCCATACACAAACACAGTTCTAACACATATAGCTTTTCTACAGCTTTGAAGTATGCAATCACACCTCTGTTACATACACGCACTGTTTTGCTACATACTTGTACACAGCTTTCTTACATACACCAACAGCTCTCTTATATACTCATGCAGCTCCACACACACAAACACATATATATATATATATATATATATATATATATATATATGTACACTCATCCATCGTATACATTACCACATCTTGAAATTCCTTCCAGGAATGTAACTGATCACATGACCTGAAAGGTTCAATGGCTAATCAACAACTTTGTTTGATTGGGACCCTATCCATGCCACCTCACATATCAGGAGTGTCGTTCTTCTTTTCATAAAGAGGTCCAAGGGCTAGTCTTGCAGAAGTTTTTTCAGCTACACAGGATGCGCAACATCCGTGCAAGTCCTGGTGACTTTCTCCCCTGCACTGCACCGATCAGATAGATCAGTGTGGGGCAGGAGAAAGGAGAACAGTTCTTTCAGTGATCATGAAGGATGCTGTCAGTGTTTTCCTCCATCAGAATAAGCAGCCTCTAGACTGTAAGAAACACACACATTTTAACATCATTTTGATTGTCTAAAATTTACTGCAGCTAAAAATTACATTTGGTTTACAATGCATTTTGCCAGATATGTTGTCACTTGTCAAAGCTAAGAATTTTACATGCTGGGTTTTTTTATGGCACATTTAGCACTGATAAGTTGTCACACTCTTGCTTAATATGTTAACATTCTGTCTGTAAACTGTATATGCATAGCTACCTTTTTGAAGCAATATTGAGATTTACTTAAGAACGTGGGGCCCAATAAATACCATCAATGGTGCCCAGTCCAAGAGATGGTGGATCCTATAGGTAAACACCACCTCATCATGCACTAAAACTTACTAAAAAAAAAAAAGATGTGAAGTTCACACATATAGAAAATGGACATTTTGTGAATACATATTACACGTATTGTAAAATAGATAGAGCTCATATGTAGAGTTTGTTTGATAAACTTTCCTACTACTTTGTCTAAATTAGAAGCAAATTGGTTGAACATTACTTCTACCTAAAATGGCAGAAAACGCACCTATCTTGGTGTTGGACAGGACAGCTAGAGGGGATATGGAGGAGGCTGTTATTTTTTTTTTAATAGGTGTACTTTCACAAATTTGCTGATAATTCATTGAAAGTAGATGATCGGTACAATTGCTGCCAATGCATTTTTTAAAGCTGTATTGTCATGAGTCAAATTTGATCATGTTAGGTTCTTGCATAGGTCCTACAGCATTGATAAGTTTCCACCCTCTTTCCTACATACACACATCTCTCCTGCATACACACAACTCTACTACTATCACACACGCAATTTTCCGAAATACACACACAACTCTCCTCCATACACAAACACAGTTCTAACACATATAGCTTTTCTACAGCTTTGAAGTATGCACTCACACCTCTGTTACATACACGCACTGTTTTGCTACATACTTGTACACAGCTTTCTTACATACACCAACAGCTCTCTTATATACTCATGCAGCTCCACACACACAAACACTTATATATATATATATATATATGTACACTCATCCATCGTATACATTACCACATCTTGAAATTCCTTCCAGGAATGTAACTGATCACATGACCTGAAAGGTTCAATGGCTAATCAACAACTTTGTTTGATTGGGACCCTATCCATGCCACCTCACATATCAGGAGTGTCGTTCTTCTTTTCATAAAGAGGTCCAAGGGCTAGTCTTGCAGAAGTTTTTTCAGCTACACAGGATGCGCAACATCCGTGCAAGTCCTGGTGACTTTCTCCCCTGCACTGCACCGATCAGATAGATCAGTGTGGGGCAGGAGAAAGGAGAACAGTTCTTTCAGTGATCATGAAGGATGCTGTCAGTGTTTTCCTCCATCAGAATAAGCAGCCTCTAGACTGTAAGAAACACACACATTTTAACATCATTTTGATTGTCTAAAATTTACTGCAGCTAAAAATTACATTTGGTTTACAATGCATTTTGCCAGATATGTTGTCACTTGTCAAAGCTAAGAATTTTACATGCTGGGTTTTTTTATGGCACATTTAGCACTGATAAGTTGTCACACTCTTGCTTAATATGTTAACATTCTGTCTGTAAACTGTATATGCATAGCTACCTTTTTGAAGCAATATTGAGATTTACTTAAGAACGTGGGGCCCAATAAATACCATCAATGGTGCCCAGTCCAAGAGATGGTGGATCCTATAGGTAAACACCACCTCATCATGCACTAAAACTTACTAAAAAAAAAAAAGATGTGAAGTTCACACATATAGAAAATGGACATTTTGTGAATACATATTACACGTATTGTAAAATAGATAGAGCTCATATGTAGAGTTTGTTTGATAAACTTTCCTACTACTTTGTCTAAATTAGAAGCAAATTGGTTGAACATTACTTCTACCTAAAATGGCAGAAAACGCACCTATCTTGGTGTTGGACAGGACAGCTAGAGGGGATATGGAGGAGGCTGTTATTTTTTTTTTAATAGGTGTACTTTCACAAATTTGCTGATAATTCATTGAAAGTAGATGATCGGTACAATTGCTGCCAATGCATTTTTTAAAGCTGTATTGTCATGAGTCAAATTTGATCATGTTAGGTTCTTGCATAGGTCCTATAGCATTGATAAGTTTCCACCCTCTTTCCTACATACACACATCTCTCCTGCATACACACAACTCTACTACTATCACACACGCAATTTTCCGAAATACACACACAACTCTCCTCCATACACAAACACAGTTCTAACACATATAGCTTTTCTACAGCTTTGAAGTATGCACTCACACCTCTGTTACATACACGCACTGTTTTGCTACATACTTGTACACAGCTTTCTTACATACACCAACAGCTCTCTTATATACTCATGCAGCTCCACACACACAAACACTTATATATATATATATATATATGTACACTCATCCATCGTATACATTACCACATCTTGAAATTCCTTCCAGGAATGTGACTGATCACATGACCTGAAAGGTTCAATGGCTAATCAACAACTTTGTTTGATTGGGACCCTATCCATGCCACCTCACATATCAGGAGTGTCGTTCTTCTTTTCATAAAGAGGTCCAAGGGCTAGTCTTGCAGAAGTTTTTTCAGCTACACAGGATGCGCAACATCCGTGCAAGTCCTGGTGACTTTCTCCCCTGCACTGCACCGATCAGATAGATCAGTGTGGGGCAGGAGAAAGGAGAACAGTTCTTTCAGTGATCATGAAGGATGCTGTCAGTGTTTTCCTCCATCAGAATAAGCAGCCTCTAGACTGTAAGAAACACACACATTTTAACATCATTTTGATTGTCTAAAATTTACTGCAGCTAAAAATTACATTTGGTTTACAATGCATTTTGCCAGATATGTTGTCACTTGTCAAAGCTAAGAATTTTACATGCTGGGTTTTTTTATGGCACATTTAGCACTGATAAGTTGTCACACTCTTGCTTTATTTGTTAACATTCTGTCTGTAAACTGTATATGCATAGCTACCTTTTTGAAGCAATATTGAGATTTACTTAAGAACGTGGGGCCCAATAAATACCATCAATGGTGCCCAGTCCAAGAGATGGTGGATCCTATAGGTAAACACCACCTCATCATGCACTAAAACTTACTAAAAAAAAAAAAGATGTGAAGTTCACACATATAGAAAATGGACATTTTGTGAATACATATTACACGTATTGTAAAATAGATAGAGCTCATATGTAGAGTTTGTTTGATAAACTTTCCTACTACTTTGTCTAAATTAGAAGCAAATTGGTTGAACATTACTTCTACCTAAAATGGCAGAAAACGCACCTATCTTGGTGATGGACAGGACAGCTAGAGGGGATATGGAGGAGGCTGTTATTTTTTTTTTAATAGGTGTACTTTCACCAATTTGCTGATAATTCATTGAAAGTAGATGATCGGTACAATTGCTGCCAATGCATTTTTTAAAGCTGTATTGTCATGAGTCAAATTTGATCATGTTAGGTTCTTGCATAGGTCCTATAGCATTGATAAGTTTCCACCCTCTTTCCTACATACACACATCTCTCCTGCATACACACAACTCTACTACTATCACACACGCAATTTTCCGAAATACACACACAACTCTCCTCCATACACAAACACAGTTCTAACACATATAGCTTTTCTACAGCTTTGAAGTATGCACTCACACCTCTGTTACATACACGCACTGTTTTGCTACATACTTGTACACAGCTTTCTTACATACACCAACAGCTCTCTTATATACTCATGCAGCTCCACACACACAAACACTTATATATATATATATATATATGTACACTCATCCATCGTATACATTACCACATCTTGAAATTCCTTCCAGGAATGTGACTGATCACATGACCTGAAAGGTTCAATGGCTAATCAACAACTTTGTTTGATTGGGACCCTATCCATGCCACCTCACATATCAGGAGTGTCGTTCTTCTTTTCATAAAGAGGTCCAAGGGCTAGTCTTGCAGAAGTTTTTTCAGCTACACAGGATGCGCAACATCCGTGCAAGTCCTGGTGACTTTCTCCCCTGCACTGCACCGATCAGATAGATCAGTGTGGGGCAGGAGAAAGGAGAACAGTTCTTTCAGTGATCATGAAGGATGCTGTCAGTGTTTTCCTCCATCAGAATAAGCAGCCTCTAGACTGTAAGAAACACACACATTTTAACATCATTTTGATTGTCTAAAATTTACTGCAGCTAAAAATTACATTTGGTTTACAATGCATTTTGCCAGATATGTTGTCACTTGTCAAAGCTAAGAATTTTACATGCTGGGTTTTTTTATGGCACATTTAGCACTGATAAGTTGTCACACTCTTGCTTAATATGTTAACATTCTGTCTGTAAACTGTATATGCATAGCTACCTTTTTGAAGCAATATTAAGATTTACTTAAGAACGTGGGGCCCAATAAATACCATCAATGGTGCCCAGTCCAAGAGATGGTGGATCCTATAGGTAAACACCACCTCATCATGCACTAAAACTTACTAAAAAAAAAAAAGATGTGAAGTTCACACATATAGAAAATGGACATTTTGTGAATACATATTACACGTATTGTAAAATAGATAGAGCTCATATGTAGAGTTTGTTTGATAAACTTTCCTACTACTTTGTCTAAATTAGAAGCAAATTGGTTGAACATTACTTCTACCTAAAATGGCAGAAAACGCACCTATCTTGGTGATGGACAGGACAGCTAGAGGGGATATGGAGGAGGCTGTTATTTTTTTTTTAATAGGTGTACTTTCACCAATTTGCTGATAATTCATTGAAAGTAGATGATCGGTACAATTGCTGCCAATGCATTTTTTAAAGCTGTATTGTCATGAGTCAAATTTCATCATGTTTGGTTCTTGCATAGGTCCTATAGCATTGATAAGTTTCCACCCTCTTTCCTACATACACACATCTCTCCTGCATACACACAACTCTACTACTATCACACACGCAATTTTCCGAAATACACACACAACTCTCCTCCATACACAAACACAGTTCTAACACATATAGCTTTTCTACAGCTTTGAAGTATGCACTCACACCTCTGTTACATACACGCACTGTTTTGCTACATACTTGTACACAGCTTTCTTACATACACCAACAGCTCTCTTATATACTCATGCAGCTCCACACACACAAACACTTATATATATATATATATATGTACACTCATCCATCGTATACATTACCACATCTTGAAATTCCTTCCAGGAATGTGACTGATCACATGACCTGAAAGGTTCAATGGCTAATCAACAACTTTGTTTGATTGGGACCCTATCCATGCCACCTCACATATCAGGAGTGTCGTTCTTCTTTTCATAAAGAGGTCCAAGGGCTAGTCTTGCAGAAGTTTTTTCAGCTACACAGGATGCGCAACATCCGTGCAAGTCCTGGTGACTTTCTCCCCTGCACTGCACCGATCAGATAGATCAGTGTGGGGCAGGAGAAAGGAGAACAGTTCTTTCAGTGATCATGAAGGATGCTGTCAGTGTTTTCCTCCATCAGAATAAGCAGCCTCTAGACTGTAAGAAACACACACATTTTAACATCATTTTGATTGTCTAAAATTTACTGCAGCTAAAAATTACATTTGGTTTACAATGCATTTTGCCAGATATGTTGTCACTTGTCAAAGCTAAGAATTTTACATGCTGGGTTTTTTTATGGCACATTTAGCACTGATAAGTTGTCACACTCTTGCTTAATATGTTAACATTCTGTCTGTAAACTGTATATGCATAGCTACCTTTTTGAAGCAATATTGAGATTTACTTAAGAACGTGGGGCCCAATAAATACCATCAATGGTGCCCAGTCCAAGAGATGGTGGATCCTATAGGTAAACACCACCTCATCATGCACTAAAACTTACTAAAAAAAAAAAAGATGTGAAGTTCACACATATAGAAAATGGACATTTTGTGAATACATATTACACGTATTGTAAAATAGATAGAGCTCATATGTAGAGTTTGTTTGATAAACTTTCCTACTACTTTGTCTAAATTAGAAGCAAATTGGTTGAACATTACTTCTACCTAAAATGGCAGAAAACGCACCTATCTTGGTGATGGACAGGACAGCTAGAGGGGATATGGAGGAGGCTGTTATTTTTTTTTTAATAGGTGTACTTTCACCAATTTGCTGATAATTCATTGAAAGTAGATGATCGGTACAATTGCTGCCAATGCATTTTTTAAAGCTGTATTGTCATGAGTCAAATTTGATCATGTTAGGTTCTTGCATAGGTCCTATAGCATTGATAAGTTTCCACCCTCTTTCCTACATACACACATCTCTCCTGCATACACACAACTCTACTACTATCACACACGCAATTTTCCGAAATACACACACAACTCTCCTCCATACACAAACACAGTTCTAACACATATAGCTTTTCTACAGCTTTGAAGTATGCAATCACACCTCTGTTACATACACGCACTGTTTTGCTACATACTTGTACACAGCTTTCTTACATACACCAACAGCTCTCTTATATACTCATGCAGCTCCACACACACAAACACATATATATATATATATATATATATATATATATATATATATATATGTACACTCATCCATCGTATACATTACCACATCTTGAAATTCCTTCCAGGAATGTGACTGATCACATGACCTGAAAGGTTCAATGGCTAATCAACAACTTTGTTTGATTGGGACCCTATCCATGCCACCTCACATATCAGGAGTGTCGTTCTTCTTTTCATAAAGAGGTCCAAGGGCTAGTCTTGCAGAAGTTTTTTCAGCTACACAGGATGCGCAACATCCGTGCAAGTCCTGGTGACTTTCTCCCCTGCACTGCACCGATCAGATAGATCAGTGTGGGGCAGGAGAAAGGAGAACAGTTCTTTCAGTGATCATGAAGGATGCTGTCAGTGTTTTCCTCCATCAGAATAAGCAGCCTCTAGACTGTAAGAAACACACACATTTTAACATCATTTTGATTGTCTAAAATTTACTGCAGCTAAAAATTACATTTGGTTTACAATGCATTTTGCCAGATATGTTGTCACTTGTCAAAGCTAAGAATTTTACATGCTGGGTTTTTTTATGGCACATTTAGCACTGATAAGTTGTCACACTCTTGCTTAATATGTTAACATTCTGTCTGTAAACTGTATATGCATAGCTACCTTTTTGAAGCAATATTGAGATTTACTTAAGAACGTGGGGCCCAATAAATACCATCAATGGTGCCCAGTCCAAGAGATGGTGGATCCTATAGGTAAACACCACCTCATCATGCACTAAAACTTACTAAAAAAAAAAAAGATGTGAAGTTCACACATATAGAAAATGGACATTTTGTGAATACATATTACACGTATTGTAAAATAGATAGAGCTCATATGTAGAGTTTGTTTGATAAACTTTCCTACTACTTTGTCTAAATTAGAAGCAAATTGGTTGAACATTACTTCTACCTAAAATGGCAGAAAACGCACCTATCTTGGTGATGGACAGGACAGCTAGAGGGGATATGGAGGAGGCTGTTATTTTTTTTTTAATAGGTGTACTTTCACCAATTTGCTGATAATTCATTGAAAGTAGATGATCGGTACAATTGCTGCCAATGCATTTTTTAAAGCTGTATTGTCATGAGTCAAATTTCATCATGTTTGGTTCTTGCATAGGTCCTATAGCATTGATAAGTTTCCACCCTCTTTCCTACATACACACATCTCTCCTGCATACACACAACTCTACTACTATCACACACGCAATTTTCCGAAATACACACACAACTCTCCTCCATACACAAACACAGTTCTAACACATATAGCTTTTCTACAGCTTTGAAGTATGCACTCACACCTCTGTTACATACACGCACTGTTTTGCTACATACTTGTACACAGCTTTCTTACATACACCAACAGCTCTCTTATATACTCATGCAGCTCCACACACACAAACACTTATATATATATATATATATGTACACTCATCCATCGTATACATTACCACATCTTGAAATTCCTTCCAGGAATGTGACTGATCACATGACCTGAAAGGTTCAATGGCTAATCAACAACTTTGTTTGATTGGGACCCTATCCATGCCACCTCACATATCAGGAGTGTCGTTCTTCTTTTCATAAAGAGGTCCAAGGGCTAGTCTTGCAGAAGTTTTTTCAGCTACACAGGATGCGCAACATCCGTGCAAGTCCTGGTGACTTTCTCCCCTGCACTGCACCGATCAGATAGATCAGTGTGGGGCAGGAGAAAGGAGAACAGTTCTTTCAGTGATCATGAAGGATGCTGTCAGTGTTTTCCTCCATCAGAATAAGCAGCCTCTAGACTGTAAGAAACACACACATTTTAACATCATTTTGATTGTCTAAAATTTACTGCAGCTAAAAATTACATTTGGTTTACAATGCATTTTGCCAGATATGTTGTCACTTGTCAAAGCTAAGAATTTTACATGCTGGGTTTTTTTATGGCACATTTAGCACTGATAAGTTGTCACACTCTTGCTTAATATGTTAACATTCTGTCTGTAAACTGTATATGCATAGCTACCTTTTTGAAGCAATATTGAGATTTACTTAAGAACGTGGGGCCCAATAAATACCATCAATGGTGCCCAGTCCAAGAGATGGTGGATCCTATAGGTAAACACCACCTCATCATGCACTAAAACTTACTAAAAAAAAAAAAGATGTGAAGTTCACACATATAGAAAATGGACATTTTGTGAATACATATTACACGTATTGTAAAATAGATAGAGCTCATATGTAGAGTTTGTTTGATAAACTTTCCTACTACTTTGTCTAAATTAGAAGCAAATTGGTTGAACATTACTTCTACCTAAAATGGCAGAAAACGCACCTATCTTGGTGATGGACAGGACAGCTAGAGGGGATATGGAGGAGGCTGTTATTTTTTTTTTAATAGCTGTACTTTCACCAATTTGCTGATAATTCATTGAAAGTAGATGATCGGTACAATTGCTGCCAATGCATTTTTTAAAGCTGTATTGTCATGAGTCAAATTTGATCATGTTAGGTTCTTGCATAGGTCCTATAGCATTGATAAGTTTCCACCCTCTTTCCTACATACACACATCTCTCCTGCATACACACAACTCTACTACTATCACACACGCAATTTTCCGAAATACACACACAACTCTCCTCCATACACAAACACAGTTCTAACACATATAGCTTTTCTACAGCTTTGAAGTATGCAATCACACCTCTGTTACATACACGCACTGTTTTGCTACATACTTGTACACAGCTTTCTTACATACACCAACAGCTCTCTTATATACTCATGCAGCTCCACACACACAAACACATATATATATATATATATATATATATATATATATATATATATATGTACACTCATCCATCGTATACATTACCACATCTTGAAATTCCTTCCAGGAATGTAACTGATCACATGACCTGAAAGGTTCAATGGCTAATCAACAACTTTGTTTGATTGGGACCCTATCCATGCCACCTCACATATCAGGAGTGTCGTTCTTCTTTTCATAAAGAGGTCCAAGGGCTAGTCTTGCAGAAGTTTTTTCAGCTACACAGGATGCGCAACATCCGTGCAAGTCCTGGTGACTTTCTCCCCTGCACTGCACCGATCAGATAGATCAGTGTGGGGCAGGAGAAAGGAGAACAGTTCTTTCAGTGATCATGAAGGATGCTGTCAGTGTTTTCCTCCATCAGAATAAGCAGCCTCTAGACTGTAAGAAACACACACATTTTAACATCATTTTGATTGTCTAAAATTTACTGCAGCTAAAAATTACATTTGGTTTACAATGCATTTTGCCAGATATGTTGTCACTTGTCAAAGCTAAGAATTTTACATGCTGGGTTTTTTTATGGCACATTTAGCACTGATAAGTTGTCACACTCTTGCTTAATATGTTAACATTCTGTCTGTAAACTGTATATGCATAGCTACCTTTTTGAAGCAATATTGAGATTTACTTAAGAACGTGGGGCCCAATAAATACCATCAATGGTGCCCAGTCCAAGAGATGGTGGATCCTATAGGTAAACACCACCTCATCATGCACTAAAACTTACTAAAAAAAAAAAAGATGTGAAGTTCACACATATAGAAAATGGACATTTTGTGAATACATATTACACGTATTGTAAAATAGATAGAGCTCATATGTAGAGTTTGTTTGATAAACTTTCCTACTACTTTGTCTAAATTAGAAGCAAATTGGTTGAACATTACTTCTACCTAAAATGGCAGAAAACGCACCTATCTTGGTGTTGGACAGGACAGCTAGAGGGGATATGGAGGAGGCTGTTATTTTTTTTTTAATAGGTGTACTTTCACAAATTTGCTGATAATTCATTGAAAGTAGATGATCGGTACAATTGCTGCCAATGCATTTTTTAAAGCTGTATTGTCATGAGTCAAATTTGATCATGTTAGGTTCTTGCATAGGTCCTATAGCATTGATAAGTTTCCACCCTCTTTCCTACATACACACATCTCTCCTGCATACACACAACTCTACTACTATCACACACGCAATTTTCCGAAATACACACACAACTCTCCTCCATACACAAACACAGTTCTAACACATATAGCTTTTCTACAGCTTTGAAGTATGCACTCACACCTCTGTTACATACACGCACTGTTTTGCTACATACTTGTACACAGCTTTCTTACATACACCAACAGCTCTCTTATATACTCATGCAGCTCCACACACACAAACACTTATATATATATATATATATGTACACTCATCCATCGTATACATTACCACATCTTGAAATTCCTTCCAGGAATGTGACTGATCACATGACCTGAAAGGTTCAATGGCTAATCAACAACTTTGTTTGATTGGGACCCTATCCATGCCACCTCACATATCAGGAGTGTCGTTCTTCTTTTCATAAAGAGGTCCAAGGGCTAGTCTTGCAGAAGTTTTTTCAGCTACACAGGATGCGCAACATCCGTGCAAGTCCTGGTGACTTTCTCCCCTGCACTGCACCGATCAGATAGATCAGTGTGGGGCAGGAGAAAGGAGAACAGTTCTTTCAGTGATCATGAAGGATGCTGTCAGTGTTTTCCTCCATCAGAATAAGCAGCCTCTAGACTGTAAGAAACACACACATTTTAACATCATTTTGATTGTCTAAAATTTACTGCAGCTAAAAATTACATTTGGTTTACAATGCATTTTGCCAGATATGTTGTCACTTGTCAAAGCTAAGAATTTTACATGCTGGGTTTTTTTATGGCACATTTAGCACTGATAAGTTGTCACACTCTTGCTTTATTTGTTAACATTCTGTCTGTAAACTGTATATGCATAGCTACCTTTTTGAAGCAATATTGAGATTTACTTAAGAACGTGGGGCCCAATAAATACCATCAATGGTGCCCAGTCCAAGAGATGGTGGATCCTATAGGTAAACACCACCTCATCATGCACTAAAACTTACTAAAAAAAAAAAAGATGTGAAGTTCACACATATAGAAAATGGACATTTTGTGAATACATATTACACGTATTGTAAAATAGATAGAGCTCATATGTAGAGTTTGTTTGATAAACTTTCCTACTACTTTGTCTAAATTAGAAGCAAATTGGTTGAACATTACTTCTACCTAAAATGGCAGAAAACGCACCTATCTTGGTGATGGACAGGACAGCTAGAGGGGATATGGAGGAGGCTGTTATTTTTTTTTTAATAGGTGTACTTTCACCAATTTGCTGATAATTCATTGAAAGTAGATGATCGGTACAATTGCTGCCAATGCATTTTTTAAAGCTGTATTGTCATGAGTCAAATTTGATCATGTTAGGTTCTTGCATAGGTCCTATAGCATTGATAAGTTTCCACCCTCTTTCCTACATACACACATCTCTCCTGCATACACACAACTCTACTACTATCACACACGCAATTTTCCGAAATACACACACAACTCTCCTCCATACACAAACACAGTTCTAACACATATAGCTTTTCTACAGCTTTGAAGTATGCACTCACACCTCTGTTACATACACGCACTGTTTTGCTACATACTTGTACACAGCTTTCTTACATACACCAACAGCTCTCTTATATACTCATGCAGCTCCACACACACAAACACTTATATATATATATATATATATGTACACTCATCCATCGTATACATTACCACATCTTGAAATTCCTTCCAGGAATGTGACTGATCACATGACCTGAAAGGTTCAATGGCTAATCAACAACTTTGTTTGATTGGGACCCTATCCATGCCACCTCACATATCAGGAGTGTCGTTCTTCTTTTCATAAAGAGGTCCAAGGGCTAGTCTTGCAGAAGTTTTTTCAGCTACACAGGATGCGCAACATCCGTGCAAGTCCTGGTGACTTTCTCCCCTGCACTGCACCGATCAGATAGATCAGTGTGGGGCAGGAGAAAGGAGAACAGTTCTTTCAGTGATCATGAAGGATGCTGTCAGTGTTTTCCTCCATCAGAATAAGCAGCCTCTAGACTGTAAGAAACACACACATTTTAACATCATTTTGATTGTCTAAAATTTACTGCAGCTAAAAATTACATTTGGTTTACAATGCATTTTGCCAGATATGTTGTCACTTGTCAAAGCTAAGAATTTTACATGCTGGGTTTTTTTATGGCACATTTAGCACTGATAAGTTGTCACACTCTTGCTTAATATGTTAACATTCTGTCTGTAAACTGTATATGCATAGCTACCTTTTTGAAGCAATATTGAGATTTACTTAAGAACGTGGGGCCCAATAAATACCATCAATGGTGCCCAGTCCAAGAGATGGTGGATCCTATAGGTAAACACCACCTCATCATGCACTAAAACTTACTAAAAAAAAAAAAGATGTGAAGTTCACACATATAGAAAATGGACATTTTGTGAATACATATTACACGTATTGTAAAATAGATAGAGCTCATATGTAGAGTTTGTTTGATAAACTTTCCTACTACTTTGTCTAAATTAGAAGCAAATTGGTTGAACATTACTTCTACCTAAAATGGCAGAAAACGCACCTATCTTGGTGATGGACAGGACAGCTAGAGGGGATATGGAGGAGGCTGTTATTTTTTTTTTAATAGGTGTACTTTCACCAATTTGCTGATAATTCATTGAAAGTAGATGATCGGTACAATTGCTGCCAATGCATTTTTTAAAGCTGTATTGTCATGAGTCAAATTTCATCATGTTTGGTTCTTGCATAGGTCCTATAGCATTGATAAGTTTCCACCCTCTTTCCTACATACACACATCTCTCCTGCATACACACAACTCTACTACTATCACACACGCAATTTTCCGAAATACACACACAACTCTCCTCCATACACAAACACAGTTCTAACACATATAGCTTTTCTACAGCTTTGAAGTATGCACTCACACCTCTGTTACATACACGCACTGTTTTGCTACATACTTGTACACAGCTTTCTTACATACACCAACAGCTCTCTTATATACTCATGCAGCTCCACACACACAAACACTTATATATATATATATATATGTACACTCATCCATCGTATACATTACCACATCTTGAAATTCCTTCCAGGAATGTGACTGATCACATGACCTGAAAGGTTCAATGGCTAATCAACAACTTTGTTTGATTGGGACCCTATCCATGCCACCTCACATATCAGGAGTGTCGTTCTTCTTTTCATAAAGAGGTCCAAGGGCTAGTCTTGCAGAAGTTTTTTCAGCTACACAGGATGCGCAACATCCGTGCAAGTCCTGGTGACTTTCTCCCCTGCACTGCACCGATCAGATAGATCAGTGTGGGGCAGGAGAAAGGAGAACAGTTCTTTCAGTGATCATGAAGGATGCTGTCAGTGTTTTCCTCCATCAGAATAAGCAGCCTCTAGACTGTAAGAAACACACACATTTTAACATCATTTTGATTGTCTAAAATTTACTGCAGCTAAAAATTACATTTGGTTTACAATGCATTTTGCCAGATATGTTGTCACTTGTCAAAGCTAAGAATTTTACATGCTGGGTTTTTTTATGGCACATTTAGCACTGATAAGTTGTCACACTCTTGCTTAATATGTTAACATTCTGTCTGTAAACTGTATATGCATAGCTACCTTTTTGAAGCAATATTGAGATTTACTTAAGAACGTGGGGCCCAATAAATACCATCAATGGTGCCCAGTCCAAGAGATGGTGGATCCTATAGGTAAACACCACCTCATCATGCACTAAAACTTACTAAAAAAAAAAAAGATGTGAAGTTCACACATATAGAAAATGGACATTTTGTGAATACATATTACACGTATTGTAAAATAGATAGAGCTCATATGTAGAGTTTGTTTGATAAACTTTCCTACTACTTTGTCTAAATTAGAAGCAAATTGGTTGAACATTACTTCTACCTAAAATGGCAGAAAACGCACCTATCTTGGTGATGGACAGGACAGCTAGAGGGGATATGGAGGAGGCTGTTATTTTTTTTTTAATAGGTGTACTTTCACCAATTTGCTGATAATTCATTGAAAGTAGATGATCGGTACAATTGCTGCCAATGCATTTTTTAAAGCTGTATTGTCATGAGTCAAATTTGATCATGTTAGGTTCTTGCATAGGTCCTATAGCATTGATAAGTTTCCACCCTCTTTCCTACATACACACATCTCTCCTGCATACACACAACTCTACTACTATCACACACGCAATTTTCCGAAATACACACACAACTCTCCTCCATACACAAACACAGTTCTAACACATATAGCTTTTCTACAGCTTTGAAGTATGCACTCACACCTCTGTTACATACACGCACTGTTTTGCTACATACTTGTACACAGCTTTCTTACATACACCAACAGCTCTCTTATATACTCATGCAGCTCCACACACACAAACACTTATATATATATATATATGTACACTCATCCATCGTATACATTACCACATCTTGAAATTCCTTCCAGGAATGTGACTGATCACATGACCTGAAAGGTTCAATGGCTAATCAACAACTTTGTTTGATTGGGACCCTATCCATGCCACCTCACATATCAGGAGTGTCGTTCTTCTTTTCATAAAGAGGTCCAAGGGCTAGTCTTGCAGAAGTTTTTTCAGCTACACAGGATGCGCAACATCCGTGCAAGTCCTGGTGACTTTCTCCCCTGCACTGCACCGATCAGATAGATCAGTGTGGGGCAGGAGAAAGGAGAACAGTTCTTTCAGTGATCATGAAGGATGCTGTCAGTGTTTTCCTCCATCAGAATAAGCAGCCTCTAGACTGTAAGAAACACACACATTTTAACATCATTTTGATTGTCTAAAATTTACTGCAGCTAAAAATTACATTTGGTTTACAATGCATTTTGCCAGATATGTTGTCACTTGTCAAAGCTAAGAATTTTACATGCTGGGTTTTTTTATGGCACATTTAGCACTGATAAGTTGTCACACTCTTGCTTAATATGTTAACATTCTGTCTGTAAACTGTATATGCATAGCTACCTTTTTGAAGCAATATTGAGATTTACTTAAGAACGTGGGGCCCAATAAATACCATCAATGGTGCCCAGTCCAAGAGATGGTGGATCCTATAGGTAAACACCACCTCATCATGCACTAAAACTTACTAAAAAAAAAAAAGATGTGAAGTTCACACATATAGAAAATGGACATTTTGTGAATACATATTACACGTATTGTAAAATAGATAGAGCTCATATGTAGAGTTTGTTTGATAAACTTTCCTACTACTTTGTCTAAATTAGAAGCAAATTGGTTGAACATTACTTCTACCTAAAATGGCAGAAAACGCACCTATCTTGGTGATGGACAGGACAGCTAGAGGGGATATGGAGGAGGCTGTTATTTTTTTTTTAATAGGTGTACTTTCACCAATTTGCTGATAATTCATTGAAAGTAGATGATCGGTACAATTGCTGCCAATGCATTTTTTAAAGCTGTATTGTCATGAGTCAAATTTGATCATGTTAGGTTCTTGCATAGGTCCTATAGCATTGATAAGTTTCCACCCTCTTTCCTACATACACACATCTCTCCTGCATACACACAACTCTACTACTATCACACACGCAATTTTCCGAAATACACACACAACTCTCCTCCATACACAAACACAGTTCTAACACATATAGCTTTTCTACAGCTTTGAAGTATGCACTCACACCTCTGTTACATACACGCACTGTTTTGCTACATACTTGTACACAGCTTTCTTACATACACCAACAGCTCTCTTATATACTCATGCAGCTCCACACACACAAACACTTATATATATATATATATATATATGTACACTCATCCATCGTATACATTACCACATCTTGAAATTCCTTCCAGGAATGTGACTGATCACATGACCTGAAAGGTTCAATGGCTAATCAACAACTTTGTTTGATTGGGACCCTATCCATGCCACCTCACATATCAGGAGTGTCGTTCTTCTTTTCATAAAGAGGTCCAAGGGCTAGTCTTGCAGAAGTTTTTTCAGCTACACAGGATGCGCAACATCCGTGCAAGTCCTGGTGACTTTCTCCCCTGCACTGCACCGATCAGATAGATCAGTGTGGGGCAGGAGAAAGGAGAACAGTTCTTTCAGTGATCATGAAGGATGCTGTCAGTGTTTTCCTCCATCAGAATAAGCAGCCTCTAGACTGTAAGAAACACACACATTTTAACATCATTTTGATTGTCTAAAATTTACTGCAGCTAAAAATTACATTTGGTTTACAATGCATTTTGCCAGATATGTTGTCACTTGTCAAAGCTAAGAATTTTACATGCTGGGTTTTTTTATGGCACATTTAGCACTGATAAGTTGTCACACTCTTGCTTTATTTGTTAACATTCTGTCTGTAAACTGTATATGCATAGCTACCTTTTTGAAGCAATATTGAGATTTACTTAAGAACGTGGGGCCCAATAAATACCATCAATGGTGCCCAGTCCAAGAGATGGTGGATCCTATAGGTAAACACCACCTCATCATGCACTAAAACTTACTAAAAAAAAAAAAGATGTGAAGTTCACACATATAGAAAATGGACATTTTGTGAATACATATTACACGTATTGTAAAATAGATAGAGCTCATATGTAGAGTTTGTTTGATAAACTTTCCTACTACTTTGTCTAAATTAGAAGCAAATTGGTTGAACATTACTTCTACCTAAAATGGCAGAAAACGCACCTATCTTGGTGATGGACAGGACAGCTAGAGGGGATATGGAGGAGGCTGTTATTTTTTTTTTAATAGGTGTACTTTCACCAATTTGCTGATAATTCATTGAAAGTAGATGATCGGTACAATTGCTGCCAATGCATTTTTTAAAGCTGTATTGTCATGAGTCAAATTTGATCATGTTAGGTTCTTGCATAGGTCCTATAGCATTGATAAGTTTCCACCCTCTTTCCTACATACACACATCTCTCCTGCATACACACAACTCTACTACTATCACACACGCAATTTTCCGAAATACACACACAACTCTCCTCCATACACAAACACAGTTCTAACACATATAGCTTTTCTACAGCTTTGAAGTATGCACTCACACCTCTGTTACATACACGCACTGTTTTGCTACATACTTGTACACAGCTTTCTTACATACACCAACAGCTCTCTTATATACTCATGCAGCTCCACACACACAAACACTTATATATATATATATATATATGTACACTCATCCATCGTATACATTACCACATCTTGAAATTCCTTCCAGGAATGTGACTGATCACATGACCTGAAAGGTTCAATGGCTAATCAACAACTTTGTTTGATTGGGACCCTATCCATGCCACCTCACATATCAGGAGTGTCGTTCTTCTTTTCATAAAGAGGTCCAAGGGCTAGTCTTGCAGAAGTTTTTTCAGCTACACAGGATGCGCAACATCCGTGCAAGTCCTGGTGACTTTCTCCCCTGCACTGCACCGATCAGATAGATCAGTGTGGGGCAGGAGAAAGGAGAACAGTTCTTTCAGTGATCATGAAGGATGCTGTCAGTGTTTTCCTCCATCAGAATAAGCAGCCTCTAGACTGTAAGAAACACACACATTTTAACATCATTTTGATTGTCTAAAATTTACTGCAGCTAAAAATTACATTTGGTTTACAATGCATTTTGCCAGATATGTTGTCACTTGTCAAAGCTAAGAATTTTACATGCTGGGTTTTTTTATGGCACATTTAGCACTGATAAGTTGTCACACTCTTGCTTAATATGTTAACATTCTGTCTGTAAACTGTATATGCATAGCTACCTTTTTGAAGCAATATTGAGATTTACTTAAGAACGTGGGGCCCAATAAATACCATCAATGGTGCCCAGTCCAAGAGATGGTGGATCCTATAGGTAAACACCACCTCATCATGCACTAAAACTTACTAAAAAAAAAAAAGATGTGAAGTTCACACATATAGAAAATGGACATTTTGTGAATACATATTACACGTATTGTAAAATAGATAGAGCTCATATGTAGAGTTTGTTTGATAAACTTTCCTACTACTTTGTCTAAATTAGAAGCAAATTGGTTGAACATTACTTCTACCTAAAATGGCAGAAAACGCACCTATCTTGGTGATGGACAGGACAGCTAGAGGGGATATGGAGGAGGCTGTTATTTTTTTTTTAATAGGTGTACTTTCACCAATTTGCTGATAATTCATTGAAAGTAGATGATCGGTACAATTGCTGCCAATGCATTTTTTAAAGCTGTATTGTCATGAGTCAAATTTGATCATGTTTGGTTCTTGCATAGGTCCTATAGCATTGATAAGTTTCCACCCTCTTTCCTACATACACACATCTCTCCTGCATACACACAACTCTACTACTATCACACACGCAATTTTCCGAAATACACACACAACTCTCCTCCATACACAAACACAGTTCTAACACATATAGCTTTTCTACAGCTTTGAAGTATGCACTCACACCTCTGTTACATACACGCACTGTTTTGCTACATACTTGTACACAGCTTTCTTACATACACCAACAGCTCTCTTATATACTCATGCAGCTCCACACACACAAACACTTATATATATATATATATATATGTACACTCATCCATCGTATACATTACCACATCTTGAAATTCCTTCCAGGAATGTGACTGATCACATGACCTGAAAGGTTCAATGGCTAATCAACAACTTTGTTTGATTGGGACCCTATCCATGCCACCTCACATATCAGGAGTGTCGTTCTTCTTTTCATAAAGAGGTCCAAGGGCTAGTCTTGCAGAAGTTTTTTCAGCTACACAGGATGCGCAACATCCGTGCAAGTCCTGGTGACTTTCTCCCCTGCACTGCACCGATCAGATAGATCAGTGTGGGGCAGGAGAAAGGAGAACAGTTCTTTCAGTGATCATGAAGGATGCTGTCAGTGTTTTCCTCCATCAGAATAAGCAGCCTCTAGACTGTAAGAAACACACACATTTTAACATCATTTTGATTGTCTAAAATTTACTGCAGCTAAAAATTACATTTGGTTTACAATGCATTTTGCCAGATATGTTGTCACTTGTCAAAGCTAAGAATTTTACATGCTGGGTTTTTTTATGGCACATTTAGCACTGATAAGTTGTCACACTCTTGCTTAATATGTTAACATTCTGTCTGTAAACTGTATATGCATAGCTACCTTTTTGAAGCAATATTGAGATTTACTTAAGAACGTGGGGCCCAATAAATACCATCAATGGTGCCCAGTCCAAGAGATGGTGGATCCTATAGGTAAACACCACCTCATCATGCACTAAAACTTACTAAAAAAAAAAAAGATGTGAAGTTCACACATATAGAAAATGGACATTTTGTGAATACATATTACACGTATTGTAAAATAGATAGAGCTCATATGTAGAGTTTGTTTGATAAACTTTCCTACTACTTTGTCTAAATTAGAAGCAAATTGGTTGAACATTACTTCTACCTAAAATGGCAGAAAACGCACCTATCTTGGTGATGGACAGGACAGCTAGAGGGGATATGGAGGAGGCTGTTATTTTTTTTTTAATAGGTGTACTTTCACCAATTTGCTGATAATTCATTGAAAGTAGATGATCGGTACAATTGCTGCCAATGCATTTTTTAAAGCTGTATTGTCATGAGTCAAATTTGATCATGTTTGGTTCTTGCATAGGTCCTATAGCATTGATAAGTTTCCACCCTCTTTCCTACATACACACATCTCTCCTGCATACACACAACTCTACTACTATCACACACGCAATTTTCCGAAATACACACACAACTCTCCTCCATACACAAACACAGTTCTAACACATATAGCTTTTCTACAGCTTTGAAGTATGCACTCACACCTCTGTTACATACACGCACTGTTTTGCTACATACTTGTACACAGCTTTCTTACATACACCAACAGCTCTCTTATATACTCATGCAGCTCCACACACACAAACACTTATATATATATATATATATGTACACTCATCCATCGTATACATTACCACATCTTGAAATTCCTTCCAGGAATGTGACTGATCACATGACCTGAAAGGTTCAATGGCTAATCAACAACTTTGTTTGATTGGGACCCTATCCATGCCACCTCACATATCAGGAGTGTCGTTCTTCTTTTCATAAAGAGGTCCAAGGGCTAGTCTTGCAGAAGTTTTTTCAGCTACACAGGATGCGCAACATCCGTGCAAGTCCTGGTGACTTTCTCCCCTGCACTGCACCGATCAGATAGATCAGTGTGGGGCAGGAGAAAGGAGAACAGTTCTTTCAGTGATCATGAAGGATGCTGTCAGTGTTTTCCTCCATCAGAATAAGCAGCCTCTAGACTGTAAGAAACACACACATTTTAACATCATTTTGATTGTCTAAAATTTACTGCAGCTAAAAATTACATTTGGTTTACAATGCATTTTGCCAGATATGTTGTCACTTGTCAAAGCTAAGAATTTTACATGCTGGGTTTTTTTATGGCACATTTAGCACTGATAAGTTGTCACACTCTTGCTTAATATGTTAACATTCTGTCTGTAAACTGTATATGCATAGCTACCTTTTTGAAGCAATATTGAGATTTACTTAAGAACGTGGGGCCCAATAAATACCATCAATGGTGCCCAGTCCAAGAGATGGTGGATCCTATAGGTAAACACCACCTCATCATGCACTAAAACTTACTAAAAAAAAAAAAGATGTGAAGTTCACACATATAGAAAATGGACATTTTGTGAATACATATTACACGTATTGTAAAATAGATAGAGCTCATATGTAGAGTTTGTTTGATAAACTTTCCTACTACTTTGTCTAAATTAGAAGCAAATTGGTTGAACATTACTTCTACCTAAAATGGCAGAAAACGCACCTATCTTGGTGATGGACAGGACAGCTAGAGGGGATATGGAGGAGGCTGTTATTTTTTTTTTAATAGGTGTACTTTCACCAATTTGCTGATAATTCATTGAAAGTAGATGATCGGTACAATTGCTGCCAATGCATTTTTTAAAGCTGTATTGTCATGAGTCAAATTTGATCATGTTAGGTTCTTGCATAGGTCCTATAGCATTGATAAGTTTCCACCCTCTTTCCTACATACACACATCTCTCCTGCATACACACAACTCTACTACTATCACACACGCAATTTTCCGAAATACACACACAACTCTCCTCCATACACAAACACAGTTCTAACACATATAGCTTTTCTACAGCTTTGAAGTATGCACTCACACCTCTGTTACATACACGCACTGTTTTGCTACATACTTGTACACAGCTTTCTTACATACACCAACAGCTCTCTTATATACTCATGCAGCTCCACACACACAAACACTTATATATATATATATATATGTACACTCATCCATCGTATACATTACCACATCTTGAAATTCCTTCCAGGAATGTGACTGATCACATGACCTGAAAGGTTCAATGGCTAATCAACAACTTTGTTTGATTGGGACCCTATCCATGCCACCTCACATATCAGGAGTGTCGTTCTTCTTTTCATAAAGAGGTCCAAGGGCTAGTCTTGCAGAAGTTTTTTCAGCTACACAGGATGCGCAACATCCGTGCAAGTCCTGGTGACTTTCTCCCCTGCACTGCACCGATCAGATAGATCAGTGTGGGGCAGGAGAAAGGAGAACAGTTCTTTCAGTGATCATGAAGGATGCTGTCAGTGTTTTCCTCCATCAGAATAAGCAGCCTCTAGACTGTAAGAAACACACACATTTTAACATCATTTTGATTGTCTAAAATTTACTGCAGCTAAAAATTACATTTGGTTTACAATGCATTTTGCCAGATATGTTGTCACTTGTCAAAGCTAAGAATTTTACATGCTGGGTTTTTTTATGGCACATTTAGCACTGATAAGTTGTCACACTCTTGCTTAATATGTTAACATTCTGTCTGTAAACTGTATATGCATAGCTACCTTTTTGAAGCAATATTGAGATTTACTTAAGAACGTGGGGCCCAATAAATACCATCAATGGTGCCCAGTCCAAGAGATGGTGGATCCTATAGGTAAACACCACCTCATCATGCACTAAAACTTACTAAAAAAAAAAAAGATGTGAAGTTCACACATATAGAAAATGGACATTTTGTGAATACATATTACACGTATTGTAAAATAGATAGAGCTCATATGTAGAGTTTGTTTGATAAACTTTCCTACTACTTTGTCTAAATTAGAAGCAAATTGGTTGAACATTACTTCTACCTAAAATGGCAGAAAACGCACCTATCTTGGTGATGGACAGGACAGCTAGAGGGGATATGGAGGAGGCTGTTATTTTTTTTTTAATAGGTGTACTTTCACCAATTTGCTGATAATTCATTGAAAGTAGATGATCGGTACAATTGCTGCCAATGCATTTTTTAAAGCTGTATTGTCATGAGTCAAATTTGATCATGTTAGGTTCTTGCATAGGTCCTATAGCATTGATAAGTTTCCACCCTCTTTCCTACATACACACATCTCTCCTGCATACACACAACTCTACTACTATCACACACGCAATTTTCCGAAATACACACACAACTCTCCTCCATACACAAACACAGTTCTAACACATATAGCTTTTCTACAGCTTTGAAGTATGCACTCACACCTCTGTTACATACACGCACTGTTTTGCTACATACTTGTACACAGCTTTCTTACATACACCAACAGCTCTCTTATATACTCATGCAGCTCCACACACACAAACACTTATATATATATATATATATGTACACTCATCCATCGTATACATTACCACATCTTGAAATTCCTTCCAGGAATGTGACTGATCACATGACCTGAAAGGTTCAATGGCTAATCAACAACTTTGTTTGATTGGGACCCTATCCATGCCACCTCACATATCAGGAGTGTCGTTCTTCTTTTCATAAAGAGGTCCAAGGGCTAGTCTTGCAGAAGTTTTTTCAGCTACACAGGATGCGCAACATCCGTGCAAGTCCTGGTGACTTTCTCCCCTGCACTGCACCGATCAGATAGATCAGTGTGGGGCAGGAGAAAGGAGAACAGTTCTTTCAGTGATCATGAAGGATGCTGTCAGTGTTTTCCTCCATCAGAATAAGCAGCCTCTAGACTGTAAGAAACACACACATTTTAACATCATTTTGATTGTCTAAAATTTACTGCAGCTAAAAATTACATTTGGTTTACAATGCATTTTGCCAGATATGTTGTCACATGTCAAAGCTAAGAATTTTACATGCTGGGTTTTTTTATGGCACATTTAGCACTGATAAGTTGTCACACTCTTGCTTAATATGTTAACATTCTGTCTGTAAACTGTATATGCATAGCTACCTTTTTGAAGCAATATTGAGATTTACTTAAGAACGTGGGGCCCAATAAATACCATCAATGGTGCCCAGTCCAAGAGATGGTGGATCCTATAGGTAAACACCACCTCATCATGCACTAAAACTTACTAAAAAAAAAAAAGATGTGAAGTTCACACATATAGAAAATGGACATTTTGTGAATACATATTACACGTATTGTAAAATAGATAGAGCTCATATGTAGAGTTTGTTTGATAAACTTTCCTACTACTTTGTCTAAATTAGAAGCAAATTGGTTGAACATTACTTCTACCTAAAATGGCAGAAAACGCACCTATCTTGGTGATGGACAGGACAGCTAGAGGGGATATGGAGGAGGCTGTTATTTTTTTTTTAATAGGTGTACTTTCACCAATTTGCTGATAATTCATTGAAAGTAGATGATCGGTACAATTGCTGCCAATGCATTTTTTAAAGCTGTATTGTCATGAGTCAAATTTGATCATGTTAGGTTCTTGCATAGGTCCTATAGCATTGATAAGTTTCCACCCTCTTTCCTACATACACACATCTCTCCTGCATACACACAACTCTACTACTATCACACACGCAATTTTCCGAAATACACACACAACTCTCCTCCATACACAAACACAGTTCTAACACATATAGCTTTTCTACAGCTTTGAAGTATGCACTCACACCTCTGTTACATACACGCACTGTTTTGCTACATACTTGTACACAGCTTTCTTACATACACCAACAGCTCTCTTATATACTCATGCAGCTCCACACACACAAACACTTATATATATATATATATATGTACACTCATCCATCGTATACATTACCACATCTTGAAATTCCTTCCAGGAATGTGACTGATCACATGACCTGAAAGGTTCAATGGCTAATCAACAACTTTGTTTGATTGGGACCCTATCCATGCCACCTCACATATCAGGAGTGTCGTTCTTCTTTTCATAAAGAGGTCCAAGGGCTAGTCTTGCAGAAGTTTTTTCAGCTACACAGGATGCGCAACATCCGTGCAAGTCCTGGTGACTTTCTCCCCTGCACTGCACCGATCAGATAGATCAGTGTGGGGCAGGAGAAAGGAGAACAGTTCTTTCAGTGATCATGAAGGATGCTGTCAGTGTTTTCCTCCATCAGAATAAGCAGCCTCTAGACTGTAAGAAACACACACATTTTAACATCATTTTGATTGTCTAAAATTTACTGCAGCTAAAAATTACATTTGGTTTACAATGCATTTTGCCAGATATGTTGTCACATGTCAAAGCTAAGAATTTTACATGCTGGGTTTTTTTATGGCACATTTAGCACTGATAAGTTGTCACACTCTTGCTTAATATGTTAACATTCTGTCTGTAAACTGTATATGCATAGCTACCTTTTTGAAGCAATATTGAGATTTACTTAAGAACGTGGGGCCCAATAAATACCATCAATGGTGCCCAGTCCAAGAGATGGTGGATCCTATAGGTAAACACCACCTCATCATGCACTAAAACTTACTAAAAAAAAAAAAGATGTGAAGTTCACACATATAGAAAATGGACATTTTGTGAATACATATTACACGTATTGTAAAATAGATAGAGCTCATATGTAGAGTTTGTTTGATAAACTTTCCTACTACTTTGTCTAAATTAGAAGCAAATTGGTTGAACATTACTTCTACCTAAAATGGCAGAAAACGCACCTATCTTGGTGATGGACAGGACAGCTAGAGGGGATATGGAGGAGGCTGTTATTTTTTTTTTTAATAGGTGTACTTTCACCAATTTGCTGATAATTCATTGAAAGTAGATGATCGGTACAATTGCTGCCAATGCATTTTTTAAAGCTGTATTGTCATGAGTCAAATTTGATCATGTTTGGTTCTTGCATAGGTCCTATAGCATTGATAAGTTTCCACCCTCTTTCCTACATACACACATCTCTCCTGCATACACACAACTCTACTACTATCACACACGCAATTTTCCGAAATACACACACAACTCTCCTCCATACACAAACACAGTTCTAACACATATAGCTTTTCTACAGCTTTGAAGTATGCACTCACACCTCTGTTACATACACGCACTGTTTTGCTACATACTTGTACACAGCTTTCTTACATACACCAACAGCTCTCTTATATACTCATGCAGCTCCACACACACAAACACTTATATATATATATATATATGTACACTCATCCATCGTATACATTACCACATCTTGAAATTCCTTCCAGGAATGTGACTGATCACATGACCTGAAAGGTTCAATGGCTAATCAACAACTTTGTTTGATTGGGACCCTATCCATGCCACCTCACATATCAGGAGTGTCGTTCTTCTTTTCATAAAGAGGTCCAAGGGCTAGTCTTGCAGAAGTTTTTTCAGCTACACAGGATGCGCAACATCCGTGCAAGTCCTGGTGACTTTCTCCCCTGCACTGCACCGATCAGATAGATCAGTGTGGGGCAGGAGAAAGGAGAACAGTTCTTTCAGTGATCATGAAGGATGCTGTCAGTGTTTTCCTCCATCAGAATAAGCAGCCTCTAGACTGTAAGAAACACACACATTTTAACATCATTTTGATTGTCTAAAATTTACTGCAGCTAAAAATTACATTTGGTTTACAATGCATTTTGCCAGATATGTTGTCACTTGTCAAAGCTAAGAATTTTACATGCTGGGTTTTTTTATGGCACATTTAGCACTGATAAGTTGTCACACTCTTGCTTAATATGTTAACATTCTGTCTGTAAACTGTATATGCATAGCTACCTTTTTGAAGCAATATTGAGATTTACTTAAGAACGTGGGGCCCAATAAATACCATCAATGGTGCCCAGTCCAAGAGATGGTGGATCCTATAGGTAAACACCACCTCATCATGCACTAAAACTTACTAAAAAAAAAAAAGATGTGAAGTTCACACATATAGAAAATGGACATTTTGTGAATACATATTACACGTATTGTAAAATAGATAGAGCTCATATGTAGAGTTTGTTTGATAAACTTTCCTACTACTTTGTCTAAATTAGAAGCAAATTGGTTGAACATTACTTCTACCTAAAATGGCAGAAAACGCACCTATCTTGGTGATGGACAGGACAGCTAGAGGGGATATGGAGGAGGCTGTTATTTTTTTTTTAATAGGTGTACTTTCACCAATTTGCTGATAATTCATTGAAAGTAGATGATCGGTACAATTGCTGCCAATGCATTTTTTAAAGCTGTATTGTCATGAGTCAAATTTGATCATGTTAGGTTCTTGCATAGGTCCTATAGCATTGATAAGTTTCCACCCTCTTTCCTACATACACACATCTCTCCTGCATACACACAACTCTACTACTATCACACACGCAATTTTCCGAAATACACACACAACTCTCCTCCATACACAAACACAGTTCTAACACATATAGCTTTTCTACAGCTTTGAAGTATGCACTCACACCTCTGTTACATACACGCACTGTTTTGCTACATACTTGTACACAGCTTTCTTACATACACCAACAGCTCTCTTATATACTCATGCAGCTCCACACACACAAACACTTATATATATATATATATATGTACACTCATCCATCGTATACATTACCACATCTTGAAATTCCTTCCAGGAATGTGACTGATCACATGACCTGAAAGGTTCAATGGCTAATCAACAACTTTGTTTGATTGGGACCCTATCCATGCCACCTCACATATCAGGAGTGTCGTTCTTCTTTTCATAAAGAGGTCCAAGGGCTAGTCTTGCAGAAGTTTTTTCAGCTACACAGGATGCGCAACATCCGTGCAAGTCCTGGTGACTTTCTCCCCTGCACTGCACCGATCAGATAGATCAGTGTGGGGCAGGAGAAAGGAGAACAGTTCTTTCAGTGATCATGAAGGATGCTGTCAGTGTTTTCCTCCATCAGAATAAGCAGCCTCTAGACTGTAAGAAACACACACATTTTAACATCATTTTGATTGTCTAAAATTTACTGCAGCTAAAAATTACATTTGGTTTACAATGCATTTTGCCAGATATGTTGTCACTTGTCAAAGCAAAGAATTTTACATGCTGGGTTTTTTTATGGCACATTTAGCACTGATAAGTTGTCACACTCTTGCTTAATATGTTAACATTCTGTCTGTAAACTGTATATGCATAGCTACCTTTTTGAAGCAATATTGAGATTTACTTAAGAACGTGGGGCCCAATAAATACCATCAATGGTGCCCAGTCCAAGAGATGGTGGATCCTATAGGTAAACACCACCTCATCATGCACTAAAACTTACTAAAAAAAAAAAAGATGTGAAGTTCACACATATAGAAAATGGACATTTTGTGAATACATATTACACGTATTGTAAAATAGATAGAGCTCATATGTAGAGTTTGTTTGATAAACTTTCCTACTACTTTGTCTAAATTAGAAGCAAATTGGTTGAACATTACTTCTACCTAAAATGGCAGAAAACGCACCTATCTTGGTGATGGACAGGACAGCTAGAGGGGATATGGAGGAGGCTGTTATTTTTTTTTTAATAGGTGTACTTTCACCAATTTGCTGATAATTCATTGAAAGTAGATGATCGGTACAATTGCTGCCAATGCATTTTTTAAAGCTGTATTGTCATGAGTCAAATTTGATCATGTTAGGTTCTTGCATAGGTCCTATAGCATTGATAAGTTTCCACCCTCTTTCCTACATACACACATCTCTCCTGCATACACACAACTCTACTACTATCACACACGCAATTTTCCGAAATACACACACAACTCTCCTCCATACACAAACACAGTTCTAACACATATAGCTTTTCTACAGCTTTGAAGTATGCACTCACACCTCTGTTACATACACGCACTGTTTTGCTACATACTTGTACACAGCTTTCTTACATTCACCAACAGCTCTCTTATATACTCATGCAGCTCCACACACACAAACACTTATATATATATATATATATATATGTACACTCATCCATCGTATACATTACCACATCTTGAAATTCCTTCCAGGAATGTGACTGATCACATGACCTGAAAGGTTCAATGGCTAATCAACAACTTTGTTTGATTGGGACCCTATCCATGCCACCTCACATATCAGGAGTGTCGTTCTTCTTTTCATAAAGAGGTCCAAGGGCTAGTCTTGCAGAAGTTTTTTCAGCTACACAGGATGCGCAACATCCGTGCAAGTCCTGGTGACTTTCTCCCCTGCACTGCACCGATCAGATAGATCAGTGTGGGGCAGGAGAAAGGAGAACAGTTCTTTCAGTGATCATGAAGGATGCTGTCAGTGTTTTCCTCCATCAGAATAAGCAGCCTCTAGACTGTAAGAAACACACACATTTTAACATCATTTTGATTGTCTAAAATTTACTGCAGCTAAAAATTACATTTGGTTTACAATGCATTTTGCCAGATATGTTGTCACTTGTCAAAGCTAAGAATTTTACATGCTGGGTTTTTTTATGGCACATTTAGCACTGATAAGTTGTCACACTCTTGCTTAATATGTTAACATTCTGTCTGTAAACTGTATATGCATAGCTACCTTTTTGAAGCAATATTGAGATTTACTTAAGAACGTGGGGCCCAATAAATACCATCAATGGTGCCCAGTCCAAGAGATGGTGGATCCTATAGGTAAACACCACCTCATCATGCACTAAAACTTACTAAAAAAAAAAAAGATGTGAAGTTCACACATATAGAAAATGGACATTTTGTGAATACATATTACACGTATTGTAAAATAGATAGAGCTCATATGTAGAGTTTGTTTGATAAACTTTCCTACTACTTTGTCTAAATTAGAAGCAAATTGGTTGAACATTACTTCTACCTAAAATGGCAGAAAACGCACCTATCTTGGTGATGGACAGGACAGCTAGAGGGGATATGGAGGAGGCTGTTATTTTTTTTTTAATAGGTGTACTTTCACCAATTTGCTGATAATTCATTGAAAGTAGATGATCGGTACAATTGCTGCCAATGCATTTTTTAAAGCTGTATTGTCATGAGTCAAATTTGATCATGTTAGGTTCTTGCATAGGTCCTATAGCATTGATAAGTTTCCACCCTCTTTCCTACATACACACATCTCTCCTGCATACACACAACTCTACTACTATCACACACGCAATTTTCCGAAATACACACACAACTCTCCTCCATACACAAACACAGTTCTAACACATATAGCTTTTCTACAGCTTTGAAGTATGCACTCACACCTCTGTTACATACACGCACTGTTTTGCTACATACTTGTACACAGCTTTCTTACATACACCAACAGCTCTCTTATATACTCATGCAGCTCCACACACACAAACACTTATATATATATATATATATATATATATATATGTACACTCATCCATCGTATACATTACCACATCTTGAAATTCCTTCCAGGAATGTGACTGATCACATGACCTGAAAGGTTCAATGGCTAATCAACAACTTTGTTTGATTGGGACCCTATCCATGCCACCTCACATATCAGGAGTGTCGTTCTTCTTTTCATAAAGAGGTCCAAGGGCTAGTCTTGCAGAAGTTTTTTCAGCTACACAGGATGCGCAACATCCGTGCAAGTCCTGGTGACTTTCTCCCCTGCACTGCACCGATCAGATAGATCAGTGTGGGGCAGGAGAAAGGAGAACAGTTCTTTCAGTGATCATGAAGGATGCTGTCAGTGTTTTCCTCCATCAGAATAAGCAGCCTCTAGACTGTAAGAAACACACACATTTTAACATCATTTTGATTGTCTAAAATTTACTGCAGCTAAAAATTACATTTGGTTTACAATGCATTTTGCCAGATATGTTGTCACTTGTCAAAGCTAAGAATTTTACATGCTGGGTTTTTTTATGGCACATTTAGCACTGATAAGTTGTCACACTCTTGCTTAATATGTTAACATTCTGTCTGTAAACTGTATATGCATAGCTACCTTTTTGAAGCAATATTGAGATTTACTTAAGAACGTGGGGCCCAATAAATACCATCAATGGTGCCCAGTCCAAGAGATGGTGGATCCTATAGGTAAACACCACCTCATCATGCACTAAAACTTACTAAAAAAAAAAAAGATGTGAAGTTCACACATATAGAAAATGGACATTTTGTGAATACATATTACACGTATTGTAAAATAGATAGAGCTCATATGTAGAGTTTGTTTGATAAACTTTCCTACTACTTTGTCTAAATTAGAAGCAAATTGGTTGAACATTACTTCTACCTAAAATGGCAGAAAACGCACCTATCTTGGTGATGGACAGGACAGCTAGAGGGGATATGGAGGAGGCTGTTATTTTTTTTTTAATAGGTGTACTTTCACCAATTTGCTGATAATTCATTGAAAGTAGATGATCGGTACAATTGCTGCCAATGCATTTTTTAAAGCTGTATTGTCATGAGTCAAATTTGATCATGTTAGGTTCTTGCATAGGTCCTATAGCATTGATAAGTTTCCACCCTCTTTCCTACATACACACATCTCTCCTGCATACACACAACTCTACTACTATCACACACGCAATTTTCCGAAATACACACACAACTCTCCTCCATACACAAACACAGTTCTAACACATATAGCTTTTCTACAGCTTTGAAGTATGCACTCACACCTCTGTTACATACACGCACTGTTTTGCTACATACTTGTACACAGCTTTCTTACATACACCAACAGCTCTCTTATATACTCATGCAGATCCACACACACAAACACTTATATATATATATATATATATATATATATATATGTACACTCATCCATCGTATACATTACCACATCTTGAAATTCCTTCCAGGAATGTGACTGATCACATGACCTGAAAGGTTCAATGGCTAATCAACAACTTTGTTTGATTGGGACCCTATCCATGCCACCTCACATATCAGGAGTGTCGTTCTTCTTTTCATAAAGAGGTCCAAGGGCTAGTCTTGCAGAAGTTTTTTCAGCTACACAGGATGCGCAACATCCGTGCAAGTCCTGGTGACTTTCTCCCCTGCACTGCACCGATCAGATAGATCAGTGTGGGGCAGGAGAAAGGAGAACAGTTCTTTCAGTGATCATGAAGGATGCTGTCAGTGTTTTCCTCCATCAGAATAAGCAGCCTCTAGACTGTAAGAAACACACACATTTTAACATCATTTTGATTGTCTAAAATTTACTGCAGCTAAAAATTACATTTGGTTTACAATGCATTTTGCCAGATATGTTGTCACTTGTCAAAGCTAAGAATTTTACATGCTGGGTTTTTTTATGGCACATTTAGCACTGATAAGTTGTCACACTCTTGCTTAATATGTTAACATTCTGTCTGTAAACTGTATATGCATAGCTACCTTTTTGAAGCAATATTGAGATTTACTTAAGAACGTGGGGCCCAATAAATACCATCAATGGTGCCCAGTCCAAGAGATGGTGGATCCTATAGGTAAACACCACCTCATCATGCACTAAAACTTACTAAAAAAAAAAAAGATGTGAAGTTCACACATATAGAAAATGGACATTTTGTGAATACATATTACACGTATTGTAAAATAGATAGAGCTCATATGTAGAGTTTGTTTGATAAACTTTCCTACTACTTTGTCTAAATTAGAAGCAAATTGGTTGAACATTACTTCTACCTAAAATGGCAGAAAACGCACCTATCTTGGTGATGGACAGGACAGCTAGAGGGGATATGGAGGAGGCTGTTATTTTTTTTTTAATAGGTGTACTTTCACCAATTTGCTGATAATTCATTGAAAGTAGATGATCGGTACAATTGCTGCCAATGCATTTTTTAAAGCTGTATTGTCATGAGTCAAATTTGATCATGTTAGGTTCTTGCATAGGTCCTATAGCATTGATAAGTTTCCACCCTCTTTCCTACATACACACATCTCTCCTGCATACACACAACTCTACTACTATCACACACGCAATTTTCCGAAATACACACACAACTCTCCTCCATACACAAACACAGTTCTAACACATATAGCTTTTCTACAGCTTTGAAGTATGCACTCACACCTCTGTTACATACACGCACTGTTTTGCTACATACTTGTACACAGCTTTCTTACATACACCAACAGCTCTCTTATATACTCATGCAGCTCCACACACACAAACACTTATATATATATATATATATGTACACTCATCCATCGTATACATTACCACATCTTGAAATTCCTTCCAGGAATGTGACTGATCACATGACCTGAAAGGTTCAATGGCTAATCAACAACTTTGTTTGATTGGGACCCTATCCATGCCACCTCACATATCAGTTGTGTCGTTCTTCTTTTCATAAAGAGGTCCAAGGGCTAGTCTTGCAGAAGTTTTTTCAGCTACACAGGATGCGCAACATCCGTGCAAGTCCTGGTGACTTTCTCCCCTGCACTGCACCGATCAGATAGATCAGTGTGGGGCAGGAGAAAGGAGAACAGTTCTTTCAGTGATCATGAAGGATGCTGTCAGTGTTTTCCTCCATCAGAATAAGCAGCCTCTAGACTGTAAGAAACACACACATTTTAACATCATTTTGTCTAAAATTTACTGCAGCTAAAAATTACATTTGGTTTACAATGCATTTTGCCAGATATGTTGTCACTTGTCAAAGCTAAGAATTTTACATGCTGGGTTTTTTTATGGCACATTTAGCACTGATAAGTTGTCACACTCTTGCTTAATATGTTAACATTCTGTCTGTAAACTGTATATGCATAGCTACCTTTTTGAAGCAATATTGAGATTTACTTAAGAACGTGGGGCCCAATAAATACCATCAATGGTGCCCAGTCCAAGAGATGGTGGATCCTATAGGTAAACACCACCTCATCATGCACTAAAACTTACTAAAAAAAAAAAAGATGTGAAGTTCACACATATAGAAAATGGACATTTTGTGAATACATATTACACGTATTGTAAAATAGATAGAGCTCATATGTAGAGTTTGTTTGATAAACTTTCCTACTACTTTGTCTAAATTAGAAGCAAATTGGTTGAACATTACTTCTACCTAAAATGGCAGAAAACGCACCTATCTTGGTGATGGACAGGACAGCTAGAGGGGATATGGAGGAGGCTGTTATTTTTTTTTTAATAGGTGTACTTTCACCAATTTGCTGATAATTCATTGAAAGTAGATGATCGGTACAATTGCTGCCAATGCATTTTTTAAAGCTGTATTGTCATGAGTCAAATTTGATCATGTTAGGTTCTTGCATAGGTCCTATAGCATTGATAAGTTTCCACCCTCTTTCCTACATACACACATCTCTCCTGCATACACACAACTCTACTACTATCACACACGCAATTTTCCGAAATACACACACAACTCTCCTCCATACACAAACACAGTTCTAACACATATAGCTTTTCTACAGCTTTGAAGTATGCACTCACACCTCTGTTACATACACGCACTGTTTTGCTACATACTTGTACACAGCTTTCTTACATACACCAACAGCTCTCTTATATACTCATGCAGCTCCACACACACAAACACTTATATATATATATATATATGTACACTCATCCATCGTATACATTACCACATCTTGAAATTCCTTCCAGGAATGTGACTGATCACATGACCTGAAAGGTTCAATGGCTAATCAACAACTTTGTTTGATTGGGACCCTATCCATGCCACCTCATATATCAGGAGTGTCGTTCTTCTTTTCATAAAGAGGTCCAAGGGCTAGTCTTGCAGAAGTTTTTTCAGCTACACAGGATGCGCAACATCCGTGCAAGTCCTGGTGACTTTCTCCCCTGCACTGCACCGATCAGATAGATCAGTGTGGGGCAGGAGAAAGGAGAACAGTTCTTTCAGTGATCATGAAGGATGCTGTCAGTGTTTTCCTCCATCAGAATAAGCAGCCTCTAGACTGTAAGAAACACACACATTTTAACATCATTTTGATTGTCTAAAATTTACTGCAGCTAAAAATTACATTTGGTTTACAATGCATTTTGCCAGATATGTTGTCACTTGTCAAAGCTAAGAATTTTACATGCTGGGTTTTTTTATGGCACATTTAGCACTGATAAGTTGTCACACTCTTGCTTAATATGTTAACATTCTGTCTGTAAACTGTATATGCATAGCTACCTTTTTGAAGCAATATTGAGATTTACTTAAGAACGTGGGGCCCAATAAATACCATCAATGGTGCCCAGTCCAAGAGATGGTGGATCCTATAGGTAAACACCACCTCATCATGCACTAAAACTTACTAAAAAAAAAAAAGATGTGAAGTTCACACATATAGAAAATGGACATTTTGTGAATACATATTACACGTATTGTAAAATAGATAGAGCTCATATGTAGAGTTTGTTTGATAAACTTTCCTACTACTTTGTCTAAATTAGAAGCAAATTGGTTGAACATTACTTCTACCTAAAATGGCAGAAAACGCACCTATCTTGGTGATGGACAGGACAGCTAGAGGGGATATGGAGGAGGCTGTTATTTTTTTTTTAATAGGTGTACTTTCACCAATTTGCTGATAATTCATTGAAAGTAGATGATCGGTACAATTGCTGCCAATGCATTTTTTAAAGCTGTATTGTCATGAGTCAAATTTGATCATGTTAGGTTCTTGCATAGGTCCTATAGCATTGATAAGTTTCCACCCTCTTTCCTACATACACACATCTCTCCTGCATACACACAACTCTACTACTATCACACACGCAATTTTCCGAAATACACACACAACTCTCCTCCATACACAAACACAGTTCTAACACATATAGCTTTTCTACAGCTTTGAAGTATGCACTCACACCTCTGTTACATACACGCACTGTTTTGCTACATACTTGTACACAGCTTTCTTACATACACCAACAGCTCTCTTATATACTCATGCAGCTCCACACACACAAACACTTATATATATATATATATATGTACACTCATCCATCGTATACATTACCACATCTTGAAATTCCTTCCAGGAATGTGACTGATCACATGACCTGAAAGGTTCAATGGCTAATCAACAACTTTGTTTGATTGGGACCCTATCCATGCCACCTCACATATCAGTTGTGTCGTTCTTCTTTTCATAAAGAGGTCCAAGGGCTAGTCTTGCAGAAGTTTTTTCAGCTACACAGGATGCGCAACATCCGTGCAAGTCCTGGTGACTTTCTCCCCTGCACTGCACCGATCAGATAGATCAGTGTGGGGCAGGAGAAAGGAGAACAGTTCTTTCAGTGATCATGAAGGATGCTGTCAGTGTTTTCCTCCATCAGAATAAGCAGCCTCTAGACTGTAAGAAACACACACATTTTAACATCATTTTGTCTAAAATTTACTGCAGCTAAAAATTACATTTGGTTTACAATGCATTTTGCCAGATATGTTGTCACTTGTCAAAGCTAAGAATTTTACATGCTGGGTTTTTTTATGGCACATTTAGCACTGATAAGTTGTCACACTCTTGCTTAATATGTTAACATTCTGTCTGTAAACTGTATATGCATAGCTACCTTTTTGAAGCAATATTGAGATTTACTTAAGAACGTGGGGCCCAATAAATACCATCAATGGTGCCCAGTCCAAGAGATGGTGGATCCTATAGGTAAACACCACCTCATCATGCACTAAAACTTACTAAAAAAAAAAAAGATGTGAAGTTCACACATATAGAAAATGGACATTTTGTGAATACATATTACACGTATTGTAAAATAGATAGAGCTCATATGTAGAGTTTGTTTGATAAACTTTCCTACTACTTTGTCTAAATTAGAAGCAAATTGGTTGAACATTACTTCTACCTAAAATGGCAGAAAACGCACCTATCTTGGTGATGGACAGGACAGCTAGAGGGGATATGGAGGAGGCTGTTATTTTTTTTTTAATAGGTGTACTTTCACCAATTTGCTGATAATTCATTGAAAGTAGATGATCGGTACAATTGCTGCCAATGCATTTTTTAAAGCTGTATTGTCATGAGTCAAATTTGATCATGTTAGGTTCTTGCATAGGTCCTATAGCATTGATAAGTTTCCACCCTCTTTCCTACATACACACATCTCTCCTGCATACACACAACTCTACTACTATCACACACGCAATTTTCCGAAATACACACACAACTCTCCTCCATACACAAACACAGTTCTAACACATATAGCTTTTCTACAGCTTTGAAGTATGCACTCACACCTCTGTTACATACACGCACTGTTTTGCTACATACTTGTACACAGCTTTCTTACATACACCAACAGCTCTCTTATATACTCATGCAGCTCCACACACACAAACACTTATATATATATATATATATGTACACTCATCCATCGTATACATTACCACATCTTGAAATTCCTTCCAGGAATGTGACTGATCACATGACCTGAAAGGTTCAATGGCTAATCAACAACTTTGTTTGATTGGGACCCTATCCATGCCACCTCACATATCAGGAGTGTCGTTCTTCTTTTCATAAAGAGGTCCAAGGGCTAGTCTTGCAGAAGTTTTTTCAGCTACACAGGATGCGCAACATCCGTGCAAGTCCTGGTGACTTTCTCCCCTGCACTGCACCGATCAGATAGATCAGTGTGGGGCAGGAGAAAGGAGAACAGTTCTTTCAGTGATCATGAAGGATGCTGTCAGTGTTTTCCTCCATCAGAATAAGCAGCCTCTAGACTGTAAGAAACACACACATTTTAACATCATTTTGATTGTCTAAAATTTACTGCAGCTAAAAATTACATTTGGTTTACAATGCATTTTGCCAGATATGTTGTCACTTGTCAAAGCTAAGAATTTTACATGCTGGGTTTTTTTATGGCACATTTAGCACTGATAAGTTGTCACACTCTTGCTTAATATGTTAACATTCTGTCTGTAAACTGTATATGCATAGCTACCTTTTTGAAGCAATATTGAGATTTACTTAAGAACGTGGGGCCCAATAAATACCATCAATGGTGCCCAGTCCAAGAGATGGTGGATCCTATAGGTAAACACCACCTCATCATGCACTAAAACTTACTAAAAAAAAAAAAGATGTGAAGTTCACACATATAGAAAATGGACATTTTGTGAATACATATTACACGTATTGTAAAATAGATAGAGCTCATATGTAGAGTTTGTTTGATAAACTTTCCTACTACTTTGTCTAAATTAGAAGCAAATTGGTTGAACATTACTTCTACCTAAAATGGCAGAAAACGCACCTATCTTGGTGATGGACAGGACAGCTAGAGGGGATATGGAGGAGGCTGTTATTTTTTTTTTAATAGGTGTACTTTCACCAATTTGCTGATAATTCATTGAAAGTAGATGATCGGTACAATTGCTGCCAATGCATTTTTTAAAGCTGTATTGTCATGAGTCAAATTTGATCATGTTAGGTTCTTGCATAGGTCCTATAGCATTGATAAGTTTCCACCCTCTTTCCTACATACACACATCTCTCCTGCATACACACAACTCTACTACTATCACACACGCAATTTTCCGAAATACACACACAACTCTCCTCCATACACAAACACAGTTCTAACACATATAGCTTTTCTACAGCTTTGAAGTATGCACTCACACCTCTGTTACATACACGCACTGTTTTGCTACATACTTGTACACAGCTTTCTTACATACACCAACAGCTCTCTTATATACTCATGCAGCTCCACACACACAAACACTTATATATATATATATATATGTACACTCATCCATCGTATACATTACCACATCTTGAAATTCCTTCCAGGAATGTGACTGATCACATGACCTGAAAGGTTCAATGGCTAATCAACAACTTTGTTTGATTGGGACCCTATCCATGCCACCTCACATATCAGTTGTGTCGTTCTTCTTTTCATAAAGAGGTCCAAGGGCTAGTCTTGCAGAAGTTTTTTCAGCTACACAGGATGCGCAACATCCGTGCAAGTCCTGGTGACTTTCTCCCCTGCACTGCACCGATCAGATAGATCAGTGTGGGGCAGGAGAAAGGAGAACAGTTCTTTCAGTGATCATGAAGGATGCTGTCAGTGTTTTCCTCCATCAGAATAAGCAGCCTCTAGACTGTAAGAAACACACACATTTTAACATCATTTTGTCTAAAATTTACTGCAGCTAAAAATTACATTTGGTTTACAATGCATTTTGCCAGATATGTTGTCACTTGTCAAAGCTAAGAATTTTACATGCTGGGTTTTTTTATGGCACATTTAGCACTGATAAGTTGTCACACTCTTGCTTAATATGTTAACATTCTGTCTGTAAACTGTATATGCATAGCTACCTTTTTGAAGCAATATTGAGATTTACTTAAGAACGTGGGGCCCAATAAATACCATCAATGGTGCCCAGTCCAAGAGATGGTGGATCCTATAGGTAAACACCACCTCATCATGCACTAAAACTTACTAAAAAAAAAAAAGATGTGAAGTTCACACATATAGAAAATGGACATTTTGTGAATACATATTACACGTATTGTAAAATAGATAGAGCTCATATGTAGAGTTTGTTTGATAAACTTTCCTACTACTTTGTCTAAATTAGAAGCAAATTGGTTGAACATTACTTCTACCTAAAATGGCAGAAAACGCACCTATCTTGGTGATGGACAGGACAGCTAGAGGGGATATGGAGGAGGCTGTTATTTTTTTTTTAATAGGTGTACTTTCACCAATTTGCTGATAATTCATTGAAAGTAGATGATCGGTACAATTGCTGCCAATGCATTTTTTAAAGCTGTATTGTCATGAGTCAAATTTGATCATGTTAGGTTCTTGCATAGGTCCTATAGCATTGATAAGTTTCCACCCTCTTTCCTACATACACACATCTCTCCTGCATACACACAACTCTACTACTATCACACACGCAATTTTCCGAAATACACACACAACTCTCCTCCATACACAAACACAGTTCTAACACATATAGCTTTTCTACAGCTTTGAAGTATGCACTCACACCTCTGTTACATACACGCACTGTTTTGCTACATACTTGTACACAGCTTTCTTACATACACCAACAGCTCTCTTATATACTCATGCAGCTCCACACACACAAACACTTATATATATATATATATATGTACACTCATCCATCGTATACATTACCACATCTTGAAATTCCTTCCAGGAATGTGACTGATCACATGACCTGAAAGGTTCAATGGCTAATCAACAACTTTGTTTGATTGGGACCCTATCCATGCCACCTCATATATCAGGAGTGTCGTTCTTCTTTTCATAAAGAGGTCCAAGGGCTAGTCTTGCAGAAGTTTTTTCAGCTACACAGGATGCGCAACATCCGTGCAAGTCCTGGTGACTTTCTCCCCTGCACTGCACCGATCAGATAGATCAGTGTGGGGCAGGAGAAAGGAGAACAGTTCTTTCAGTGATCATGAAGGATGCTGTCAGTGTTTTCCTCCATCAGAATAAGCAGCCTCTAGACTGTAAGAAACACACACATTTTAACATCATTTTGATTGTCTAAAATTTACTGCAGCTAAAAATTACATTTGGTTTACAATGCATTTTGCCAGATATGTTGTCACTTGTCAAAGCTAAGAATTTTACATGCTGGGTTTTTTTATGGCACATTTAGCACTGATAAGTTGTCACACTCTTGCTTAATATGTTAACATTCTGTCTGTAAACTGTATATGCATAGCTACCTTTTTGAAGCAATATTGAGATTTACTTAAGAACGTGGGGCCCAATAAATACCATCAATGGTGCCCAGTCCAAGAGATGGTGGATCCTATAGGTAAACACCACCTCATCATGCACTAAAACTTACTAAAAAAAAAAAAGATGTGAAGTTCACACATATAGAAAATGGACATTTTGTGAATACATATTACACGTATTGTAAAATAGATAGAGCTCATATGTAGAGTTTGTTTGATAAACTTTCCTACTACTTTGTCTAAATTAGAAGCAAATTGGTTGAACATTACTTCTACCTAAAATGGCAGAAAACGCACCTATCTTGGTGATGGACAGGACAGCTAGAGGGGATATGGAGGAGGCTGTTATTTTTTTTTTAATAGGTGTACTTTCACCAATTTGCTGATAATTCATTGAAAGTAGATGATCGGTACAATTGCTGCCAATGCATTTTTTAAAGCTGTATTGTCATGAGTCAAATTTGATCATGTTAGGTTCTTGCATAGGTCCTATAGCATTGATAAGTTTCCACCCTCTTTCCTACATACACACATCTCTCCTGCATACACACAACTCTACTACTATCACACACGCAATTTTCCGAAATACACACACAACTCTCCTCCATACACAAACACAGTTCTAACACATATAGCTTTTCTACAGCTTTGAAGTATGCACTCACACCTCTGTTACATACACGCACTGTTTTGCTACATACTTGTACACAGCTTTCTTACATACACCAACAGCTCTCTTATATACTCATGCAGCTCCACACACACAAACACTTATATATATATATATATATGTACACTCATCCATCGTATACATTACCACATCTTGAAATTCCTTCCAGGAATGTGACTGATCACATGACCTGAAAGGTTCAATGGCTAATCAACAACTTTGTTTGATTGGGACCCTATCCATGCCACCTCACATATCAGTTGTGTCGTTCTTCTTTTCATAAAGAGGTCCAAGGGCTAGTCTTGCAGAAGTTTTTTCAGCTACACAGGATGCGCAACATCCGTGCAAGTCCTGGTGACTTTCTCCCCTGCACTGCACCGATCAGATAGATCAGTGTGGGGCAGGAGAAAGGAGAACAGTTCTTTCAGTGATCATGAAGGATGCTGTCAGTGTTTTCCTCCATCAGAATAAGCAGCCTCTAGACTGTAAGAAACACACACATTTTAACATCATTTTGTCTAAAATTTACTGCAGCTAAAAATTACATTTGGTTTACAATGCATTTTGCCAGATATGTTGTCACTTGTCAAAGCTAAGAATTTTACATGCTGGGTTTTTTTATGGCACATTTAGCACTGATAAGTTGTCACACTCTTGCTTAATATGTTAACATTCTGTCTGTAAACTGTATATGCATAGCTACCTTTTTGAAGCAATATTGAGATTTACTTAAGAACGTGGGGCCCAATAAATACCATCAATGGTGCCCAGTCCAAGAGATGGTGGATCCTATAGGTAAACACCACCTCATCATGCACTAAAACTTACTAAAAAAAAAAAAGATGTGAAGTTCACACATATAGAAAATGGACATTTTGTGAATACATATTACACGTATTGTAAAATAGATAGAGCTCATATGTAGAGTTTGTTTGATAAACTTTCCTACTACTTTGTCTAAATTAGAAGCAAATTGGTTGAACATTACTTCTACCTAAAATGGCAGAAAACGCACCTATCTTGGTGATGGACAGGACAGCTAGAGGGGATATGGAGGAGGCTGTTATTTTTTTTTTAATAGGTGTACTTTCACCAATTTGCTGATAATTCATTGAAAGTAGATGATCGGTACAATTGCTGCCAATGCATTTTTTAAAGCTGTATTGTCATGAGTCAAATTTGATCATGTTAGGTTCTTGCATAGGTCCTATAGCATTGATAAGTTTCCACCCTCTTTCCTACATACACACATCTCTCCTGCATACACACAACTCTACTACTATCACACACGCAATTTTCCGAAATACACACACAACTCTCCTCCATACACAAACACAGTTCTAACACATATAGCTTTTCTACAGCTTTGAAGTATGCACTCACACCTCTGTTACATACACGCACTGTTTTGCTACATACTTGTACACAGCTTTCTTACATACACCAACAGCTCTCTTATATACTCATGCAGCTCCACACACACAAACACTTATATATATATATATATATGTACACTCATCCATCGTATACATTACCACATCTTGAAATTCCTTCCAGGAATGTGACTGATCACATGACCTGAAAGGTTCAATGGCTAATCAACAACTTTGTTTGATTGGGACCCTATCCATGCCACCTCACATATCAGGAGTGTCGTTCTTCTTTTCATAAAGAGGTCCAAGGGCTAGTCTTGCAGAAGTTTTTTTCAGCTACACAGGATGCGCAACATCCGTGCAAGTCCTGGTGACTTTCTCCCCTGCACTGCACCGATTAGATAGATCAGTGTGGGGCAGGAGAAAGGAGAACAGTTCTTTCAGTGATCATGAAGGATGCTGTCAGTGTTTTCCTCCATCAGAATAAGCAGCCTCTAGACTGTAAGAAACACACACATTTTAACATCATTTTGATTGTCTAAAATTTACTGCAGCTAAAAATTACATTTGGTTTACAATGCATTTTGCCAGATATGTTGTCACTTGTCAAAGCTAAGAATTTTACATGCTGGGTTTTTTTATGGCACATTTAGCACTGATAAGTTGTCACACTCTTGCTTAATATGTTAACATTCTGTCTGTAAACTGTATATGCATAGCTACCTTTTTGAAGCAATATTGAGATTTACTTAAGAACGTGGGGCCCAATAAATACCATCAATGGTGCCCAGTCCAAGAGATGGTGGATCCTATAGGTAAACACCACCTCATCATGCACTAAAACTTACTAACAAAAAAAAGATGTGAAGTTCACACATATAGAAAATGGACATTTTGTGAATACATATTACACGTATTGCAAAATAGATAGAGCTCATATGTAGAGTTTGTTTGATAAACTTTCCTACTACTTTGTCTAAATTAGAAGCAAATTGGTTGAACATTACTTCTACCTAAAATGGCAGAAAACGCACCTATCTTGGTGATGGACAGGACAGCTAGAGGGGATATGGAGGAGGCTGTTATTTTTTTTTTAATAGGTGTACTTTCACCAATTTGCTGATAATTCATTGAAAGTAGATGATCGGTACAATTGCTGCCAATGCATTTTTTAAAGCTGTATTGTCATGAGTCAAATTTGATCATGTTAGGTTCTTGCATAGGTCCTATAGCATTGATAAGTTTCCACCCTCTTTCCTACATACACACATCTCTCCTGCATACACACAACTCTACTACTATCACACACGCAATTTTCCGAAATACACACACAACTCTCCTCCATACACAAACACAGTTCTAACACATATAGCTTTTCTACAGCTTTGAAGTATGCACTCACACCTCTGTTACATACACGCACTGTTTTGCTACATACTTGTACACAGCTTTCTTACATACACCAACAGCTCTCTTATATACTCATGCAGCTCCACACACACAAACACTTATATATATATATATATATGTACACTCATCCATCGTATACATTACCACATCTTGAAATTCCTTCCAGGAATGTGACTGATCACATGACCTGAAAGGTTCAATGGCTAATCAACAACTTTGTTTGATTGGGACCCTATCCATGACACCTCACATATCAGGAGTGTCGTTCTTCTTTTCATAAAGAGGTCCAAGGGCTAGTCTTGCAGAAGTTTTTTCAGCTACACAGGATGCGCAACATCCGTGCAAGTCCTGGTGACTTTCTCCCCTGCACTGCACCGATCAGATAGATCAGTGTGGGGCAGGAGAAAGGAGAACAGTTCTTTCAGTGATCATGAAGGATGCTGTCAGTGTTTTCCTCCATCAGAATAAGCAGCCTCTAGACTGTAAGAAACACACACATTTTAACATCATTTTGATTGTCTAAAATTTACTGCAGCTAAAAATTACATTTGGTTTACAATGCATTTTGCCAGATATGTTGTCACTTGTCAAAGCTAAGAATTTTACATGCTGGTTTTTTTTATGGCACATTTAGCACTGATAAGTTGTCACACTCTTGCTTAATATGTTAACATTCTGTCTGTAAACTGTATATGCATAGCTACCTTTTTGAAGCAATATTGAGATTTACTTAAGAACGTGGGGCCCAATAAATACCATCAATGGTGCCCAGTCCAAGAGATGGTGGATCCTATAGGTAAACACCACCTCATCATGCACTAAAACTTACTAAAAAAAAAAAAGATGTGAAGTTCACACATATAGAAAATGGACATTTTGTGAATACATATTACACGTATTGTAAAATAGATAGAGCTCATATGTAGAGTTTGTTTGATAAACTTTCCTACTACTTTGTCTAAATTAGAAGCAAATTGGTTGAACATTACTTCTACCTAAAATGGCAGAAAACGCACCTATCTTGGTGATGGACAGGACAGCTAGAGGGGATATGGAGGAGGCTGTTATTTTTTTTTTAATAGGTGTACTTTCACCAATTTGCTGATAATTCATTGAAAGTAGATGATCGGTACAATTGCTGCCAATGCATTTTTTAAAGCTGTATTGTCATGAGTCAAATTTGATCATGTTAGGTTCTTGCATAGGTCCTATAGCATTGATAAGTTTCCACCCTCTTTCCTACATACACACATCTCTCCTGCATACACACAACTCTACTACTATCACACACGCAATTTTCCGAAATACACACACAACTCTCCTCCATACACAAACACAGTTCTAACACATATAGCTTTTCTACAGCTTTGAAGTATGCACTCACACCTCTGTTACATACACGCACTGTTTTGCTACATACTTGTACACAGCTTTCTTACATACACCAACAGCTCTCTTATATACTCATGCAGCTCCACACACACAAACACTTATATATATATATATATATATGTACACTCATCCATCGTATACATTACCACATCTTGAAATTCCTTCCAGGAATGTGACTGATCACATGACCTGAAAGGTTCAATGGCTAATCAACAACTTTGTTTGATTGGGACCCTATCCATGCCACCTCACATATCAGGAGTGTCGTTCTTCTTTTCATAAAGAGGTCCAAGGGCTAGTCTTGCAGAAGTTTTTTCAGCTACACAGGATGCGCAACATCCGTGCAAGTCCTGGTGACTTTCTCCCCTGCACTACACCGATCAGATAGATCAGTGTGGGGCAGGAGAAAGGAGAACAGTTCTTTCAGTGATCATGAAGGATGCTGTCAGTGTTTTCCTCCATCAGAATAAGCAGCCTCTAGACTGTAAGAAACACACACATTTTAACATGATTTTGATTGTCTAAAATTTACTGCAGCTAAAAATTACATTTGGTTTACAATGCATTTTGCCAGATATGTTGTCACTTGTCAAAGCTAAGAATTTTACATGCTGGGTTTTTTTATGGCACATTTAGCACTGATAAGTTGTCACACTCTTGCTTAATATGTTAACATTCTGTCTGTAAACTGTATATGCATAGCTACCTTTTTGAAGCAATATTGAGATTTACTTAAGAACGTGGGGCCCAATAAATACCATCAATGGTGCCCAGTCCAAGAGATGGTGGATCCTATAGGTAAACACCACCTCATCATGCACTAAAACTTACTAAAAAAAAAAAAGATGTGAAGTTCACACATATAGAAAATGGACATTTTGTGAATACATATTACACGTATTGTAAAATAGATAGAGCTCATATGTAGAGTTTGTTTGATAAACTTTCCTACTACTTTGTCTAAATTAGAAGCAAATTGGTTGAACATTACTTCTACCTAAAATGGCAGAAAACGCACCTATCTTGGTGATGGACAGGACAGCTAGAGGGGATATGGAGGAGGCTGTTATTTTTTTTTTAATAGGTGTACTTTCACCAATTTGCTGATAATTCATTGAAAGTAGATGATCGGTACAATTGCTGCCAATGCATTTTTTAAAGCTGTATTGTCATGAGTCAAATTTGATCATGTTAGGTTCTTGCATAGGTCCTATAGCATTGATAAGTTTCCACCCTCTTTCCTACATACACACATCTCTCCTGCATACACACAACTCTACTACTATCACACACGCAATTTTCCGAAATACACACACAACTCTCCTCCATACACAAACACAGTTCTAACACATATAGCTTTTCTACAGCTTTGAAGTATGCACTCACACCTCTGTTACATACACGCACTGTTTTGCTACATACTTGTACACAGCTTTCTTACATACACCAACAGCTCTCTTATATACTCATGCAGCTCCACACACACAAACACTTATATATATATATATATATATGTACACTCATCCATCGTATACATTACCACATCTTGAAATTCCTTCCAGGAATGTGACTGATCACATGACCTGAAAGGTTCAATGGCTAATCAACAACTTTGTTTGATTGGGACCCTATCCATGCCACCTCACATATCAGGAGTGTCGTTCTTCTTTTCATAAAGAGGTCCAAGGGCTAGTCTTGCAGAAGTTTTTTCAGCTACACAGGATGCGCAACATCCGTGCAAGTCCTGGTGACTTTCTCCCCTGCACTGCACCGATCAGATAGATCAGTGTGGGGCAGGAGAAAGGAGAACAGTTCTTTCAGTGATCATGAAGGATGCTGTCAGTGTTTTCCTCCATCAGAATAAGCAGCCTCTAGACTGTAAGAAACACACACATTTTAACATCATTTTGATTGTCTAAAATTTACTGCAGCTAAAAATTACATTTGGTTTACAATGCATTTTGCCAGATATGTTGTCACTTGTCAAAGCTAAGAATTTTACATGCTGGGTTTTTTTATGGCACATTTAGCACTGATAAGTTGTCACACTCTTGCTTAATATGTTAACATTCTGTCTGTAAACTGTATATGCATAGCTACCTTTTTGAAGCAATATTGAGATTTACTTAAGAACGTGGGGCCCAATAAATACCATCAATGGTGCCCAGTCCAAGAGATGGTGGATCCTATAGGTAAACACCACCTCATCATGCACTAAAACTTACTAAAAAAAAAAAAGATGTGAAGTTCACACATATAGAAAATGGACATTTTGTGAATACATATTGCACGTATTGTAAAATAGATAGAGCTCATATGTAGAGTTTGTTTGATAAACTTTCCTACTACTTTGTCTAAATTAGAAGCAAATTGGTTGAACATTACTTCTACCTAAAATGGCAGAAAACGCACCTATCTTGGTGATGGACAGGACAGCTAGAGGGGATATGGAGGAGGCTGTTATTTTTTTTTTAATAGGTGTACTTTCACCAATTTGCTGATAATTCATTGAAAGTAGATGATCGGTACAATTGCTGCCAATGCATTTTTTAAAGCTGTATTGTCATGAGTCAAATTTGATCATGTTAGGTTCTTGCATAGGTCCTATAGCATTGATAAGTTTCCACCCTCTTTCCTACATACACACATCTCTCCTGCATACACACAACTCTACTACTATCACACACGCAATTTTCCGAAATACACACACAACTCTCCTCCATACACAAACACAGTTCTAACACATATAGCTTTTCTACAGCTTTGAAGTATGCACTCACACCTCTGTTACATACACGCACTGTTTTGCTACATACTTGTACACAGCTTTCTTACATACACCAACAGCTCTCTTATATACTCATGCAGCTCCACACACACAAACACTTATATATATATATATATATCTACACTCATCCATCGTATACATTACCACATCTTGAAATTCCTTCCAGGAATGTGACTGATCACATGACCTGAAAGGTTCAATGGCTAATCAACAACTTTGTTTGATTGGGACCCTATCCATGCCACCTCACATATCAGGAGTGTCGTTCTTCTTTTCATAAAGAGGTCCAAGGGCTAGTCTTGCAGAAGTTTTTTCAGCTACACAGGATGCGCAACATCCGTGCAAGTCCTGGTGACTTTCTCCCCTGCACTGCACCGATCAGATAGATCAGTGTGGGGCAGGAGAAAGGAGAACAGTTCTTTCAGTGATCATGAAGGATGCTGTCAGTGTTTTCCTCCATCAGAATAAGCAGCCTCTAGACTGTAAGAAACACACACATTTTAACATCATTTTGATTGTCTAAAATTTACTGCAGCTAAAAATTACATTTGGTTTACAATGCATTTTGCCAGATATGTTGTCACTTGTCAAAGCTAAGAATTTTACATGCTGGGTTTTTTTATGGCACATTTAGCACTGATAAGTTGTCACACTCTTGCTTAATATGTTAACATTCTGTCTGTAAACTGTATATGCATAGCTACCTTTTTGAAGCAATATTGAGATTTACTTAAGAACGTGGGGCCCAATAAATACCATCAATGGTGCCCAGTCCAAGAGATGGTGGATCCTATAGGTAAACACCACCTCATCATGCACTAAAAATTACTAAAAAAAAAAAAGATGTGAAGTTCACACATATAGAAAATGGACATTTTGTGAATACATATTACACGTATTGTAAAATAGATAGAGCTCATATGTAGAGTTTGTTTGATAAACTTTCCTACTACTTTGTCTAAATTAGAAGCAAATTGGTTGAACATTACTTCTACCTAAAATGGCAGAAAACGCACCTATCTTGGTGATGGACAGGACAGCTAGAGGGGATATGGAGGAGGCTGTTATTTTTTTTTAATAGGTGTACTTTCACCAATTTGCTGATAATTCATTGAAAGTAGATGATCGGTACAATTGCTGCCAATGCATTTTTTAAAGCTGTATTGTCATGAGTCAAATTTGATCATGTTAGGTTCTTGCATAGGTCCTATAGCATTGATAAGTTTCCACCCTCTTTCCTACATACACACATCTCTCCTGCATACACACAACTCTACTACTATCACACACGCAATTTTCCGAAATACACACACAACTCTCCTCCATACACAAACACAGTTCTAACACATATAGCTTTTCTACAGCTTTGAAGTATGCACTCACACCTCTGTTACATACACGCACTGTTTTGCTACATACTTGTACACAGCTTTCTTACATACACCAACAGCTCTCTTATATACTCATGCAGCTCCACACACACAAACACTTATATATATATATATATATATATATATGTACACTCATCCATCGTATACATTACCACATCTTGAAATTCCTTCCAGGAATGTGACTGATCACATGACCTGAAAGGTTCAATGGCTAATCAACAACTTTGTTTGATTGGGACCCTATCCATGCCACCTCACATATCAGGAGTGTCGTTCTTCTTTTCATAAAGAGGTCCAAGGGCTAGTCTTGCAGAAGTTTTTTCAGCTACACAGGATGCGCAACATCCGTGCAAGTCCTGGTGACTTTCTCCCCTGCACTGCACCGATCAGATAGATCAGTGTGGGGCAGGAGAAAGGAGAACAGTTCTTTCAGTGATCATGAAGGATGCTGTCAGTGTTTTCCTCCATCAGAATAAGCAGCCTCTAGACTGTAAGAAACACACACATTTTAACATCATTTTGATTGTCTAAAATTTACTGCAGCTAAAAATTACATTTGGTTTACAATGCATTTTGCCAGATATGTTGTCACTTGTCAAAGCTAAGAATTTTACATGCTGGGTTTTTTTATGGCACATTTAGCACTGATAAGTTGTCACACTCTTGCTTAATATGTTAACATTCTGTCTGTAAACTGTATATGCATAGCTACCTTTTTGAAGCAATATTGAGATTTACTTAAGAACGTGGGGCCCAATAAATACCATCAATGGTGCCCAGTCCAAGAGATGGTGGATCCTATAGGTAAACACCACCTCATCATGCACTAAAACTTACTAAAAAAAAAAAAGATGTGAAGTTCACACATATAGAAAATGGACATTTTGTGAATACATATTACACGTATTGTAAAATAGATAGAGCTCATATGTAGAGTTTGTTTGATAAACTTTCCTACTACTTTGTCTAAATTAGAAGCAAATTGGTTGAACATTACTTCTACCTAAAATGGCAGAAAACGCACCTATCTTGGTGATGGACAGGACAGCTAGAGGGGATATGGAGGAGGCTGTTATTTTTTTTTTAATAGGTGTACTTTCACCAATTTGCTGATAATTCATTGAAAGTAGATGATCGGTACAATTGCTGCCAATGCATTTTTTAAAGCTGTATTGTCATGAGTCAAATTTGATCATGTTAGGTTCTTGCATAGGTCCTATAGCATTGATAAGTTTCCACCCTCTTTCCTACATACACACATCTCTCCTGCATACACACAACTCTACTACTATCACACACGCAATTTTCCGAAATACACACACAACTCTCCTCCATACACAAACACAGTTCTAACACATATAGCTTTTCTACAGCTTTGAAGTATGCACTCACACCTCTGTTACATACACGCACTGTTTTGCTACATACTTGTACACAGCTTTCTTACATACACCAACAGCTCTCTTATATACTCATGCAGCTCCACACACACAAACACTTATATATATATATATATATATATGTACACTCATCCATCGTATACATTACCACATCTTGAAATTCCTTCCAGGAATGTGACTGATCACATGACCTGAAAGGTTCAATGGCTAATCAACAACTTTGTTTGATTGGGACCCTATCCATGCCACCTCACATATCAGGAGTGTCGTTCTTCTTTTCATAAAGAGGTCCAAGGGCTAGTCTTGCAGAAGTTTTTTCAGCTACACAGGATGCGCAACATCCGTGCAAGTCCTGGTGACTTTCTCCCCTGCACTGCACCGATCAGATAGATCAGTGTGGGGCAGGAGAAAGGAGAACAGTTCTTTCAGTGATCATGAAGGATGCTGTCAGTGTTTTCCTCCATCAGAATAAGCAGCCTCTAGACTGTAAGAAACACACACATTTTAACATCATTTTGATTGTCTAAAATTTACTGCAGCTAAAAATTACATTTGGTTTACAATGCATTTTGCCAGATATGTTGTCACTTGTCAAAGCTAAGAATTTTACATGCTGGGTTTTTTTATGGCACATTTAGCACTGATAAGTTGTCACACTCTTGCTTAATATGTTAACATTCTGTCTGTAAACTGTATATGCATAGCTACCTTTTTGAAGCAATATTGAGATTTACTTAAGAACGTGGGGCCCAATAAATACCATCAATGGTGCCCAGTCCAAGAGATGGTGGATCCTATAGGTAAACACCACCTCATCATGCACTAAAACTTACTAAAAAAAAAAAAGATGTGAAGTTCACACATATAGAAAATGGACATTTTGTGAATACATATTACACGTATTGTAAAATAGATAGAGCTCATATGTAGAGTTTGTTTGATAAACTTTCCTACTACTTTGTCTAAATTAGAAGCAAATTGGTTGAACATTACTTCTACCTAAAATGGCAGAAAACGCACCTATCTTGGTGATGGACAGGACAGCTAGAGGGGATATGGAGGAGGCTGTTATTTTTTTTTTAATAGGTGTACTTTCACCAATTTGCTGATAATTCATTGAAAGTAGATGATCGGTACAATTGCTGCCAATGCATTTTTTAAAGCTGTATTGTCATGAGTCAAATTTGATCATGTTAGGTTCTTGCATAGGTCCTATAGCATTGATAAGTTTCCACCCTCTTTCCTACATACACACATCTCTCCTGCATACACACAACTCTACTACTATCACACACGCAATTTTCCGAAATACACACACAACTCTCCTCCATACACAAACACAGTTCTAACACATATAGCTTTTCTACAGCTTTGAAGTATGCACTCACACCTCTGTTACATACACGCACTGTTTTGCTACATACTTGTACACAGCTTTCTTACATACACCAACAGCTCTCTTATATACTCATGCAGCTCCACACACACAAACACTTATATATATATATATATATATATGTACACTCATCCATCGTATACATTACCACATCTTGAAATTCCTTCCAGGAATGTGACTGATCACATGACCTGAAAGGTTCAATGGCTAATCAACAACTTTGTTTGATTGGGACCCTATCCATGCCACCTCACATATCAGGAGTGTCGTTCTTCTTTTCATAAAGAGGTCCAAGGGCTAGTCTTGCAGAAGTTTTTTCAGCTACACAGGATGCGCAACATCCGTGCAAGTCCTGGTGACTTTCTCCCCTGCACTGCACCGATCAGATAGATCAGTGTGGGGCAGGAGAAAGGAGAACAGTTCTTTCAGTGATCATGAAGGATGCTGTCAGTGTTTTCCTCCATCAGAATAAGCAGCCTCTAGACTGTAAGAAATACACACATTTTAACATCATTTTGATTGTCTAAAATTTACTGCAGCTAAAAATTACATTTGGTTTACAATGCATTTTGCCAGATATGTTGTCACTTGTCAAAGCTAAGAATTTTACATGCTGGGTTTTTTTATGGCACATTTAGCACTGATAAGTTGTCACACTCTTGCTTAATATGTTAACATTCTGTCTGTAAACTGTATATGCATAGCTACCTTTTTGAAGCAATATTGAGATTTACTTAAGAACGTGGGGCCCAATAAATACCATCAATGGTGCCCAGTCCAAGAGATGGTGGATCCTATAGGTAAACACCACCTCATCATGCACTAAAACTTACTAAAAAAAAAAAAGATGTGAAGTTCACACATATAGAAAATGGACATTTTGTGAATACATATTACACGTATTGTAAAATAGATAGAGCTCATATGTAGAGTTTGTTTGATAAACTTTCCTACTACTTTGTCTAAATTAGAAGCAAATTGGTTGAACATTACTTCTACCTAAAATGGCAGAAAACGCACCTATCTTGGTGATGGACAGGACAGCTAGAGGGGATATGGAGGAGGCTGTTATTTTTTTTTTAATAGGTGTACTTTCACCAATTTGCTGATAATTCATTGAAAGTAGATGATCGGTACAATTACTGCCAATGCATTTTTTAAAGCTGTATTGTCATGAGTCAAATTTGATCATGTTAGGTTCTTGCATAGGTCCTATAGCATTGATAAGTTTCCACCCTCTTTCCTACATACACACATCTCTCCTGCATACACACAACTCTACTACTATCACACACGCAATTTTCCGAAATACACACACAACTCTCCTCCATACACAAACACAGTTCTAACACATATAGCTTTTCTACAGCTTTGAAGTATGCACTCACACCTCTGTTACATACACGCACTGTTTTGCTACATACTTGTACACAGCTTTCTTACATACACCAACAGCTCTCTTATATACTCATGCAGCTCCACACACACAAACACTTATATATATATATATATATATATATATATGTACACTCATCCATCGTATACATTACCACATCTTGAAATTCCTTCCAGGAATGTGACTGATCACATGAGCTGAAAGGTTCAATGGCTAATCAACAACTTTGTTTGATTGGGACCCTATCCATGCCACCTCACATATCAGGAGTGTCGTTCTTCTTTTCATAAAGAGGTCCAAGGGCTAGTCTTGCAGAAGTTTTTTCAGCTACACAGGATGCGCAACATCCGTGCAAGTCCTGGTGACTTTCTCCCCTGCACTGCACCGATCAGATAGATCAGTGTGGGGCAGGAGAAAGGAGAACAGTTCTTTCAGTGATCATGAAGGATGCTGTCAGTGTTTTCCTCCATCAGAATAAGCAGCCTCTAGACTGTAAGAAACACACACATTTTAACATCATTTTGATTGTCTAAAATTTACTGCAGCTAAAAATTACATTTGGTTTACAATGCATTTTGCCAGATATGTTGTCACTTGTCAAAGCTAAGAATTTTACATGCTGGGTTTTTTTATGGCACATTTAGCACTGATAAGTTGTCACACTCTTGCTTAATATGTTAACATTCTGTCTGTAAACTGTATATGCATAGCTACCTTTTTGAAGCAATATTGAGATTTACTTAAGAACGTGGGGCCCAATAAATACCATCAATGGTGCCCAGTCCAAGAGATGGTGGATCCTATAGGTAAACACCACCTCATCATGCACTAAAACTTACTAAAAAAAAAAAAGATGTGAAGTTCACACATATAGAAAATGGACATTTTGTGAATACATATTGCACGTATTGTAAAATAGATAGAGCTCATATGTAGAGTTTGTTTGATAAACTTTCCTACTACTTTGTCTAAATTAGAAGCAAATTGGTTGAACATTACTTCTACCTAAAATGGCAGAAAACGCACCTATCTTGGTGATGGACAGGACAGCTAGAGGGGATATGGAGGAGGCTGTTATTTTTTTTTTAATAGGTGTACTTTCACCAATTTGCTGATAATTCATTGAAAGTAGATGATCGGTACAATTGCTGCCAATGCATTTTTTAAAGCTGTATTGTCATGAGTCAAATTTGATCATGTTAGGTTCTTGCATAGGTCCTATAGCATTGATAAGTTTCCACCCTCTTTCCTACATACACACATCTCTCCTGCATACACACAACTCTACTACTATCACACACGCAATTTTCCGAAATACACACACAACTCTCCTCCATACACAAACACAGTTCTAACACATATAGCTTTTCTACAGCTTTGAAGTATGCACTCACACCTCTGTTACATACACGCACTGTTTTGCTACATACTTGTACACAGCTTTCTTACATACACCAACAGCTCTCTTATATACTCATGCAGCTCCACACACACAAACACTTATATATATATATATATATCTACACTCATCCATCGTATACATTACCACATCTTGAAATTCCTTCCAGGAATGTGACTGATCACATGACCTGAAAGGTTCAATGGCTAATCAACAACTTTGTTTGATTGGGACCCTATCCATGCCACCTCACATATCAGGAGTGTCGTTCTTCTTTTCATAAAGAGGTCCAAGGGCTAGTCTTGCAGAAGTTTTTTCAGCTACACAGGATGCGCAACATCCGTGCAAGTCCTGGTGACTTTCTCCCCTGCACTGCACCGATCAGATAGATCAGTGTGGGGCAGGAGAAAGGAGAACAGTTCTTTCAGTGATCATGAAGGATGCTGTCAGTGTTTTCCTCCATCAGAATAAGCAGCCTCTAGACTGTAAGAAACACACACATTTTAACATCATTTTGATTGTCTAAAATTTACTGCAGCTAAAAATTACATTTGGTTTACAATGCATTTTGCCAGATATGTTGTCACTTGTCAAAGCTAAGAATTTTACATGCTGGGTTTTTTTATGGCACATTTAGCACTGATAAGTTGTCACACTCTTGCTTAATATGTTAACATTCTGTCTGTAAACTGTATATGCATAGCTACCTTTTTGAAGCAATATTGAGATTTACTTAAGAACGTGGGGCCCAATAAATACCATCAATGGTGCCCAGTCCAAGAGATGGTGGATCCTATAGGTAAACACCACCTCATCATGCACTAAAACTTACTAAAAAAAAAAAAGATGTGAAGTTCACACATATAGAAAATGGACATTTTGTGAATACATATTACACGTATTGTAAAATAGATAGAGCTCATATGTAGAGTTTGTTTGATAAACTTTCCTACTACTTTGTCTAAATTAGAAGCAAATTGGTTGAACATTACTTCTACCTAAAATGGCAGAAAACGCACCTATCTTGGTGATGGACAGGACAGCTAGAGGGGATATGGAGGAGGCTGTTATTTTTTTTTAATAGGTGTACTTTCACCAATTTGCTGATAATTCATTGAAAGTAGATGATCGGTACAATTGCTGCCAATGCATTTTTTAAAGCTGTATTGTCATGAGTCAAATTTGATCATGTTAGGTTCTTGCATAGGTCCTATAGCATTGATAAGTTTCCACCCTCTTTCCTACATACACACATCTCTCCTGCATACACACAACTCTACTACTATCACACACGCAATTTTCCGAAATACACACACAACTCTCCTCCATACACAAACACAGTTCTAACACATATAGCTTTTCTACAGCTTTGAAGTATGCACTCACACCTCTGTTACATACACGCACTGTTTTGCTACATACTTGTACACAGCTTTCTTACATACACCAACAGCTCTCTTATATACTCATGCAGCTCCACACACACAAACACTTATATATATATATATATATATATGTACACTCATCCATCGTATACATTACCACATCTTGAAATTCCTTCCAGGAATGTGACTGATCACATGACCTGAAAGGTTCAATGGCTAATCAACAACTTTGTTTGATTGGGACCCTATCCATGCCACCTCACATATCAGGAGTGTCGTTCTTCTTTTCATAAAGAGGTCCAAGGGCTAGTCTTGCAGAAGTTTTTTCAGCTACACAGGATGCGCAACATCCGTGCAAGTCCTGGTGACTTTCTCCCCTGCACTGCACCGATCAGATAGATCAGTGTGGGGCAGGAGAAAGGAGAACAGTTCTTTCAGTGATCATGAAGGATGCTGTCAGTGTTTTCCTCCATCAGAATAAGCAGCCTCTAGACTGTAAGAAACACACACATTTTAACATCATTTTGATTGTCTAAAATTTACTGCAGCTAAAAATTACATTTGGTTTACAATGCATTTTGCCAGATATGTTGTCACTTGTCAAAGCTAAGAATTTTACATGCTGGGTTTTTTTATGGCACATTTAGCACTGATAAGTTGTCACACTCTTGCTTAATATGTTAACATTCTGTCTGTAAACTGTATATGCATAGCTACCTTTTTGAAGCAATATTGAGATTTACTTAAGAACGTGGGGCCCAATAAATACCATCAATGGTGCCCAGTCCAAGAGATGGTGGATCCTATAGGTAAACACCACCTCATCATGCACTAAAACTTACTAAAAAAAAAAAAGATGTGAAGTTCACACATATAGAAAATGGACATTTTGTGAATACATATTACACGTATTGTAAAATAGATAGAGCTCATATGTAGAGTTTGTTTGATAAACTTTCCTACTACTTTGTCTAAATTAGAAGCAAATTGGTTGAACATTACTTCTACCTAAAATGGCAGAAAACGCACCTATCTTGGTGATGGACAGGACAGCTAGAGGGGATATGGAGGAGGCTGTTATTTTTTTTTTAATAGGTGTACTTTCACCAATTTGCTGATAATTCATTGAAAGTAGATGATCGGTACAATTGCTGCCAATGCATTTTTTAAAGCTGTATTGTCATGAGTCAAATTTGATCATGTTAGGTTCTTGCATAGGTCCTATAGCATTGATAAGTTTCCACCCTCTTTCCTACATACACACATCTCTCCTGCATACACACAACTCTACTACTATCACACACGCAATTTTCCGAAATACACACACAACTCTCCTCCATACACAAACACAGTTCTAACACATATAGCTTTTCTACAGCTTTGAAGTATGCACTCACACCTCTGTTACATACACGCACTGTTTTGCTACATACTTGTACACAGCTTTCTTACATACACCAACAGCTCTCTTATATACTCATGCAGCTCCACACACACAAACACTTATATATATATATATATATATGTACACTCATCCATCGTATACATTACCACATCTTGAAATTCCTTCCAGGAATGTGACTGATCACATGACCTGAAAGGTTCAATGGCTAATCAACAACTTTGTTTGATTGGGACCCTATCCATGCCACCTCACATATCAGGAGTGTCGTTCTTCTTTTCATAAAGAGGTCCAAGGGCTAGTCTTGCAGAAGTTTTTTCAGCTACACAGGATGCGCAACATCCGTGCAAGTCCTGGTGACTTTCTCCCCTGCACTGCACCGATCAGATAGATCAGTGTGGGGCAGGAGAAAGGAGAACAGTTCTTTCAGTGATCATGAAGGATGCTGTCAGTGTTTTCCTCCATCAGAATAAGCAGCCTCTAGACTGTAAGAAACACACACATTTTAACATCATTTTGATTGTCTAAAATTTACTGCAGCTAAAAATTACATTTGGTTTACAATGCATTTTGCCAGATATGTTGTCACTTGTCAAAGCTAAGAATTTTACATGCTGGGTTTTTTTATGGCACATTTAGCACTGATAAGTTGTCACACTCTTGCTTAATATGTTAACATTCTGTCTGTAAACTGTATATGCATAGCTACCTTTTTGAAGCAATATTGAGATTTACTTAAGAACGTGGGGCCCAATAAATACCATCAATGGTGCCCAGTCCAAGAGATGGTGGATCCTATAGGTAAACACCACCTCATCATGCACTAAAACTTACTAAAAAAAAAAAAGATGTGAAGTTCACACATATAGAAAATGGACATTTTGTGAATACATATTACACGTATTGTAAAATAGATAGAGCTCATATGTAGAGTTTGTTTGATAAACTTTCCTACTTTGTCTAAATTAGAAGCAAATTGGTTGAACATTACTTCTACCTAAAATGGCAGAAAACGCACCTATCTTGGTGATGGACAGGACAGCTAGAGGGGATATGGAGGAGGCTGTTATTTTTTTTTTAATAGGTGTACTTTCACCAATTTGCTGATAATTCATTGAAAGTAGATGATCGGTACAATTGCTGCCAATGCATTTTTTAAAGCTGTATTGTCATGAGTCAAATTTGATCATGTTAGGTTCTTGCATAGGTCCTATAGCATTGATAAGTTTCCACCCTCTTTCCTACATACACACATCTCTCCTGCATACACACAACTCTACTACTATCACACACGCAATTTTCCGAAATACACACACAACTCTCCTCCATACACAAACACAGTTCTAACACATATAGCTTTTCTACAGCTTTGAAGTATGCACTCACACCTCTGTTACATACACGCACTGTTTTGCTACATACTTGTACACAGCTTTCTTACATACACCAACAGCTCTCTTATATACTCATGCAGCTCCACACACACAAACACTTATATATATATATATATATGTACACTCATCCATCGTATACATTACCACATCTTGAAATTCCTTCCAGGAATGTGACTGATCACATGACCTGAAAGGTTCAATGGCTAATCAACAACTTTGTTTGATTGGGACCCTATCCATGCCACCTCACATATCAGGAGTGTCGTTCTTCTTTTCATAAAGAGGTCCAAGGGCTAGTCTTGCAGAAGTTTTTTCAGCTACACAGGATGCGCAACATCCGTGCAAGTCCTGGTGACTTTCTCCCCTGCACTGCACCGATCAGATAGATCAGTGTGGGGCAGGAGAAAGGAGAACAGTTCTTTCAGTGATCATGAAGGATGCTGTCAGTGTTTTCCTCCATCAGAATAAGCAGCCTCTAGACTGTAAGAAACACACACATTTTAACATCATTTTGATTGTCTAAAATTTACTGCAGCTAAAAATTACATTTGGTTTACAATGCATTTTGCCAGATATGTTGTCACTTGTCAAAGCTAAGAATTTTACATGCTGGGTTTTTTTATGGCACATTTAGCACTGATAAGTTGTCACACTCTTGCTTAATATGTTAACATTCTGTCTGTAAACTGTATATGCATAGCTACCTTTTTGAAGCAATATTGAGATTTACTTAAGAACGTGGGGCCCAATAAATACCATCAATGGTGCCCAGTCCAAGAGATGGTGGATCCTATAGGTAAACACCACCTCATCATGCACTAAAACTTACTAAAAAAAAAAAAGATGTGAAGTTCACACATATAGAAAATGGACATTTTGTGAATACATATTACACGTATTGTAAAATAGATAGAGCTCATATGTAGAGTTTGTTTGATAAACTTTCCTACTTTGTCTAAATTAGAAGCAAATTGGTTGAACATTACTTCTACCTAAAATGGCAGAAAACGCACCTATCTTGGTGATGGACAGGACAGCTAGAGGGGATATGGAGGAGGCTGTTATTTTTTTTTTAATAGGTGTACTTTCACCAATTTGCTGATAATTCATTGAAAGTAGATGATCGGTACAATTGCTGCCAATGCATTTTTTAAAGCTGTATTGTCATGAGTCAAATTTGATCATGTTAGGTTCTTGCATAGGTCCTATAGCATTGATAAGTTTCCACCCTCTTTCCTACATACACACATCTCTCCTGCATACACACAACTCTACTACTATCACACACGCAATTTTCCGAAATACACACACAACTCTCCTCCATACACAAACACAGTTCTAACACATATAGCTTTTCTACAGCTTTGAAGTATGCACTCACACCTCTGTTACATACACGCACTGTTTTGCTACATACTTGTACACAGCTTTCTTACATACACCAACAGCTCTCTTATATACTCATGCAGCTCCACACACACAAACACTTATATATATATATATATATATGTACACTCATCCATCGTATACATTACCACATCTTGAAATTCCTTCCAGGAATGTGACTGATCACATGACCTGAAAGGTTCAATGGCTAATCAACAACTTTGTTTGATTGGGACCCTATCCATGCCACCTCACATATCAGGAGTGTCGTTCTTCTTTTCATAAAGAGGTCCAAGGGCTAGTCTTGCAGAAGTTTTTTCAGCTACACAGGATGCGCAACATCCGTGCAAGTCCTGGTGACTTTCTCCCCTGCACTGCACCGATCAGATAGATCAGTGTGGGGCAGGAGAAAGGAGAACAGTTCTTTCAGTGATCATGAAGGATGCTGTCAGTGTTTTCCTCCATCAGAATAAGCAGCCTCTAGACTGTAAGAAACACACACATTTTAACATCATTTTGATTGTCTAAAATTTACTGCAGCTAAAAATTACATTTGGTTTACAATGCATTTTGCCAGATATGTTGTCACTTGTCAAAGCTAAGAATTTTACATGCTGGGTTTTTTTATGGCACATTTAGCACTGATAAGTTGTCACACTCTTGCTTAATATGTTAACATTCTGTCTGTAAACTGTATATGCATAGCTACCTTTTTGAAGCAATATTGAGATTTACTTAAGAACGTGGGGCCCAATAAATACCATCAATGGTGCCCAGTCCAAGAGATGGTGGATCCTATAGGTAAACACCACCTCATCATGCACTAAAACTTACTAAAAAAAAAAAAGATGTGAAGTTCACACATATAGAAAATGGACATTTTGTGAATACATATTACACGTATTGTAAAATAGATAGAGCTCATATGTAGAGTTTGTTTGATAAACTTTCCTACTACTTTGTCTAAATTAGAAGCAAATTGGTTGAACATTACTTCTACCTAAAATGGCAGAAAACGCACCTATCTTGGTGATGGACAGGACAGCTAGAGGGGATATGGAGGAGGCTGTTATTTTTTTTTTAATAGGTGTACTTTCACCAATTTGCTGATAATTCATTGAAAGTAGATGATCGGTACAATTGCTGCCAATGCATTTTTTAAAGCTGTATTGTCATGAGTCAAATTTGATCATGTTAGGTTCTTGCATAGGTCCTATAGCATTGATAAGTTTCCACCCTCTTTCCTACATACACACATCTCTCCTGCATACACACAACTCTACTACTATCACACACGCAATTTTCCGAAATACACACACAACTCTCCTCCATACACAAACACAGTTCTAACACATATAGCTTTTCTACAGCTTTGAAGTATGCACTCACACCTCTGTTACATACACGCACTGTTTTGCTACATACTTGTACACAGCTTTCTTACATACACCAACAGCTCTCTTATATACTCATGCAGCTCCACACACACAAACACTTATATATATATATATATATATATATATATGTACACTCATCCATCGTATACATTACCACATCTTGAAATTCCTTCCAGGAATGTGACTGATCACATGACCTGAAAGGTTCAATGGCTAATCAACAACTTTGTTTGATTGGGACCCTATCCATGCCACCTCACATATCAGGAGTGTCGTTCTTCTTTTCATAAAGAGGTCCAAGGGCTAGTCTTGCAGAAGTTTTTTCAGCTACACAGGATGCGCAACATCCGTGCAAGTCCTGGTGACTTTCTCCCCTGCACTGCACCGATCAGATAGATCAGTGTGGGGCAGGAGAAAGGAGAACAGTTCTTTCAGTGATCATGAAGGATGCTGTCAGTGTTTTCCTCCATCAGAATAAGCAGCCTCTAGACTGTAAGAAACACACACATTTTAACATCATTTTGATTGTCTAAAATTTACTGCAGCTAAAAATTACATTTGGTTTACAATGCATTTTGCCAGATATGTTGTCACTTGTCAAAGCTAAGAATTTTACATGCTGGGTTTTTTTATGGCACATTTAGCACTGATAAGTTGTCACACTCTTGCTTAATATGTTAACATTCTGTCTGTAAACTGTATATGCATAGCTACCTTTTTGAAGCAATATTGAGATTTACTTAAGAACGTGGGGCCCAATAAATACCATCAATGGTGCCCAGTCCAAGAGATGGTGGATCCTATAGGTAAACACCACCTCATCATGCACTAAAACTTACTAAAAAAAACAAAGATGTGAAGTTCACACATATAGAAAATGGACATTTTGTGAATACATATTACACGTATTGTAAAATAGATAGAGCTCATATGTAGAGTTTGTTTGATAAACTTTCCTACTACTTTGTCTAAATTAGAAGCAAATTGGTTGAACATTACTTCTACCTAAAATGGCAGAAAACGCACCTATCTTGGTGATGGACAGGACAGCTAGAGGGGATATGGAGGAGGCTGTTATTTTTTTTTTAATAGGTGTACTTTCACCAATTTGCTGATAATTCATTGAAAGTAGATGATCGGTACAATTGCTGCCAATGCATTTTTTAAAGCTGTATTGTCATGAGTCAAATTTGATCATGTTAGGTTCTTGCATAGGTCCTATAGCATTGATAAGTTTCCACCCTCTTTCCTACATACACACATCTCTCCTGCATACACACAACTCTACTACTATCACACACGCAATTTTCCGAAATACACACACAACTCTCCTCCATACACAAACACAGTTCTAACACATATAGCTTTTCTACAGCTTTGAAGTATGCACTCACACCTCTGTTACATACACGCACTGTTTTGCTACATACTTGTACACAGCTTTCTTACATACACCAACAGCTCTCTTATATACTCATGCAGCTCCACACACACAAACACTTATATATATATATATATATATATATATGTACACTCATCCATCGTATACATTACCACATCTTGAAATTCCTTCCAGGAATGTGACTGATCACATGACCTGAAAGGTTCAATGGCTAATCAACAACTTTGTTTGATTGGGACCCTATCCATGCCACCTCACATATCAGGAGTGTCGTTCTTCTTTTCATAAAGAGGTCCAAGGGCTAGTCTTGCAGAAGTTTTTTCAGCTACACAGGATGCGCAACATCCGTGCAAGTCCTGGTGACTTTCTCCCCTGCACTGCACCGATCACATAGATCAGTGTGGGGCAGGAGAAAGGAGAACAGTTCTTTCAGTGATCATGAAGGATGCTGTCAGTGTTTTCCTCCATCAGAATAAGCAGCCTCTAGACTGTAAGAAACACACACATTTTAACATCATTTTGATTGTCTAAAATTTACTGCAGCTAAAAATTACATTTGGTTTACAATGCATTTTGCCAGATATGTTGTCACTTGTCAAAGCTAAGAATTTTACATGCTGGGTTTTTTTATGGCACATTTAGCACTGATAAGTTGTCACACTCTTGCTTAATATGTTAACATTCTGTCTGTAAACTGTATATGCATAGCTACCTTTTTGAAGCAATATTGAGATTTACTTAAGAACGTGGGGCCCAATAAATACCATCAATGGTGCCCAGTCCAAGAGATGGTGGATCCTATAGGTAAACACCACCTCATCATGCACTAAAACTTACTAAAAAAAAAAGAAGATGTGAAGTTCACACATATAGAAAATGGACATTTTGTGAATACATATTACACGTATTGTAAAATAGATAGAGCTCATATGTAGAGTTTGTTTGATAAACTTTCCTACTACTTTGTCTAAATTAGAAGCAAATTGGTTGAACATTACTTCTACCTAAAATGGCAGAAAACGCACCTATCTTGGTGATGGACAGGACAGCTAGAGGGGATATGGAGGAGGCTGTTATTTTTTTTTTAATAGGTGTACTTTCACCAATTTGCTGATAATTCATTGAAAGTAGATGATCGGTACAATTGCTGCCAATGCATTTTTTAAAGCTGTATTGTCATGAGTCAAATTTGATCATGTTAGGTTCTTGCATAGGTCCTATAGCATTGATAAGTTTCCACCCTCTTTCCTACATACACACATCTCTCCTGCATACACACAACTCTACTACTATCACACACGCAATTTTCCGAAATACACACACAACTCTCCTCCATACACAAACACAGTTCTAACACATATAGCTTTTCTACAGCTTTGAAGTATGCACTCACACCTCTGTTACATACACGCACTGTTTTGCTACATACTTGTACACAGCTTTCTTACATACACCAACAGCTCTCTTATATACTCATGCAGCTCCACACACACAAACACTTATATATATATATATATATATATATATATATGTACACTCATCCATCGTATACATTACCACATCTTGAAATTCCTTCCAGGAATGTGACTGATCACATGACCTGAAAGGTTCAATGGCTAATCAACAACTTTGTTTGATTGGGACCCTATCCATGCCACCTCACATATCAGGAGTGTCGTTCTTCTTTTCATAAAGAGGTCCAAGGGCTAGTCTTGCAGAAGTTTTTTCAGCTACACAGGATGCGCAACATCCGTGCAAGTCCTGGTGACTTTCTCCCCTGCACTGCACCGATCAGATAGATCAGTGTGGGGCAGGAGAAAGGAGAACAGTTCTTTCAGTGATCATGAAGGATGCTGTCAGTGTTTTCCTCCATCAGAATAAGCAGCCTCTAGACTGTAAGAAACACACACATTTTAACATCATTTTGATTGTCTAAAATTTACTGCAGCTAAAAATTACATTTGGTTTACAATGCATTTTGCCAGATATGTTGTCACTTGTCAAAGCTAAGAATTTTACATGCTGGGTTTTTTTATGGCACATTTAGCACTGATAAGTTGTCACACTCTTGCTTAATATGTTAACATTCTGTCTGTAAACTGTATATGCATAGCTACCTTTTTGAAGCAATATTGAGATTTACTTAAGAACGTGGGGCCCAATAAATACCATCAATGGTGCCCAGTCCAAGAGATGGTGGATCCTATAGGTAAACACCACCTCATCATGCACTAAAACTTACTAAAAAAAACAAAGATGTGAAGTTCACACATATAGAAAATGGACATTTTGTGAATACATATTACACGTATTGTAAAATAGATAGAGCTCATATGTAGAGTTTGTTTGATAAACTTTCCTACTACTTTGTCTAAATTAGAAGCAAATTGGTTGAACATTACTTCTACCTAAAATGGCAGAAAACGCACCTATCTTGGTGATGGACAGGACAGCTAGAGGGGATATGGAGGAGGCTGTTATTTTTTTTTTAATAGGTGTACTTTCACCAATTTGCTGATAATTCATTGAAAGTAGATGATCGGTACAATTGCTGCCAATGCATTTTTTAAAGCTGTATTGTCATGAGTCAAATTTGATCATGTTAGGTTCTTGCATAGGTCCTATAGCATTGATAAGTTTCCACCCTCTTTCCTACATACACACATCTCTCCTGCATACACACAACTCTACTACTATCACACACGCAATTTTCCGAAATACACACACAACTCTCCTCCATACACAAACACAGTTCTAACACATATAGCTTTTCTACAGCTTTGAAGTATGCACTCACACCTCTGTTACATACACGCACTGTTTTGCTACATACTTGTACACAGCTTTCTTACATACACCAACAGCTCTCTTATATACTCATGCAGCTCCACACACACAAACACTTATATATATATATATATATATATATATGTACACTCATCCATCGTATACATTACCACATCTTGAAATTCCTTCCAGGAATGTGACTGATCACATGACCTGAAAGGTTCAATGGCTAATCAACAACTTTGTTTGATTGGGACCCTATCCATGCCACCTCACATATCAGGAGTGTCGTTCTTCTTTTCATAAAGAGGTCCAAGGGCTAGTCTTGCAGAAGTTTTTTCAGCTACACAGGATGCGCAACATCCGTGCAAGTCCTGGTGACTTTCTCCCCTGCACTGCACCGATCACATAGATCAGTGTGGGGCAGGAGAAAGGAGAACAGTTCTTTCAGTGATCATGAAGGATGCTGTCAGTGTTTTCCTCCATCAGAATAAGCAGCCTCTAGACTGTAAGAAACACACACATTTTAACATCATTTTGATTGTCTAAAATTTACTGCAGCTAAAAATTACATTTGGTTTACAATGCATTTTGCCAGATATGTTGTCACTTGTCAAAGCTAAGAATTTTACATGCTGGGTTTTTTTATGGCACATTTAGCACTGATAAGTTGTCACACTCTTGCTTAATATGTTAACATTCTGTCTGTAAACTGTATATGCATAGCTACCTTTTTGAAGCAATATTGAGATTTACTTAAGAACGTGGGGCCCAATAAATACCATCAATGGTGCCCAGTCCAAGAGATGGTGGATCCTATAGGTAAACACCACCTCATCATGCACTAAAACTTACTAAAAAAAAAAGAAGATGTGAAGTTCACACATATAGAAAATGGACATTTTGTGAATACATATTACACGTATTGTAAAATAGATAGAGCTCATATGTAGAGTTTGTTTGATAAACTTTCCTACTACTTTGTCTAAATTAGAAGCAAATTGGTTGAACATTACTTCTACCTAAAATGGCAGAAAACGCACCTATCTTGGTGATGGACAGGACAGCTAGAGGGGATATGGAGGAGGCTGTTATTTTTTTTTTAATAGGTGTACTTTCACCAATTTGCTGATAATTCATTGAAAGTAGATGATCGGTACAATTGCTGCCAATGCATTTTTTAAAGCTGTATTGTCATGAGTCAAATTTGATCATGTTAGGTTCTTGCATAGGTCCTATAGCATTGATAAGTTTCCACCCTCTTTCCTACATACACACATCTCTCCTGCATACACACAACTCTACTACTATCACACACGCAATTTTCCGAAATACACACACAACTCTCCTCCATACACAAACACAGTTCTAACACATATAGCTTTTCTACAGCTTTGAAGTATGCACTCACACCTCTGTTACATACACGCACTGTTTTGCTACATACTTGTACACAGCTTTCTTACATACACCAACAGCTCTCTTATATACTCATGCAGCTCCACACACACAAACACTTATATATATATATATATATATATGTACACTCATCCATCGTATACATTACCACATCTTGAAATTCCTTCCAGGAATGTGACTGATCACATGACCTGAAAGGTTCAATGGCTAATCAACAACTTTGTTTGATTGGGACCCTATCCATGCCACCTCACATATCAGGAGTGTCGTTCTTCTTTTCATAAAGAGGTCCAAGGGCTAGTCTTGCAGAAGTTTTTTCAGCTACACAGGATGCGCAACATCCGTGCAAGTCCTGGTGACTTTCTCCCCTGCACTGCACCGATCAGATAGATCAGTGTGGGGCAGGAGAAAGGAGAACAGTTCTTTCAGTGATCATGAAGGATGCTGTCAGTGTTTTCCTCCATCAGAATAAGCAGCCTCTAGACTGTAAGAAACACACACATTTTAACATCATTTTGATTGTCTAAAATTTACTGCAGCTAAAAATTACATTTGGTTTACAATGCATTTTGCCAGATATGTTGTCACTTGTCAAAGCTAAGAATTTTACATGCTGGGTTTTTTTATGGCACATTTAGCACTGATAAGTTGTCACACTCTTGCTTAATATGTTAACATTCTGTCTGTAAACTGTATATGCATAGCTACCTTTTTGAAGCAATATTGAGATTTACTTAAGAACGTGGGGCCCAATAAATACCATCAATGGTGCCCAGTCCAAGAGATGGTGGATCCTATAGGTAAACACCACCTCATCATGCACTAAAACTTACTAAAAAAAAAAGATGTGAAGTTCACACATATAGAAAATGGACATTTTGTGAATACATATTACACGTATTGTAAAATAGATAGAGCTCATATGTAGAGTTTGTTTGATAAACTTTCCTACTACTTTGTCTAAATTAGAAGCAAATTGGTTGAACATTACTTCTACCTAAAATGGCAGAAAACGCACCTATCTTGGTGATGGACAGGACAGCTAGAGGGGATATGGAGGAGGCTGTTATTTTTTTTTTAATAGGTGTACTTTCACCAATTTGCTGATAATTCATTGAAAGTAGATGATCGGTACAATTGCTGCCAATGCATTTTTTAAAGCTGTATTGTCATGAGTCAAATTTGATCATGTTAGGTTCTTGCATAGGTCCTATAGCATTGATAAGTTTCCACCCTCTTTCCTACATACACACATCTCTCCTGCATACACACAACTCTACTACTATCACACACGCAATTTTCCGAAATACACACACAACTCTCCTCCATACACAAACACAGTTCTAACACATATAGCTTTTCTACAGCTTTGAAGTATGCACTCACACCTCTGTTACATACACGCACTGTTTTGCTACATACTTGTACACAGCTTTCTTACATACACCAACAGCTCTCTTATATACTCATGCAGCTCCACACACACAAACACTTATATATATATATATATATATATATGTGTACACTCATCCATCGTATACATTACCACATCTTGAAATTCCTTCCAGGAATGTGACTGATCACATGACCTGAAAGGTTCAATGGCTAATCAACAACTTTGTTTGATTGGGACCCTATCCATGCCACCTCACATATCAGGAGTGTCGTTCTTCTTTTCATAAAGAGGTCCAAGGGCTAGTCTTGCAGAAGTTTTTTCAGCTACACAGGATGCGCAACATCCGTGCAAGTCCTGGTGACTTTCTCCCCTGCACTGCACCGATCACATAGATCAGTGTGGGGCAGGAGAAAGGAGAACAGTTCTTTCAGTGATCATGAAGGATGCTGTCAGTGTTTTCCTCCATCAGAATAAGCAGCCTCTAGACTGTAAGAAACACACACATTTTAACATCATTTTGATTGTCTAAAATTTACTGCAGCTAAAAATTACATTTGGTTTACAATGCATTTTGCCAGATATGTTGTCACTTGTCAAAGCTAAGAATTTTACATGCTGGGTTTTTTTATGGCACATTTAGCACTGATAAGTTGTCACACTCTTGCTTAATATGTTAACATTCTGTCTGTAAACTGTATATGCATAGCTACCTTTTTGAAGCAATATTGAGATTTACTTAAGAACGTGGGGCCCAATAAATACCATCAATGGTGCCCAGTCCAAGAGATGGTGGATCCTATAGGTAAACACCACCTCATCATGCACTAAAACTTACTAAAAAAAAAAGAAGATGTGAAGTTCACACATATAGAAAATGGACATTTTGTGAATACATATTACACGTATTGTAAAATAGATAGAGCTCATATGTAGAGTTTGTTTGATAAACTTTCCTACTACTTTGTCTAAATTAGAAGCAAATTGGTTGAACATTACTTCTACCTAAAATGGCAGAAAACGCACCTATCTTGGTGATGGACAGGACAGCTAGAGGGGATATGGAGGAGGCTGTTATTTTTTTTTTAATAGGTGTACTTTCACCAATTTGCTGATAATTCATTGAAAGTAGATGATCGGTACAATTGCTGCCAATGCATTTTTTAAAGCTGTATTGTCATGAGTCAAATTTGATCATGTTAGGTTCTTGCATAGGTCCTATAGCATTGATAAGTTTCCACCCTCTTTCCTACATACACACATCTCTCCTGCATACACACAACTCTACTACTATCACACACGCAATTTTCCGAAATACACACACAACTCTCCTCCATACACAAACACAGTTCTAACACATATAGCTTTTCTACAGCTTTGAAGTATGCACTCACACCTCTGTTACATACACGCACTGTTTTGCTACATACTTGTACACAGCTTTCTTACATACACCAACAGCTCTCTTATATACTCATGCAGCTCCACACACACAAACACTTATATATATATATATATATATATGTACACTCATCCATCGTATACATTACCACATCTTGAAATTCCTTCCAGGAATGTGACTGATCACATGACCTGAAAGGTTCAATGGCTAATCAACAACTTTGTTTGATTGGGACCCTATCCATGCCACCTCACATATCAGGAGTGTCGTTCTTCTTTTCATAAAGAGGTCCAAGGGCTAGTCTTGCAGAAGTTTTTTCAGCTACACAGGATGCGCAACATCCGTGCAAGTCCTGGTGACTTTCTCCCCTGCACTGCACCGATCAGATAGATCAGTGTGGGGCAGGAGAAAGGAGAACAGTTCTTTCAGTGATCATGAAGGATGCTGTCAGTGTTTTCCTCCATCAGAATAAGCAGCCTCTAGACTGTAAGAAACACACACATTTTAACATCATTTTGATTGTCTAAAATTTACTGCAGCTAAAAATTACATTTGGTTTACAATGCATTTTGCCAGATATGTTGTCACTTGTCAAAGCTAAGAATTTTACATGCTGGGTTTTTTTATGGCACATTTAGCACTGATAAGTTGTCACACTCTTGCTTAATATGTTAACATTCTGTCTGTAAACTGTATATGCATAGCTACCTTTTTGAAGCAATATTGAGATTTACTTAAGAACGTGGGGCCCAATAAATACCATCAATGGTGCCCAGTCCAAGAGATGGTGGATCCTATAGGTAAACACCACCTCATCATGCACTAAAACTTACTAAAAAAAAAAGATGTGAAGTTCACACATATAGAAAATGGACATTTTGTGAATACATATTACACGTATTGTAAAATAGATAGAGCTCATATGTAGAGTTTGTTTGATAAACTTTCCTACTACTTTGTCTAAATTAGAAGCAAATTGGTTGAACATTACTTCTACCTAAAATGGCAGAAAACGCACCTATCTTGGTGATGGACAGGACAGCTAGAGGGGATATGGAGGAGGCTGTTATTTTTTTTTTAATAGGTGTACTTTCACCAATTTGCTGATAATTCATTGAAAGTAGATGATCGGTACAATTGCTGCCAATGCATTTTTTAAAGCTGTATTGTCATGAGTCAAATTTGATCATGTTAGGTTCTTGCATAGGTCCTATAGCATTGATAAGTTTCCACCCTCTTTCCTACATACACACATCTCTCCTGCATACACACAACTCTACTACTATCACACACGCAATTTTCCGAAATACACACACAATTCTCCTCCATACACAAACACAGTTCTAACACATATAGCTTTTCTACAGCTTTGAAGTATGCACTCACACCTCTGTTACATACACGCACTGTTTTGCTACATACTTGTACACAGCTTTCTTACATACACCAACAGCTCTCTTATATACTCATGCAGCTCCACACACACAAACACTTATATATATATATATATATATGTACACTCATCCATCGTATACATTACCACATCTTGAAATTCCTTCCAGGAATGTGACTGATCACATGACCTGAAAGGTTCAATGGCTAATCAACAACTTTGTTTGATTGGGACCCTATCCATGCCACCTCACATATCAGGAGTGTCGTTCTTGTTTTCATAAAGAGGTCCAAGGGCTAGTCTTGCAGAAGTTTTTTCAGCTACACAGGATGCGCAACATCCGTGCAAGTCCTGGTGACTTTCTCCCCTGCACTGCACCGATCAGATAGATCAGTGTGGGGCAGGAGAAAGGAGAACAGTTCTTTCAGTGATCATGAAGGATGCTGTCAGTGTTTTCCTCCATCAGAATAAGCAGCCTCTAGACTGTAAGAAACACACACATTTTAACATCATTTTGATTGTCTAAAATTTACTGCAGCTAAAAATTACATTTGGTTTACAATGCATTTTGCCAGATATGTTGTCACTTGTCAAAGCTAAGAATTTTACATGCTGGGTTTTTTTATGGCACATTTAGCACTGATAAGTTGTCACACTCTTGCTTAATATGTTAACATTCTGTCTGTAAACTGTATATGCATAGCTACCTTTTTGAAGCAATATTGAGATTTACTTAAGAACGTGGGGCCCAATAAATACCATCAATGGTGCCCAGTCCAAGAGATGGTGGATCCTATAGGTAAACACCACCTCATCATGCACTAAAACTTACTAAAAAAAAAAGAAGATGTGAAGTTCACACATATAGAAAATGGACATTTTGTGAATACATATTACACGTATTGTAAAATAGATAGAGCTCATATGTAGAGTTTGTTTGATAAACTTTCCTACTACTTTGTCTAAATTAGAAGCAAATTGGTTGAACATTACTTCTACCTAAAATGGCAGAAAACGCACCTATCTTGGTGATGGACAGGACAGCTAGAGGGGATATGGAGGAGGCTGTTATTTTTTTTTTAATAGGTGTACTTTCACCAATTTGCTGATAATTCATTGAAAGTAGATGATCGGTACAATTGCTGCCAATGCATTTTTTAAAGCTGTATTGTCATGAGTCAAATTTGATCATGTTAGGTTCTTGCATAGGTCCTATAGCATTGATAAGTTTCCACCCTCTTTCCTACATACACACATCTCTCCTGCATACACACAACTCTACTACTATCACACACGCAATTTTCCGAAATACACACACAACTCTCCTCCATACACAAACACAGTTCTAACACATATAGCTTTTCTACAGCTTTGAAGTATGCACTCACACCTCTGTTACATACACGCACTGTTTTGCTACATACTTGTACACAGCTTTCTTACATACACCAACAGCTCTCTTATATACTCATGCAGCTCCACACACACAAACACTTATATATATATATATATATATGTACACTCATCCATCGTATACATTACCACATCTTGAAATTCCTTCCAGGAATGTGACTGATCACATGACCTGAAAGGTTCAATGGCTAATCAACAACTTTGTTTGATTGGGACCCTATCCATGCCACCTCACATATCAGGAGTGTCGTTCTTCTTTTCATAAAGAGGTCCAAGGGCTAGTCTTGCAGAAGTTTTTTCAGCTACACAGGATGCGCAACATCCGTGCAAGTCCTGGTGACTTTCTCCCCTGCACTGCACCGATCAGATAGATCAGTGTGGGGCAGGAGAAAGGAGAACAGTTCTTTCAGTGATCATGAAGGATGCTGTCAGTGTTTTCCTCCATCAGAATAAGCAGCCTCTAGACTGTAAGAAACACACACATTTTAACATCATTTTGATTGTCTAAAATTTACTGCAGCTAAAAATTACATTTGGTTTACAATGCATTTTGCCAGATATGTTGTCACTTGTCAAAGCTAAGAATTTTACATGCTGGGTTTTTTTATGGCACATTTAGCACTGATAAGTTGTCACACTCTTGCTTAATATGTTAACATTCTGTCTGTAAACTGTATATGCATAGCTACCTTTTTGAAGCAATATTGAGATTTACTTAAGAACGTGGGGCCCAATAAATACCATCAATGGTGCCCAGTCCAAGAGATGGTGGATCCTATAGGTAAACACCACCTCATCATGCACTAAAACTTACTAAAAAAAAAAGAAGATGTGAAGTTCACACATATAGAAAATGGACATTTTGTGAATACATATTACACGTATTGTAAAATAGATAGAGCTCATATGTAGAGTTTGTTTGATAAACTTTCCTACTACTTTGTCTAAATTAGAAGCAAATTGGTTGAACATTACTTCTACCTAAAATGGCAGAAAACGCACCTATCTTGGTGATGGACAGGACAGCTAGAGGGGATATGGAGGAGGCTGTTATTTTTTTTTTAATAGGTGTACTTTCACCAATTTGCTGATAATTCATTGAAAGTAGATGATCGGTACAATTGCTGCCAATGCATTTTTTAAAGCTGTATTGTCATGAGTCAAATTTGATCATGTTAGGTTCTTGCATAGGTCCTATAGCATTGATAAGTTTCCACCCTCTTTCCTACATACACACATCTCTCCTGCATACACACAACTCTACTACTATCACACACGCAATTTTCCGAAATACACACACAACTCTCCTCCATACACAAACACAGTTCTAACACATATAGCTTTTCTACAGCTTTGAAGTATGCACTCACACCTCTGTTACATACACGCACTGTTTTGCTACATACTTGTACACAGCTTTCTTACATACACCAACAGCTCTCTTATATACTCATGCAGCTCCACACACACAAACACTTATATATATATATATATATATGTACACTCATCCATCGTATACATTACCACATCTTGAAATTCCTTCCAGGAATGTGACTGATCACATGACCTGAAAGGTTCAATGGCTAATCAACAACTTTGTTTGATTGGGACCCTATCCATGCCACCTCACATATCAGGAGTGTCGTTCTTCTTTTCATAAAGAGGTCCAAGGGCTAGTCTTGCAGAAGTTTTTTCAGCTACACAGGATGCGCAACATCCGTGCAAGTCCTGGTGACTTTCTCCCCTGCACTGCACCGATCAGATAGATCAGTGTGGGGCAGGAGAAAGGAGAACAGTTCTTTCAGTGATCATGAAGGATGCTGTCAGTGTTTTCCTCCATCAGAATAAGCAGCCTCTAGACTGTAAGAAACACACACATTTTAACATCATTTTGATTGTCTAAAATTTACTGCAGCTAAAAATTACATTTGGTTTACAATGCATTTTGCCAGATATGTTGTCACTTGTCAAAGCTAAGAATTTTACATGCTGGGTTTTTTTATGGCACATTTAGCACTGATAAGTTGTCACACTCTTGCTTAATATGTTAACATTCTGTCTGTAAACTGTATATGCATAGCTACCTTTTTGAAGCAATATTGAGATTTACTTAAGAACGTGGGGCCCAATAAATACCATCAATGGTGCCCAGTCCAAGAGATGGTGGATCCTATAGGTAAACACCACCTCATCATGCACTAAAACTTACTAAAAAAAAAAGAAGATGTGAAGTTCACACATATAGAAAATGGACATTTTGTGAATACATATTACACGTATTGTAAAATAGATAGAGCTCATATGTAGAGTTTGTTTGATAAACTTTCCTACTACTTTGTCTAAATTAGAAGCAAATTGGTTGAACATTACTTCTACCTAAAATGGCAGAAAACGCACCTATCTTGGTGATGGACAGGACAGCTAGAGGGGATATGGAGGAGGCTGTTATTTTTTTTTTAATAGGTGTACTTTCACCAATTTGCTGATAATTCATTGAAAGTAGATGATCGGTACAATTGCTGCCAATGCATTTTTTAAAGCTGTATTGTCATGAGTCAAATTTGATCATGTTAGGTTCTTGCATAGGTCCTATAGCATTGATAAGTTTCCACCCTCTTTCCTACATACACACATCTCTCCTGCATACACACAACTCTACTACTATCACACACGCAATTTTCCGAAATACACACACAACTCTCCTCCATACACAAACACAGTTCTAACACATATAGCTTTTCTACAGCTTTGAAGTATGCACTCACACCTCTGTTACATACACGCACTGTTTTGCTACATACTTGTACACAGCTTTCTTACATACACCAACAGCTCTCTTATATACTCATGCAGCTCCACACACACAAACACTTATATATATATATATATATATGTACACTCATCCATCGTATACATTACCACATCTTGAAATTCCTTCCAGGAATGTGACTGATCACATGACCTGAAAGGTTCAATGGCTAATCAACAACTTTGTTTGATTGGGACCCTATCCATGCCACCTCACATATCAGGAGTGTCGTTCTTCTTTTCATAAAGAGGTCCAAGGGCTAGTCTTGCAGAAGTTTTTTCAGCTACACAGGATGCGCAACATCCGTGCAAGTCCTGGTGACTTTCTCCCCTGCACTGCACCGATCAGATAGATCAGTGTGGGGCAGGAGAAAGGAGAACAGTTCTTTCAGTGATCATGAAGGATGCTGTCAGTGTTTTCCTCCATCAGAATAAGCAGCCTCTAGACTGTAAGAAACACACACATTTTAACATCATTTTGATTGTCTAAAATTTACTGCAGCTAAAAATTACATTTGGTTTACAATGCATTTTGCCAGATATGTTGTCACTTGTCAAAGCTAAGAATTTTACATGCTGGGTTTTTTTATGGCACATTTAGCACTGATAAGTTGTCACACTCTTGCTTAATATGTTAACATTCTGTCTGTAAACTGTATATGCATAGCTACCTTTTTGAAGCAATATTGAGATTTACTTAAGAACGTGGGGCCCAATAAATACCATCAATGGTGCCCAGTCCAAGAGATGGTGGATCCTATAGGTAAACACCACCTCATCATGCACTAAAACTTACTAAAAAAAAAAAAGATGTGAAGTTCACACATATAGAAAATGGACATTTTGTGAATACATATTACACGTATTGTAAAATAGATAGAGCTCATATGTAGAGTTTGTTTGATAAACTTTCCTACTACTTTGTCTAAATTAGAAGCAAATTGGTTGAACATTACTTCTACCTAAAATGGCAGAAAACGCACCTATCTTGGTGATGGACAGGACAGCTAGAGGGGATATGGAGGAGGCTGTTATTTTTTTTTTAATAGGTGTACTTTCACCAATTTGCTGATAATTCATTGAAAGTAGATGATCGGTACAATTGCTGCCAATGCATTTTTTAAAGCTGTATTGTCATGAGTCAAATTTGATCATGTTAGGTTCTTGCATAGGTCCTATAGCATTGATAAGTTTCCACCCTCTTTCCTACATACACACATCTCTCCTGCATACACACAACTCTACTACTATCACACACGCAATTTTCCGAAATACACACACAACTCTCCTCCATACACAAACACAGTTCTAACACATATAGCTTTTCTACAGCTTTGAAGTATGCACTCACACCTCTGTTACATACACGCACTGTTTTGCTACATACTTGTACACAGCTTTCTTACATACACCAACAGCTCTCTTATATACTCATGCAGCTCCACACACACAAACACTTATATATATATATATATATATATATGTACACTCATCCATCGTATACATTACCACATCTTGAAATTCCTTCCAGGAATGTGACTGATCACATGACCTGAAAGGTTCAATGGCTAATCAACAACTTTGTTTGATTGGGACCCTATCCATGCCACCTCACATATCAGGAGTGTCGTTCTTCTTTTCATAAAGAGGTCCAAGGGCTAGTCTTGCAGAAGTTTTTTCAGCTACACAGGATGCGCAACATCCGTGCAAGTCCTGGTGACTTTCTCCCCTGCACTGCACCGATCACATAGATCAGTGTGGGGCAGGAGAAAGGAGAACAGTTCTTTCAGTGATCATGAAGGATGCTGTCAGTGTTTTCCTCCATCAGAATAAGCAGCCTCTAGACTGTAAGAAACACACACATTTTAACATCATTTTGATTGTCTAAAATTTACTGCAGCTAAAAATTACATTTGGTTTACAATGCATTTTGCCAGATATGTTGTCACTTGTCAAAGCTAAGAATTTTACATGCTGGGTTTTTTTATGGCACATTTAGCACTGATAAGTTGTCACACTCTTGCTTAATATGTTAACATTCTGTCTGTAAACTGTATATGCATAGCTACCTTTTTGAAGCAATATTGAGATTTACTTAAGAACGTGGGGCCCAATAAATACCATCAATGGTGCCCAGTCCAAGAGATGGTGGATCCTATAGGTAAACACCACCTCATCATGCACTAAAACTTACTAAAAAAAAAAGAAGATGTGAAGTTCACACATATAGAAAATGGACATTTTGTGAATACATATTACACGTATTGTAAAATAGATAGAGCTCATATGTAGAGTTTGTTTGATAAACTTTCCTACTACTTTGTCTAAATTAGAAGCAAATTGGTTGAACATTACTTCTACCTAAAATGGCAGAAAACGCACCTATCTTGGTGATGGACAGGACAGCTAGAGGGGATATGGAGGAGGCTGTTATTTTTTTTTTAATAGGTGTACTTTCACCAATTTGCTGATAATTCATTGAAAGTAGATGATCGGTACAATTGCTGCCAATGCATTTTTTAAAGCTGTATTGTCATGAGTCAAATTTGATCATGTTAGGTTCTTGCATAGGTCCTATAGCATTGATAAGTTTCCACCCTCTTTCCTACATACACACATCTCTCCTGCATACACACAACTCTACTACTATCACACACGCAATTTTCCGAAATACACACACAACTCTCCTCCATACACAAACACAGTTCTAACACATATAGCTTTTCTACAGCTTTGAAGTATGCACTCACACCTCTGTTACATACACGCACTGTTTTGCTACATACTTGTACACAGCTTTCTTACATACACCAACAGCTCTCTTATATACTCATGCAGCTCCACACACACAAACACTTATATATATATATATATATGTACACTCATCCATCGTATACATTACCACATCTTGAAATTCCTTCCAGGAATGTGACTGATCACATGACCTGAAAGGTTCAATGGCTAATCAACAACTTTGTTTGATTGGGACCCTATCCATGCCACCTCACATATCAGGAGTGTCGTTCTTCTTTTCATAAAGAGGTCCAAGGGCTAGTCTTGCAGAAGTTTTTTCAGCTACACAGGATGCGCAACATCCGTGCAAGTCCTGGTGACTTTCTCCCCTGCACTGCACCGATCAGATAGATCAGTGTGGGGCAGGAGAAAGGAGAACAGTTCTTTCAGTGATCATGAAGGATGCTGTCAGTGTTTTCCTCCATCAGAATAAGCAGCCTCTAGACTGTAAGAAACACACACATTTTAACATCATTTTGATTGTCTAAAATTTACTGCAGCTAAAAATTACATTTGGTTTACAATGCATTTTGCCAGATATGTTGTCACTTGTCAAAGCTAAGAATTTTACATGCTGGGTTTTTTTATGGCACATTTAGCACTGATAAGTTGTCACACTCTTGCTTAATATGTTAACATTCTGTCTGTAAACTGTATATGCATAGCTACCTTTTTGAAGCAATATTGAGATTTACTTAAGAACGTGGGGCCCAATAAATACCATCAATGGTGCCCAGTCCAAGAGATGGTGGATCCTATAGGTAAACACCACCTCATCATGCACTAAAACTTACTAAAAAAAAAAGAAGATGTGAAGTTCACACATATAGAAAATGGACATTTTGTGAATACATATTACACGTATTGTAAAATAGATAGAGCTCATATGTAGAGTTTGTTTGATAAACTTTCCTACTACTTTGTCTAAATTAGAAGCAAATTGGTTGAACATTACTTCTACCTAAAATGGCAGAAAACGCACCTATCTTGGTGATGGACAGGACAGCTAGAGGGGATATGGAGGAGGCTGTTATTTTTTTTTTAATAGGTGTACTTTCACCAATTTGCTGATAATTCATTGAAAGTAGATGATCGGTACAATTGCTGCCAATGCATTTTTTAAAGCTGTATTGTCATGAGTCAAATTTGATCATGTTAGGTTCTTGCATAGGTCCTATAGCATTGATAAGTTTCCACCCTCTTTCCTACATACACACATCTCTCCTGCATACACACAACTCTACTACTATCACACACGCAATTTTCCGAAATACACACACAACTCTCCTCCATACACAAACACAGTTCTAACACATATAGCTTTTCTACAGCTTTGAAGTATGCACTCACACCTCTGTTACATACACGCACTGTTTTGCTACATACTTGTACACAGCTTTCTTACATACACCAACAGCTCTCTTATATACTCATGCAGCTCCACACACACAAACACTTATATATATATATATATATATATGTACACTCATCCATCGTATACATTACCACATCTTGAAATTCCTTCCAGGAATGTGACTGATCACATGACCTGAAAGGTTCAATGGCTAATCAACAACTTTGTTTGATTGGGACCCTATCCATGCCACCTCACATATCAGGAGTGTCGTTCTTCTTTTCATAAAGAGGTCCAAGGGCTAGTCTTGCAGAAGTTTTTTCAGCTACACAGGATGCGCAACATCCGTGCAAGTCCTGGTGACTTTCTCCCCTGCACTGCACCGATCAGATAGATCAGTGTGGGGCAGGAGAAAGGAGAACAGTTCTTTCAGTGATCATGAAGGATGCTGTCAGTGTTTTCCTCCATCAGAATAAGCAGCCTCTAGACTGTAAGAAACACACACATTTTAACATCATTTTGATTGTCTAAAATTTACTGCAGCTAAAAATTACATTTGGTTTACAATGCATTTTGCCAGATATGTTGTCACTTGTCAAAGCTAAGAATTTTACATGCTGGGTTTTTTTATGGCACATTTAGCACTGATAAGTTGTCACACTCTTGCTTAATATGTTAACATTCTGTCTGTAAACTGTATATGCATAGCTACCTTTTTGAAGCAATATTGAGATTTACTTAAGAACGTGGGGCCCAATAAATACCATCAATGGTGCCCAGTCCAAGAGATGGTGGATCCTATAGGTAAACACCACCTCATCATGCACTAAAACTTACTAAAAAAAAAAAAGATGTGAAGTTCACACATATAGAAAATGGACATTTTGTGAATACATATTACACGTATTGTAAAATAGATAGAGCTCATATGTAGAGTTTGTTTGATAAACTTTCCTACTACTTTGTCTAAATTAGAAGCAAATTGGTTGAACATTACTTCTACCTAAAATGGCAGAAAACGCACCTATCTTGGTGATGGACAGGACAGCTAGAGGGGATATGGAGGAGGCTGTTATTTTTTTTTTAATAGGTGTACTTTCACCAATTTGCTGATAATTCATTGAAAGTAGATGATCGGTACAATTGCTGCCAATGCATTTTTTAAAGCTGTATTGTCATGAGTCAAATTTGATCATGTTAGGTTCTTGCATAGGTCCTATAGCATTGATAAGTTTCCACCCTCTTTCCTACATACACACATCTCTCCTGCATACACACAACTCTACTACTATCACACACGCAATTTTCCGAAATACACACACAACTCTCCTCCATACACAAACACAGTTCTAACACATATAGCTTTTCTACAGCTTTGAAGTATGCACTCACACCTCTGTTACATACACGCACTGTTTTGCTACATACTTGTACACAGCTTTCTTACATACACCAACAGCTCTCTTATATACTCATGCAGCTCCACACACACAAACACTTATATATATATATATATATATATATGTACACTCATCCATCGTATACATTACCACATCTTGAAATTCCTTCCAGGAATGTGACTGATCACATGACCTGAAAGGTTCAATGGCTAATCAACAACTTTGTTTGATTGGGACCCTATCCATGCCACCTCACATATCAGGAGTGTCGTTCTTCTTTTCATAAAGAGGTCCAAGGGCTAGTCTTGCAGAAGTTTTTTCAGCTACACAGGATGCGCAACATCCGTGCAAGTCCTGGTGACTTTCTCCCCTGCACTGCACCGATCAGATAGATCAGTGTGGGTCAGGAGAAAGGAGAACAGTTCTTTCAGTGATCATGAAGGATGCTGTCAGTGTTTTCCTCCATCAGAATAAGCAGCCTCTAGACTGTAAGAAACACACACATTTTAACATCATTTTGATTGTCTAAAATTTACTGCAGCTAAAAATTACATTTGGTTTACAATGCATTTTGCCAGATATGTTGTCACTTGTCAAAGCTAAGAATTTTACATGCTGGGTTTTTTTATGGCACATTTAGCACTGATAAGTTGTCACACTCTTGCTTAATATGTTAACATTCTGTCTGTAAACTGTATATGCATAGCTACCTTTTTGAAGCAATATTGAGATTTACTTAAGAACGTGGGGCCCAATAAATACCATCAATGGTGCCCAGTCCAAGAGATGGTGGATCCTATAGGTAAACACCACCTCATCATGCACTAAAACTTACTAAAAAAAAAAAAGATGTGAAGTTCACACATATAGAAGATGGACATTTTGTGAATACATATTACACGTATTGTAAAATAGATAGAGCTCATATGTAGAGTTTGTTTGATAAACTTTCCTACTACTTTGTCTAAATTAGAAGCAAATTGGTTGAACATTACTTCTACCTAAAATGGCAGAAAACGCACCTATCTTGGTGATGGACAGGACAGCTAGAGGGGATATGGAGGAGGCTGTTATTTTTTTTTTAATAGGTGTACTTTCACCAATTTGCTGATAATTCATTGAAAGTAGATGATCGGTACAATTGCTGCCAATGCATTTTTTAAAGCTGTATTGTCATGAGTCAAATTTGATCATGTTAGGTTCTTGCATAGGTCCTATAGCATTGATAAGTTTCCACCCTCTTTCCTACATACACACATCTCTCCTGCATACACACAACTCTACTACTATCACACACGCAATTTTCCGAAATACACACACAACTCTCCTCCATACACAAACACAGTTCTAACACATATAGCTTTTCTACAGCTTTGAAGTATGCACTCACACCTCTGTTACATACACGCACTGTTTTGCTACATACTTGTACACAGCTTTCTTACATACACCAACAGCTCTCTTATATACTCATGCAGCTCCACACACACAAACACTTATATATATATATATATATATGTACACTCATCCATCGTATACATTACCACATCTTGAAATTCCTTCCAGGAATGTGACTGATCACATGACCTGAAAGGTTCAATGGCTAATCAACAACTTTGTTTGATTGGGACCCTATCCATGCCACCTCACATATCAGGAGTGTCGTTCTTCTTTTCATAAAGAGGTCCAAGGGCTAGTCTTGCAGAAGTTTTTTCAGCTACACAGGATGCGCAACATCCGTGCAAGTCCTGGTGACTTTCTCCCCTGCACTGCACCGATCAGATAGATCAGTGTGGGGCAGGAGAAAGGAGAACAGTTCTTTCAGTGATCATGAAGGATGCTGTCAGTGTTTTCCTCCATCAGAATAAGCAGCCTCTAGACTGTAAGAAACACACACATTTTAACATCATTTTGATTGTCTAAAATTTACTGCAGCTAAAAATTACATTTGGTTTACAATGCATTTTGCCAGATATGTTGTCACTTGTCAAAGCTAAGAATTTTACATGCTGGGTTTTTTTATGGCACATTTAGCACTGATAAGTTGTCACACTCTTGCTTAATATGTTAACATTCTGTCTGTAAACTGTATATGCATAGCTACCTTTTTGAAGCAATATTGAGATTTACTTAAGAACGTGGGGCCCAATAAATACCATCAATGGTGCCCAGTCCAAGAGATGGTGGATCCTATAGGTAAACACCACCTCATCATGCACTAAAACTTACTAAAAAAAAAAAAGAGGTGAAGTTCACACATATAGAAGATGGACATTTTGTGAATACATATTACACGTATTGTAAAATAGATAGAGCTCATATGTAGAGTTTGTTTGATAAACTTTCCTACTACTTTGTCTAAATTAGAAGCAAACTGGTTGAACATTACTTCTACCTAAAATGGCAGAAAACGCACCTATCTTGGTGATGGACAGGACAGCTAGAGGGGATATGGAGGAGGCTGTTATTTTTTTTTTAATAGGTGTACTTTCACCAATTTGCTGATAATTCATTGAAAGTAGATGATCGGTACAATTGCTGCCAATGCATTTTTTAAAGCTGTATTGTCATGAGTCAAATTTGATCATGTTAGGTTCTTGCATAGGTCCTATAGCATTGATAAGTTTCCACCCTCTTTCCTACATACACACATCTCTCCTGCATACACACAACTCTACTACTATCACACACGCAATTTTCCGAAATACACACACAACTCTCCTCCATACACAAACACAGTTCTAACACATATAGCTTTTCTACAGCTTTGAAGTATGCACTCACACCTCTGTTACATACACGCACTGTTTTGCTACATACTTGTACACAGCTTTCTTACATACACCAACAGCTCTCTTATATACTCATGCAGCTCCACACACACAAACACTTATATATATATATATATGTACACTCATCCATCGTATACATTACCACATCTTGAAATTCCTTCCAGGAATGTGACTGATCACATGACCTGAAAGGTTCAATGGCTAATCAACAACTTTGTTTGATTGGGACCCTATCCATGCCACCTCACATATCAGGAGTGTCGTTCTTCTTTTCATAAAGAGGTCCAAGGGCTAGTCTTGCAGAAGTTTTTTCAGCTACACAGGATGCGCAACATCCGTGCAAGTCCTGGTGACTTTCTCCCCTGCACTGCACCGATCAGATAGATCAGTGTGGGGCAGGAGAAAGGAGAACAGTTCTTTCAGTGATCATGAAGGATGGTGTCAGTGTTTTCCTCCATCAGAATAAGCAGCCTCTAGACTGTAAGAAACACACACATTTTAACATCATTTTGATTGTCTAAAATTTACTGCAGCTAAAAATTACATTTGGTTTACAATGCATTTTGCCAGATATGTTGTCACTTGTCAAAGCTAAGAATTTTACATGCTGGGTTTTTTTATGGCACATTTAGCACTGATAAGTTGTCACACTCTTGCTTAATATGTTAACATTCTGTCTGTAAACTGTATATGCATAGCTACCTTTTTGAAGCAATATTGAGATTTACTTAAGAACGTGGGGCCCAATAAATACCATCAATGGTGCCCAGTCCAAGAGATGGTGGATCCTATAGGTAAACACCACCTCATCATGCACTAAAACTTACTAAAAAAAAAAAAGATGTGAAGTTCACACATATAGAAAATGGACATTTTGTGAATACATATTACAGGTATTGTAAAATAGATAGAGCTCATATGTAGAGTTTGTTTGATAAACTTTCCTACTACTTTGTCTAAATTAGAAGCAAATTGGTTGAACATTACTTTTACCTAAAATGGCAGAAAACGCACCTATCTTGGTGATGGACAGGACAGCTAGAGGGGATATGGAGGAGGCTGTTATTTTTTTTTTAATAGGTGTACTTTCACCAATTTGCTGATAATTCATTGAAAGTAGATGATCGGTACAATTGCTGCCAATGCATTTTTTAAAGCTGTATTGTCATGAGTCAAATTTGATCATGTTAGGTTCTTGCATAGGTCCTATAGCATTGATAAGTTTCCACCCTCTTTCCTACATACACACATCTCTCCTGCATACACACAACTCTACTACTATCACACACGCAATTTTCCGAAATACACACACAACTCTCCTCCATACACAAACACAGTTCTAACACATATAGCTTTTCTACAGCTTTGAAGTATGCACTCACACCTCTGTTACATACACGCACTGTTTTGCTACATACTTATACACAGCTTTCTTACATACACCAACAGCTCTCTTATATACTCATGCAGCTCCACACACACAAACACTTATATATATATATATATATGTACACTCGTCCATCGTATACATTACCACATCTTGAAATTCCTTCCAGGAATGTGACTGATCACATGACCTGAAAGGTTCAATGGCTAATCAACAACTTTGTTTGATTGGGACCCTATCCATGCCACCTCACATATCAGGAGTGTCGTTCTTCTTTTCATAAAGAGGTCCAAGGGCTAGTCTTGCAGAAGTTTTTTCAGCTACACAGGATGCGCAACATCCGTGCAAGTCCTGGTGACTTTCTCCCCTGCACTGCACCGATCAGATAGATCAGTGTGGGGCAGGAGAAAGGAGAACAGTTCTTTCAGTGATCATGAAGGATGCTGTCAGTGTTTTCCTCCATCAGAATAAGCAGCCTCTAGACTGTAAGAAACACACACATTTTAACATCATTTTGATTGTCTAAAATTTACTGCAGCTAAAAATTACATTTGGTTTACAATGCATTTTGCCAGATATGTTGTCACTTGTCAAAGCTAAGAATTTTACATGCTGGGTTTTTTTATGGCACATTTAGCACTGATAAGTTGTCACACTCTTGCTTAATATGTTAACATTCTGTCTGTAAACTGTATATGCATAGCTACCTTTTTGAAGCAATATTGAGATTTACTTAAGAACGTGGGGCCCAATAAATACCATCAATGGTGCCCAGTCCAAGAGATGGTGGATCCTATAGGTAAACACCACCTCATCATGCACTAAAACTTACTAAAAAAAAAAAAGATGTGAAGTTCACACATATAGAAGATGGACATTTTGTGAATACATATTACACGTATTGTAAAATAGATAGAGCTCATATGTAGAGTTTGTTTGATAAACTTTCCTACTACTTTGTCTAAATTAGAAGCAAATTGGTTGAACATTACTTCTACCTAAAATGGCAGAAAACGCACCTATCTTGGTGATGGACAGGACAGCTAGAGGGGATATGGAGGAGGCTGTTATTTTTTTTTTAATAGGTGTACTTTCACCAATTTGCTGATAATTCATTGAAAGTAGATGATCGGTACAATTGCTGCCAATGCATTTTTTAAAGCTGTATTGTCATGAGTCAAATTTGATCATGTTAGGTTCTTGCATAGGTCCTATAGCATTGATAAGTTTCCACCCTCTTTCCTACATACACACATCTCTCCTGCATACACACAACTCTACTACTATCACACACGCAATTTTCCGAAATACACACACAACTCTCCTCCATACACAAACACAGTTCTAACACATATAGCTTTTCTACAGCTTTGAAGTATGCACTCACACCTCTGTTACATACACGCACTGTTTTGCTACATACTTGTACACAGCTTTCTTACATACACTAACAGCTCTCTTATATACTCATGCAGCTCCACACACACAAACACTTATATATATATATATATATATGTACACTCATCCATCGTATACATTACCACATCTTGAAATTCCTTCCAGGAATGTGACTGATCACATGACCTGAAAGGTTCAATGGCTAATCAACAACTTTGTTTGATTGGGACCCTATCCATGCCACCTCACATATCAGGAGTGTCGTTCTTCTTTTCATAAAGAGGTCCAAGGGCTAGTCTTGCAGAAGTTTTTTCAGCTACACAGGATGCGCAACATCCGTGCAAGTCCTGGTGACTTTCTCCCCTGCACTGCACCGATCAGATAGATCAGTGTGGGGCAGGAGAAAGGAGAACAGTTCTTTCAGTGATCATGAAGGATGCTGTCAGTGTTTTCCTCCATCAGAATAAGCAGCCTCTAGACTGTAAGAAACACACACATTTTAACATCATTTTGATTGTCTAAAATTTACTGCAGCTAAAAATTACATTTGGTTTACAATGCATTTTGCCAGATATGTTGTCACTTGTCAAAGCTAAGAATTTTACATGCTGGGTTTTTTTATGGCACATTTAGCACTGATAAGTTGTCACACTCTTGCTTAATATGTTAACATTCTGTCTGTAAACTGTATATGCATAGCTACCTTTTTGAAGCAATATTGAGATTTACTTAAGAACGTGGGGCCCAATAAATACCATCAATGGTGCCCAGTCCAAGAGATGGTGGATCCTATAGGTAGACACCACCTCATCATGCACTAAAACTTACTAAAAAAAAAAAAGATGTGAAGTTCACACATATAGAAGATGGACATTTTGTGAATACATATTACACGTATTGTAAAATAGATAGAGCTCATATGTAGAGTTTGTTTGATAAACTTTCCTACTACTTTGTCTAAATTAGAAGCAAATTGGTTGAACATTACTTCTACCTAAAATGGCAGAAAACGCACCTATCTTGGTGATGGACAGGACAGCTAGAGGGGATATGGAGGAGGCTGTTATTTTTTTTTTAATAGGTGTACTTTCACCAATTTGCTGATAATTCATTGAAAGTAGATGATCGGTACAATTGCTGCCAATGCATTTTTTAAAGCTGTATTGTCATGAGTCAAATTTGATCATGTTAGGTTCTTGCATAGGTCCTATAGCATTGATAAGTTTCCACCCTCTTTCCTACATACACACATCTCTCCTGCATACACACAACTCTACTACTATCACACACGCAATTTTCCGAAATACACACACAACTCTCCTCCATACACAAACACAGTTCTAACACATATAGCTTTTCTACAGCTTTGAAGTATGCACTCACACCTCTGTTACATACACGCACTGTTTTGCTACATACTTGTACACAGCTTTCTTACATACACCAACAGCTCTCTTATATACTCATGCAGCTCCACACACACAAACACTTATATATATATATATATATGTACACTCATCCATCGTATACATTACCACATCTTGAAATTCCTTCCAGGAATGTGACTGATCACATGACCTGAAAGGTTCAATGGCTAATCAACAACTTTGTTTGATTGGGACCCTATCCATGCCACCTCACATATCAGGAGTGTCGTTCTTCTTTTCATAAAGAGGTCCAAGGGCTAGTCTTGCAGAAGTTTTTTCAGCTACACAGGATGCGCAACATCCGTGCAAGTCCTGGTGACTTTCTCCCCTGCACTGCACCGATCAGATAGATCAGTGTGGGGCAGGAGAAAGGAGAACAGTTCTTTCAGTGATCATGAAGGATGGTGTCAGTGTTTTCCTCCATCAGAATAAGCAGCCTCTAGACTGTAAGAAACACACACATTTTAACATCATTTTGATTGTCTAAAATTTACTGCAGCTAAAAATTACATTTGGTTTACAATGCATTTTGCCAGATATGTTGTCACTTGTCAAAGCTAAGAATTTTACATGCTGGGTTTTTTTATGGCACATTTAGCACTGATAAGTTGTCACACTCTTGCTTAATATGTTAACATTCTGTCTGTAAACTGTATATGCATAGCTACCTTTTTGAAGCAATATTGAGATTTACTTAAGAACGTGGGGCCCAATAAATACCATCAATGGTGCCCAGTCCAAGAGATGGTGGATCCTATAGGTAAACACCACCTCATCATGCACTAAAACTTACTAAAAAAAAAAAAGATGTGAAGTTCACACATATAGAAAATGGACATTTTGTGAATACATATTACACGTATTGTAAAATAGATAGAGCTCATATGTAGAGTTTGTTTGATAAACTTTCCTACTACTTTGTCTAAATTAGAAGCAAATTGGTTGAACATTACTTTTACCTAAAATGGCAGAAAACGCACCTATCTTGGTGATGGACAGGACAGCTAGAGGGGATATGGAGGAGGCTGTTATTTTTTTTTTAATAGGTGTACTTTCACCAATTTGCTGATAATTCATTGAAAGTAGATGATCGGTACAATTGCTGCCAATGCATTTTTTAAAGCTGTATTGTCATGAGTCAAATTTGATCATGTTAGGTTCTTGCATAGGTCCTATAGCATTGATAAGTTTCCACCCTCTTTCCTACATACACACATCTCTCCTGCATACACACAACTCTACTACTATCACACACGCAATTTTCCGAAATACACACACAACTCTCCTCCATACACAAACACAGTTCTAACACATATAGCTTTTCTACAGCTTTGAAGTATGCACTCACACCGCTGTTACATACACGCACTGTTTTGCTACATACTTGTACACAGCTTTCTTACATACACCAACAGCTCTCTTATATACTCATGCAGCTCCACACACACAAACACTTATATATATATATATATATATGTACACTCGTCCATCGTATACATTACCACATCTTGAAATTCCTTCCAGGAATGTGACTGATCACATGACCTGAAAGGTTCAATGGCTAATCAACAACTTTGTTTGATTGGGACCCTATCCATGCCACCTCACATATCAGGAGTGTCGTTCTTCTTTTCATAAAGAGGTCCAAGGGCTAGTCTTGCAGAAGTTTTTTCAGCTACACAGGATGCGCAACATCCGTGCAAGTCCTGGTGACTTTCTCCCCTGCACTGCACCGATCAGATAGATCAGTGTGGGGCAGGAGAAAGGAGAACAGTTCTTTCAGTGATCATGAAGGATGCTGTCAGTGTTTTCCTCCATCAGAATAAGCAGCCTCTAGACTGTAAGAAACACACACATTTTAACATCATTTTGATTGTCTAAAATTTACTGCAGCTAAAAATTACATTTGGTTTACAATGCATTTTGCCAGATATGTTGTCACTTGTCAAAGCTAAGAATTTTACATGCTGGGTTTTTTTATGGCACATTTAGCACTGATAAGTTGTCACACTCTTGCTTAATATGTTAACATTCTGTCTGTAAACTGTATATGCATAGCTACCTTTTTGAAGCAATATTGAGATTTACTTAAGAACGTGGGGCCCAATAAATACCATCAATGGTGCCCAGTCCAAGAGATGGTGGATCCTATAGGTAAACACCACCTCATCATGCACTAAAACTTACTAAAAAAAAAAAAGATGTGAAGTTCACACATATAGAAAATGGACATTTTGTGAATACATATTACACGTATTGTAAAATAGATAGAGCTCATATGTAGAGTTTGTTTGATAAACTTTCCTACTACTTTGTCTAAATTAGAAGCAAATTGGTTGAACATTACTTTTACCTAAAATGGCAGAAAACGCACCTATCTTGGTGATGGACAGGACAGCTAGAGGGGATATGGAGGAGGCTGTTATTTTTTTTTTAATAGGTGTACTTTCACCAATTTGCTGATAATTCATTGAAAGTAGATGATCGGTACAATTGCTGCCAATGCATTTTTTAAAGCTGTATTGTCATGAGTCAAATTTGATCATGTTAGGTTCTTGCATAGGTCCTATAGCATTGATAAGTTTCCACCCTCTTTCCTACATACACACATCTCTCCTGCATACACACAACTCTACTACTATCACACACGCAATTTTCCGAAATACACACACAACTCTCCTCCATACACAAACACAGTTCTAACACATATAGCTTTTCTACAGCTTTGAAGTATGCACTCACACCTCTGTTACATACACGCACTGTTTTGCTACATACTTGTACACAGCTTTCTTACATACACCAACAGCTCTCTTATATACTCATGCAGCTCCACACACACAAACACTTATATATATATATATATATATGTACACTCATCCATCGTATACATTACCACATCTTGAAATTCCTTCCAGGAATGTGACTGATCACATGACCTGAAAGGTTCAATGGCTAATCAACAACTTTGTTTGATTGGGACCCTATCCATGCCACCTCACATATCAGGAGTGTCGTTCTTCTTTTCATAAAGAGGTCCAAGGGCTAGTCTTGCAGAAGTTTTTTCAGCTACACAGGATGCGCAACATCCGTGCAAGTCCTGGTGACTTTCTCCCCTGCACTGCACCGATCAGATAGATCAGTGTGGGTCAGGAGAAAGGAGAACAGTTCTTTCAGTGATCATGAAGGATGCTGTCAGTGTTTTCCTCCATCAGAATAAGCAGCCTCTAGACTGTAAGAAACACACACATTTTAACATCATTTTGATTGTCTAAAATTTACTGCAGCTAAAAATTACATTTGGTTTACAATGCATTTTGCCAGATATGTTGTCACTTGTCAAAGCTAAGAATTTTACATGCTGGGTTTTTTTATGGCACATTTAGCACTGATAAGTTGTCACACTCTTGCTTAATATGTTAACATTCTGTCTGTAAACTGTATATGCATAGCTACCTTTTTGAAGCAATATTGAGATTTACTTAAGAACGTGGGGCCCAATAAATACCATCAATGGTGCCCAGTCCAAGAGATGGTGGATCCTATAGGTAGACACCACCTCATCATGCACTAAAACTTACTAAAAAAAAAAAAAGATGTGAAGTTCACACATATAGAAGATGGACATTTTGTGAATACATATTACACGTATTGTAAAATAGATAGAGCTCATATGTAGAGTTTGTTTGATAAACTTTCCTACTACTTTGTCTAAATTAGAAGCAAATTGGTTGAACATTACTTCTACCTAAAATGGCAGAAAACGCACCTATCTTGGTGATGGACAGGACAGCTAGAGGGGATATGGAGGAGGCTGTTATTTTTTTTTTAATAGGTGTACTTTCACCAATTTGCTGATAATTCATTGAAAGTAGATGATCGGTACAATTGCTGCCAATGCATTTTTTAAAGCTGTATTGTCATGAGTCAAATTTGATCATGTTAGGTTCTTGCATAGGTCCTATAGCATTGATAAGTTTCCACCCTCTTTCCTACATACACACATCTCTCCTGCATACACACAACTCTACTACTATCACACACGCAATTTTCCGAAATACACACACAACTCTCCTCCATACACAAACACAGTTCTAACACATATAGCTTTTCTACAGCTTTGAAGTATGCACTCACACCTCTGTTACATACACGCACTGTTTTGCTACATACTTGTACACAGCTTTCTTACATACACCAACAGCTCTCTTATATACTCATGCAGCTCCACACACACAAACACTTATATATATATATATATATGTACACTCATCCATCGTATACATTACCACATCTTGAAATTCCTTCCAGGAATGTGACTGATCACATGACCTGAAAGGTTCAATGGCTAATCAACAACTTTGTTTGATTGGGACCCTATCCATGCCACCTCACATATCAGGAGTGTCGTTCTTCTTTTCATAAAGAGGTCCAAGGGCTAGTCTTGCAGAAGTTTTTTCAGCTACACAGGATGCGCAACATCCGTGCAAGTCCTGGTGACTTTCTCCCCTGCACTGCACCGATCAGATAGATCAGTGTGGGGCAGGAGAAAGGAGAACAGTTCTTTCAGTGATCATGAAGGATGCTGTCAGTGTTTTCCTCCATCAGAATAAGCAGCCTCTAGACTGTAAGAAACACACACATTTTAACATCATTTTGATTGTCTAAAATTTACTGCAGCTAAAAATTACATTTGGTTTACAATGCATTTTGCCAGATATGTTGTCACTTGTCAAAGCTAAGAATTTTACATGCTGGGTTTTTTTATGGCACATTTAGCACTGATAAGTTGTCACACTCTTGCTTAATATGTTAACATTCTGTCTGTAAACTGTATATGCATAGCTACCTTTTTGAAGCAATATTGAGATTTACTTAAGAACGTGGGGCCCAATAAATACCATCAATGGTGCCCAGTCCAAGAGATGGTGGATCCTATAGGTAAACACCACCTCATCATGCACTAAAACTTACTAAAAAAAAAAAAGATGTGAAGTTCACACATATAGAAAATGGACATTTTGTGAATACATATTACACGTATTGTAAAATAGATAGAGCTCATATGTAGAGTTTGTTTGATAAACTTTCCTACTACTTTGTCTAAATTAGAAGCAAATTGGTTGAACATTACTTTTACCTAAAATGGCAGAAAACGCACCTATCTTGGTGATGGACAGGACAGCTAGAGGGGATATGGAGGAGGCTGTTATTTTTTTTTTAATAGGTGTACTTTCACCAATTTGCTGATAATTCATTGAAAGTAGATGATCGGTACAATTGCTGCCAATGCATTTTTTAAAGCTGTATTGTCATGAGTCAAATTTGATCATGTTAGGTTCTTGCATAGGTCCTATAGCATTGATAAGTTTCCACCCTCTTTCCTACATACACACATCTCTCCTGCATACACACAACTCTACTACTATCACACACGCAATTTTCCGAAATACACACACAACTCTCCTCCATACACAAACACAGTTCTAACACATATAGCTTTTCTACAGCTTTGAAGTATGCACTCACACCTCTGTTACATACACGCACTGTTTTGCTACATACTTGTACACAGCTTTCTTACATACACCAACAGCTCTCTTATATACTCATGCAGCTCCACACACACAAACACTTATATATATATATATATATGTACACTCGTCCATCGTATACATTACCACATCTTGAAATTCCTTCCAGGAATGTGACTGATCACATGACCTGAAAGGTTCAATGGCTAATCAACAACTTTGTTTGATTGGGACCCTATCCATGCCACCTCACATATCAGGAGTGTCGTTCTTCTTTTCATAAAGAGGTCCAAGGGCTAGTCTTGCAGAAGTTTTTTCAGCTACACAGGATGCGCAACATCCGTGCAAGTCCTGGTGACTTTCTCCCCTGCACTGCACCGATCAGATAGATCAGTGTGGGGCAGGAGAAAGGAGAACAGTTCTTTCAGTGATCATGAAGGATGCTGTCAGTGTTTTCCTCCATCAGAATAAGCAGCCTCTAGACTGTAAGAAACACACACATTTTAACATCATTTTGATTGTCTAAAATTTACTGCAGCTAAAAATTACATTTGGTTTACAATGCATTTTGCCAGATATGTTGTCACTTGTCAAAGCTAAGAATTTTACATGCTGGGTTTTTTTATGGCACATTTAGCACTGATAAGTTGTCACACTCTTGCTTAATATGTTAACATTCTGTCTGTAAACTGTATATGCATAGCTACCTTTTTGAAGCAATATTGAGATTTACTTAAGAACGTGGGGCCCAATAAATACCATCAATGGTGCCCAGTCCAAGAGATGGTGGATCCTATAGGTAAACACCACCTCATCATGCACTAAAACTTACTAAAAAAAAAAAAGATGTGAAGTTCACACATATAGAAAATGGACATTTTGTGAATACATATTACACGTATTGTAAAATAGATAGAGCTCATATGTAGAGTTTGTTTGATAAACTTTCCTACTACTTTGTCTAAATTAGAAGCAAATTGGTTGAACATTACTTTTACCTAAAATGGCAGAAAACGCACCTATCTTGGTGATGGACAGGACAGCTAGAGGGGATATGGAGGAGGCTGTTATTTTTTTTTTAATAGGTGTACTTTCACCAATTTGCTGATAATTCATTGAAAGTAGATGATCGGTACAATTGCTGCCAATGCATTTTTTAAAGCTGTATTGTCATGAGTCAAATTTGATCATGTTAGGTTCTTGCATAGGTCCTATAGCATTGATAAGTTTCCACCCTCTTTCCTACATACACACATCTCTCCTGCATACACACAACTCTACTACTATCACACACGCAATTTTCCGAAATACACACACAACTCTCCTCCATACACAAACACAGTTCTAACACATATAGCTTTTCTACAGCTTTGAAGTATGCACTCACACCTCTGTTACATACACGCACTGTTTTGCTACATACTTGTACACAGCTTTCTTACATACACCAACAGCTCTCTTATATACTCATGCAGCTCCACACACACAAACACTTATATATATATATATATATATGTACACTCATCCATCGTATACATTACCACATCTTGAAATTCCTTCCAGGAATGTGACTGATCACATGACCTGAAAGGTTCAATGGCTAATCAACAACTTTGTTTGATTGGGACCCTATCCATGCCACCTCACATATCAGGAGTGTCGTTCTTCTTTTCATAAAGAGGTCCAAGGGCTAGTCTTGCAGAAGTTTTTTCAGCTACACAGGATGCGCAACATCCGTGCAAGTCCTGGTGACTTTCTCCCCTGCACTGCACCGATCAGATAGATCAGTGTGGGGCAGGAGAAAGGAGAACAGTTCTTTCAGTGATCATGAAGGATGGTGTCAGTGTTTTCCTCCATCAGAATAAGCAGCCTCTAGACTGTAAGAAACACACACATTTTAACATCATTTTGATTGTCTAAAATTTACTGCAGCTAAAAATTACATTTGGTTTACAATGCATTTTGCCAGATATGTTGTCACTTGTCAAAGCTAAGAATTTTACATGCTGGGTTTTTTTATGGCACATTTAGCACTGATAAGTTGTCACACTCTTGCTTAATATGTTAACATTCTGTCTGTAAACTGTATATGCATAGCTACCTTTTTGAAGCAATATTGAGATTTACTTAAGAACGTGGGGCCCAATAAATACCATCAATGGTGCCCAGTCCAAGAGATGGTGGATCCTATAGGTAAACACCACCTCATCATGCACTAAAACTTACTAAAAAAAAAAAAGATGTGAAGTTCACACATATAGAAAATGGACATTTTGTGAATACATATTACACGTATTGTAAAATAGATAGAGCTCATATGTAGAGTTTGTTTGATAAACTTTCCTACTACTTTGTCTAAATTAGAAGCAAATTGGTTGAACATTACTTTTACCTAAAATGGCAGAAAACGCACCTATCTTGGTGATGGACAGGACAGCTAGAGGGGATATGGAGGAGGCTGTTATTTTTTTTTTAATAGGTGTACTTTCACCAATTTGCTGATAATTCATTGAAAGTAGATGATCGGTACAATTGCTGCCAATGCATTTTTTAAAGCTGTATTGTCATGAGTCAAATTTGATCATGTTAGGTTCTTGCATAGGTCCTATAGCATTGATAAGTTTCCACCCTCTTTCCTACATACACACATCTCTCCTGCATACACACAACTCTACTACTATCACACACGCAATTTTCCGAAATACACACACAACTCTCCTCCATACACAAACACAGTTCTAACACATATAGCTTTTCTACAGCTTTGAAGTATGCACTCACACCGCTGTTACATACACGCACTGTTTTGCTACATACTTGTACACAGCTTTCTTACATACACCAACAGCTCTCTTATATACTCATGCAGCTCCACACACACAAACACTTATATATATATATATATATGTACACTCGTCCATCGTATACATTACCACATCTTGAAATTCCTTCCAGGAATGTGACTGATCACATGACCTGAAAGGTTCAATGGCTAATCAACAACTTTGTTTGATTGGGACCCTATCCATGCCACCTCACATATCAGGAGTGTCGTTCTTCTTTTCATAAAGAGGTCCAAGGGCTAGTCTTGCAGAAGTTTTTTCAGCTACACAGGATGCGCAACATCCGTGCAAGTCCTGGTGACTTTCTCCCCTGCACTGCACCGATCAGATAGATCAGTGTGGGGCAGGAGAAAGGAGAACAGTTCTTTCAGTGATCATGAAGGATGCTGTCAGTGTTTTCCTCCATCAGAATAAGCAGCCTCTAGACTGTAAGAAACACACACATTTTAACATCATTTTGATTGTCTAAAATTTACTGCAGCTAAAAATTACATTTGGTTTACAATGCATTTTGCCAGATATGTTGTCACTTGTCAAAGCTAAGAATTTTACATGCTGGGTTTTTTTATGGCACATTTAGCACTGATAAGTTGTCACACTCTTGCTTAATATGTTAACATTCTGTCTGTAAACTGTATATGCATAGCTACCTTTTTGAAGCAATATTGAGATTTACTTAAGAACGTGGGGCCCAATAAATACCATCAATGGTGCCCAGTCCAAGAGATGGTGGATCCTATAGGTAAACACCACCTCATCATGCACTAAAACTTACTAAAAAAAAAAAAGATGTGAAGTTCACACATATAGAAAATGGACATTTTGTGAATACATATTACACGTATTGTAAAATAGATAGAGCTCATATGTAGAGTTTGTTTGATAAACTTTCCTACTACTTTGTCTAAATTAGAAGCAAATTGGTTGAACATTACTTTTACCTAAAATGGCAGAAAACGCACCTATCTTGGTGATGGACAGGACAGCTAGAGGGGATATGGAGGAGGCTGTTATTTTTTTTTTAATAGGTGTACTTTCACCAATTTGCTGATAATTCATTGAAAGTAGATGATCGGTACAATTGCTGCCAATGCATTTTTTAAAGCTGTATTGTCATGAGTCAAATTTGATCATGTTAGGTTCTTGCATAGGTCCTATAGCATTGATAAGTTTCCACCCTCTTTCCTACATACACACATCTCTCCTGCATACACACAACTCTACTACTATCACACACGCAATTTTCCGAAATACACACACAACTCTCCTCCATACACAAACACAGTTCTAACACATATAGCTTTTCTACAGCTTTGAAGTATGCACTCACACCTCTGTTACATACACGCACTGTTTTGCTACATACTTGTACACAGCTTTCTTACATACACCAACAGCTCTCTTATATACTCATGCAGCTCCACACACACAAACACTTATATATATATATATATATATGTACACTCATCCATCGTATACATTACCACATCTTGAAATTCCTTCCAGGAATGTGACTGATCACATGACCTGAAAGGTTCAATGGCTAATCAACAACTTTGTTTGATTGGGACCCTATCCATGCCACCTCACATATCAGGAGTGTCGTTCTTCTTTTCATAAAGAGGTCCAAGGGCTAGTCTTGCAGAAGTTTTTTCAGCTACACAGGATGCGCAACATCCGTGCAAGTCCTGGTGACTTTCTCCCCTGCACTGCACCGATCAGATAGATCAGTGTGGGTCAGGAGAAAGGAGAACAGTTCTTTCAGTGATCATGAAGGATGCTGTCAGTGTTTTCCTCCATCAGAATAAGCAGCCTCTAGACTGTAAGAAACACACACATTTTAACATCATTTTGATTGTCTAAAATTTACTGCAGCTAAAAATTACATTTGGTTTACAATGCATTTTGCCAGATATGTTGTCACTTGTCAAAGCTAAGAATTTTACATGCTGGGTTTTTTTATGGCACATTTAGCACTGATAAGTTGTCACACTCTTGCTTAATATGTTAACATTCTGTCTGTAAACTGTATATGCATAGCTACCTTTTTGAAGCAATATTGAGATTTACTTAAGAACGTGGGGCCCAATAAATACCATCAATGGTGCCCAGTCCAAGAGATGGTGGATCCTATAGGTAGACACCACCTCATCATGCACTAAAACTTACTAAAAAAAAAAAAAGATGTGAAGTTCACACATATAGAAGATGGACATTTTGTGAATACATATTACACGTATTGTAAAATAGATAGAGCTCATATGTAGAGTTTGTTTGATAAACTTTCCTACTACTTTGTCTAAATTAGAAGCAAATTGGTTGAACATTACTTCTACCTAAAATGGCAGAAAACGCACCTATCTTGGTGATGGACAGGACAGCTAGAGGGGATATGGAGGAGGCTGTTATTTTTTTTTTAATAGGTGTACTTTCACCAATTTGCTGATAATTCATTGAAAGTAGATGATCGGTACAATTGCTGCCAATGCATTTTTTAAAGCTGTATTGTCATGAGTCAAATTTGATCATGTTAGGTTCTTGCATAGGTCCTATAGCATTGATAAGTTTCCACCCTCTTTCCTACATACACACATCTCTCCTGCATACACACAACTCTACTACTATCACACACGCAATTTTCCGAAATACACACACAACTCTCCTCCATACACAAACACAGTTCTAACACATATAGCTTTTCTACAGCTTTGAAGTATGCACTCACACCTCTGTTACATACACGCACTGTTTTGCTACATACTTGTACACAGCTTTCTTACATACACCAACAGCTCTCTTATATACTCATGCAGCTCCACACACACAAACACTTATATATATATATATATATGTACACTCATCCATCGTATACATTACCACATCTTGAAATTCCTTCCAGGAATGTGACTGATCACATGACCTGAAAGGTTCAATGGCTAATCAACAACTTTGTTTGATTGGGACCCTATCCATGCCACCTCACATATCAGGAGTGTCGTTCTTCTTTTCATAAAGAGGTCCAAGGGCTAGTCTTGCAGAAGTTTTTTCAGCTACACAGGATGCGCAACATCCGTGCAAGTCCTGGTGACTTTCTCCCCTGCACTGCACCGATCAGATAGATCAGTGTGGGGCAGGAGAAAGGAGAACAGTTCTTTCAGTGATCATGAAGGATGCTGTCAGTGTTTTCCTCCATCAGAATAAGCAGCCTCTAGACTGTAAGAAACACACACATTTTAACATCATTTTGATTGTCTAAAATTTACTGCAGCTAAAAATTACATTTGGTTTACAATGCATTTTGCCAGATATGTTGTCACTTGTCAAAGCTAAGAATTTTACATGCTGGGTTTTTTTATGGCACATTTAGCACTGATAAGTTGTCACACTCTTGCTTAATATGTTAACATTCTGTCTGTAAACTGTATATGCATAGCTACCTTTTTGAAGCAATATTGAGATTTACTTAAGAACGTGGGGCCCAATAAATACCATCAATGGTGCCCAGTCCAAGAGATGGTGGATCCTATAGGTAAACACCACCTCATCATGCACTAAAACTTACTAAAAAAAAAAAAGATGTGAAGTTCACACATATAGAAAATGGACATTTTGTGAATACATATTACACGTATTGTAAAATAGATAGAGCTCATATGTAGAGTTTGTTTGATAAACTTTCCTACTACTTTGTCTAAATTAGAAGCAAATTGGTTGAACATTACTTTTACCTAAAATGGCAGAAAACGCACCTATCTTGGTGATGGACAGGACAGCTAGAGGGGATATGGAGGAGGCTGTTATTTTTTTTTTAATAGGTGTACTTTCACCAATTTGCTGATAATTCATTGAAAGTAGATGATCGGTACAATTGCTGCCAATGCATTTTTTAAAGCTGTATTGTCATGAGTCAAATTTGATCATGTTAGGTTCTTGCATAGGTCCTATAGCATTGATAAGTTTCCACCCTCTTTCCTACATACACACATCTCTCCTGCATACACACAACTCTACTACTATCACACACGCAATTTTCCGAAATACACACACAACTCTCCTCCATACACAAACACAGTTCTAACACATATAGCTTTTCTACAGCTTTGAAGTATGCACTCACACCTCTGTTACATACACGCACTGTTTTGCTACATACTTGTACACAGCTTTCTTACATACACCAACAGCTCTCTTATATACTCATGCAGCTCCACACACACAAACACTTATATATATATATATATATGTACACTCATCCATCGTATACATTACCACATCTTGAAATTCCTTCCAGGAATGTGACTGATCACATGACCTGAAAGGTTCAATGGCTAATCAACAACTTTGTTTGATTGGGACCCTATCCATGCCACCTCACATATCAGGAGTGTCGTTCTTCTTTTCATAAAGAGGTCCAAGGGCTAGTCTTGCAGAAGTTTTTTCAGCTACACAGGATGCGCAACATCCGTGCAAGTCCTGGTGACTTTCTCCCCTGCACTGCACCGATCAGATAGATCAGTGTGGGGCAGGAGAAAGGAGAACAGTTCTTTCAGTGATCATGAAGGATGGTGTCAGTGTTTTCCTCCATCAGAATAAGCAGCCTCTAGACTGTAAGAAACACACACATTTTAACATCATTTTGATTGTCTAAAATTTACTGCAGCTAAAAATTACATTTGGTTTACAATGCATTTTGCCAGATATGTTGTCACTTGTCAAAGCTAAGAATTTTACATGCTGGGTTTTTTTATGGCACATTTAGCACTGATAAGTTGTCACACTCTTGCTTAATATGTTAACATTCTGTCTGTAAACTGTATATGCATAGCTACCTTTTTGAAGCAATATTGAGATTTACTTAAGAACGTGGGGCCCAATAAATACCATCAATGGTGCCCAGTCCAAGAGATGGTGGATCCTATAGGTAAACACCACCTCATCATGCACTAAAACTTACTAAAAAAAAAAAAGATGTGAAGTTCACACATATAGAAAATGGACATTTTGTGAATACATATTACACGTATTGTAAAATAGATAGAGCTCATATGTAGAGTTTGTTTGATAAACTTTCCTACTACTTTGTCTAAATTAGAAGCAAATTGGTTGAACATTACTTTTACCTAAAATGGCAGAAAACGCACCTATCTTGGTGATGGACAGGACAGCTAGAGGGGATATGGAGGAGGCTGTTATTTTTTTTTTAATAGGTGTACTTTCACCAATTTGCTGATAATTCATTGAAAGTAGATGATCGGTACAATTGCTGCCAATGCATTTTTTAAAGCTGTATTGTCATGAGTCAAATTTGATCATGTTAGGTTCTTGCATAGGTCCTATAGCATTGATAAGTTTCCACCCTCTTTCCTACATACACACATCTCTCCTGCATACACACAACTCTACTACTATCACACACGCAATTTTCCGAAATACACACACAACTCTCCTCCATACACAAACACAGTTCTAACACATATAGCTTTTCTACAGCTTTGAAGTATGCACTCACACCTCTGTTACATACACGCACTGTTTTGCTACATACTTGTACACAGCTTTCTTACATACACCAACAGCTCTCTTATATACTCATGCAGCTCCACACACACAAACACTTATATATATATATATATATATGTACACTCGTCCATCTTATACATTACCACATCTTGAAATTCCTTCCAGGAATGTGACTGATCACATGACCTGAAAGGTTCAATGGCTAATCAACAACTTTGTTTGATTGGGACCCTATCCATGCCACCTCACATATCAGGAGTGTCGTTCTTCTTTTCATAAAGAGGTCCAAGGGCTAGTCTTGCAGAAGTTTTTTCAGCTACACAGGATGCGCAACATCCGTGCAAGTCCTGGTGACTTTCTCCCCTGCACTGCACCGATCAGATAGATCAGTGTGGGGCAGGAGAAAGGAGAACAGTTCTTTCAGTGATCATGAAGGATGCTGTCAGTGTTTTCCTCCATCAGAATAAGCAGCCTCTAGACTGTAAGAAACACACACATTTTAACATCATTTTGATTGTCTAAAATTTACTGCAGCTAAAAATTACATTTGGTTTACAATGCATTTTGCCAGATATGTTGTCACTTGTCAAAGCTAAGAATTTTACATGCTGGGTTTTTTTATGGCACATTTAGCACTGATAAGTTGTCACACTCTTGCTTAATATGTTAACATTCTGTCTGTAAACTGTATATGCATAGCTACCTTTTTGAAGCAATATTGAGATTTACTTAAGAACGTGGGGCCCAATAAATACCATCAATGGTGCCCAGTCCAAGAGATGGTGGATCCTATAGGTAAACACCACCTCATCATGCACTAAAACTTACTAAAAAAAAAAAAGATGTGAAGTTCACACATATAGAAAATGGACATTTTGTGAATACATATTACACGTATTGTAAAATAGATAGAGCTCATATGTAGAGTTTGTTTGATAAACTTTCCTACTACTTTGTCTAAATTAGAAGCAAATTGGTTGAACATTACTTTTACCTAAAATGGCAGAAAACGCACCTATCTTGGTGATGGACAGGACAGCTAGAGGGGATATGGAGGAGGCTGTTATTTTTTTTTTAATAGGTGTACTTTCACCAATTTGCTGATAATTCATTGAAAGTAGATGATCGGTACAATTGCTGCCAATGCATTTTTTAAAGCTGTATTGTCATGAGTCAAATTTGATCATGTTAGGTTCTTGCATAGGTCCTATAGCATTGATAAGTTTCCACCCTCTTTCCTACATACACACATCTCTCCTGCATACACACAACTCTACTACTATCACACACGCAATTTTCCGAAATACACACACAACTCTCCTCCATACACAAACACAGTTCTAACACATATAGCTTTTCTACAGCTTTGAAGTATGCACTCACACCTCTGTTACATACACGCACTGTTTTGCTACATACTTGTACACAGCTTTCTTACATACACCAACAGCTCTCTTATATACTCATGCAGCTCCACACACACAAACACTTATATATATATATATATATATGTACACTCATCCATCGTATACATTACCACATCTTGAAATTCCTTCCAGGAATGTGACTGATCACATGACCTGAAAGGTTCAATGGCTAATCAACAACTTTGTTTGATTGGGACCCTATCCATGCCACCTCACATATCAGGAGTGTCGTTCTTCTTTTCATAAAGAGGTCCAAGGGCTAGTCTTGCAGAAGTTTTTTCAGCTACACAGGATGCGCAACATCCGTGCAAGTCCTGGTGACTTTCTCCCCTGCACTGCACCGATCAGATAGATCAGTGTGGGGCAGGAGAAAGGAGAACAGTTCTTTCAGTGATCATGAAGGATGCTGTCAGTGTTTTCCTCCATCAGAATAAGCAGCCTCTAGACTGTAAGAAACACACACATTTTAACATCATTTTGATTGTCTAAAATTTACTGCAGCTAAAAATTACATTTGGTTTACAATGCATTTTGCCAGATATGTTGTCACTTGTCAAAGCTAAGAATTTTACATGCTGGGTTTTTTTATGGCACATTTAGCACTGATAAGTTGTCACACTCTTGCTTAATATGTTAACATTCTGTCTGTAAACTGTATATGCATAGCTACCTTTTTGAAGCAATATTGAGATTTACTTAAGAACGTGGGGCCCAATAAATACCATCAATGGTGCCCAGTCCAAGAGATGGTGGATCCTATAGGTAGACACCACCTCATCATGCACTAAAACTTACTAAAAAAAAAAAAGATGTGAAGTTCACACATATAGAAGATGGACATTTTGTGAATACATATTACACGTATTGTAAAATAGATAGAGCTCATATGTAGAGTTTGTTTGATAAACTTTCCTACTACTTTGTCTAAATTAGAAGCAAATTGGTTGAACATTACTTCTACCTAAAATGGCAGAAAACGCACCTATCTTGGTGATGGACAGGACAGCTAGAGGGGATATGGAGGAGGCTGTTATTTTTTTTTTAATAGGTGTACTTTCACCAATTTGCTGATAATTCATTGAAAGTAGATGATCGGTACAATTGCTGCCAATGCATTTTTTAAAGCTGTATTGTCATGAGTCAAATTTGATCATGTTAGGTTCTTGCATAGGTCCTATAGCATTGATAAGTTTCCACCCTCTTTCCTACATACACACATCTCTCCTGCATACACACAACTCTACTACTATCACACACGCAATTTTCCGAAATACACACACAACTCTCCTCCATACACAAACACAGTTCTAACACATATAGCTTTTCTACAGCTTTGAAGTATGCACTCACACCTCTGTTACATACACGCACTGTTTTGCTACATACTTGTACACAGCTTTCTTACATACACCAACAGCTCTCTTATATACTCATGCAGCTCCACACACACAAACACTTATATATATATATATATATGTACACTCATCCATCGTATACATTACCACATCTTGAAATTCCTTCCAGGAATGTGACTGATCACATGACCTGAAAGGTTCAATGGCTAATCAACAACTTTGTTTGATTGGGACCCTATCCATGCCACCTCACATATCAGGAGTGTCGTTCTTCTTTTCATAAAGAGGTCCAAGGGCTAGTCTTGCAGAAGTTTTTTCAGCTACACAGGATGCGCAACATCCGTGCAAGTCCTGGTGACTTTCTCCCCTGCACTGCGCCGATCAGATAGATCAGTGTGGGGCAGGAGAAAGGAGAACAGTTCTTTCAGTGATCATGAAGGATGGTGTCAGTGTTTTCCTCCATCAGAATAAGCAGCCTCTAGACTGTAAGAAACACACACATTTTAACATCATTTTGATTGTCTAAAATTTACTGCAGCTAAAAATTACATTTGGTTTACAATGCATTTTGCCAGATATGTTGTCACTTGTCAAAGCTAAGAATTTTACATGCTGGGTTTTTTTATGGCACATTTAGCACTGATAAGTTGTCACACTCTTGCTTAATATGTTAACATTCTGTCTGTAAACTGTATATGCATAGCTACCTTTTTGAAGCAATATTGAGATTTACTTAAGAACGTGGGGCCCAATAAATACCATCAATGGTGCCCAGACCAAGAGATGGTGGATCCTATAGGTAAACACCACCTCATCATGCACTAAAACTTACTAAAAAAAAAAAAGATGTGAAGTTCACACATATAGAAAATGGACATTTTGTGAATACATATTACACGTATTGTAAAATAGATAGAGCTCATATGTAGAGTTTGTTTGATAAACTTTCCTACTACTTTGTCTAAATTAGAAGCAAATTGGTTGAACATTACTTTTACCTAAAATGGCAGAAAACGCACCTATCTTGGTGATGGACAGGACAGCTAGAGGGGATATGGAGGAGGCTGTTATTTTTTTTTTAATAGGTGTACTTTCACCAATTTGCTGATAATTCATTGAAAGTAGATGATCGGTACAATTGCTGCCAATGCATTTTTTAAAGCTGTATTGTCATGAGTCAAATTTGATCATGTTAGGTTCTTGCATAGGTCCTATAGCATTGATAAGTTTCCACCCTCTTTCCTACATACACACATCTCTCCTGCATACACACAACTCTACTACTATCACACACGCAATTTTCCGAAATACACACACAACTCTCCTCCATACACAAACACAGTTCTAACACATATAGCTTTTCTACAGCTTTGAAGTATGCACTCACACCTCTGTTACATACACGCACTGTTTTGCTACATACTTGTACACAGCTTTCTTACATACACCAACAGCTCTCTTATATACTCATGCAGCTCCACACACACAAACACTTATATATATATATATATATGTACACTCGTCCATCGTATACATTACCACATCTTGAAATTCCTTCCAGGAATGTGACTGATCACATGACCTGAAAGGTTCAATGGCTAATCAACAACTTTGTTTGATTGGGACCCTATCCATGCCACCTCACATATCAGGAGTGTCGTTCTTCTTTTCATAAAGAGGTCCAAGGGCTAGTCTTGCAGAAGTTTTTTCAGCTACACAGGATGCGCAACATCCGTGCAAGTCCTGGTGACTTTCTCCCCTGCACTGCACCGATCAGATAGATCAGTGTGGGGCAGGAGAAAGGAGAACAGTTCTTTCAGTGATCATGAAGGATGCTGTCAGTGTTTTCCTCCATCAGAATAAGCAGCCTCTAGACTGTAAGAAACACACACATTTTAACATCATTTTGATTGTCTAAAATTTACTGCAGCTAAAAATTACATTTGGTTTACAATGCATTTTGCCAGATATGTTGTCACTTGTCAAAGCTAAGAATTTTACATGCTGGGTTTTTTTATGGCACATTTAGCACTGATAAGTTGTCACACTCTTGCTTAATATGTTAACATTCTGTCTGTAAACTGTATATGCATAGCTACCTTTTTGAAGCAATATTGAGATTTACTTAAGAACGTGGGGCCCAATAAATACCATCAATGGTGCCCAGTCCAAGAGATGGTGGATCCTATAGGTAAACACCACCTCATCATGCACTAAAACTTACTAAAAAAAAAAAAGATGTGAAGTTCACACATATAGAAAATGGACATTTTGTGAATACATATTACACGTATTGTAAAATAGATAGAGCTCATATGTAGAGTTTGTTTGATAAACTTTCCTACTACTTTGTCTAAATTAGAAGCAAATTGGTTGAACATTACTTTTACCTAAAATGGCAGAAAACGCACCTATCTTGGTGATGGACAGGACAGCTAGAGGGGATATGGAGGAGGCTGTTATTTTTTTTTTAATAGGTGTACTTTCACCAATTTGCTGATAATTCATTGAAAGTAGATGATCGGTACAATTGCTGCCAATGCATTTTTTAAAGCTGTATTGTCATGAGTCAAATTTGATCATGTTAGGTTCTTGCATAGGTCCTATAGCATTGATAAGTTTCCACCCTCTTTCCTACATACACACATCTCTCCTGCATACACACAACTCTACTACTATCACACACGCAATTTTCCGAAATACACACACAACTCTCCTCCATACACAAACACAGTTCTAACACATATAGCTTTTCTACAGCTTTGAAGTATGCACTCACACCTCTGTTACATACACGCACTGTTTTGCTACATACTTGTACACAGCTTTCTTACATACACCAACAGCTCTCTTATATACTCATGCAGCTCCACACACACAAACACTTATATATATATATATATATATGTACACTCATCCATCGTATACATTACCACATCTTGAAATTCCTTCCAGGAATGTGACTGATCACATGACCTGAAAGGTTCAATGGCTAATCAACAACTTTGTTTGATTGGGACCCTATCCATGCCACCTCACATATCAGGAGTGTCGTTCTTCTTTTCATAAAGAGGTCCAAGGGCTAGTCTTGCAGAAGTTTTTTCAGCTACACAGGATGCGCAACATCCGTGCAAGTCCTGGTGACTTTCTCCCCTGCACTGCACCGATCAGATAGATCAGTGTGGGGCAGGAGAAAGGAGAACAGTTCTTTCAGTGATCATGAAGGATGCTGTCAGTGTTTTCCTCCATCAGAATAAGCAGCCTCTAGACTGTAAGAAACACACACATTTTAACATCATTTTGATTGTCTAAAATTTACTGCAGCTAAAAATTACATTTGGTTTACAATGCATTTTGCCAGATATGTTGTCACTTGTCAAAGCTAAGAATTTTACATGCTGGGTTTTTTTATGGCACATTTAGCACTGATAAGTTGTCACACTCTTGCTTAATATGTTAACATTCTGTCTGTAAACTGTATATGCATAGCTACCTTTTTGAAGCAATATTGAGATTTACTTAAGAACGTGGGGCCCAATAAATACCATCAATGGTGCCCAGTCCAAGAGATGGTGGATCCTATAGGTAGACACCACCTCATCATGCACTAAAACTTACTAAAAAAAAAAAAGATGTGAAGTTCACACATATAGAAGATGGACATTTTGTGAATACATATTACACGTATTGTAAAATAGATAGAGCTCATATGTAGAGTTTGTTTGATAAACTTTCCTACTACTTTGTCTAAATTAGAAGCAAATTGGTTGAACATTACTTCTACCTAAAATGGCAGAAAACGCACCTATCTTGGTGATGGACAGGACAGCTAGAGGGGATATGGAGGAGGCTGTTATTTTTTTTTTAATAGGTGTACTTTCACCAATTTGCTGATAATTCATTGAAAGTAGATGATCGGTACAATTGCTGCCAATGCATTTTTTAAAGCTGTATTGTCATGAGTCAAATTTGATCATGTTAGGTTCTTGCATAGGTCCTATAGCATTGATAAGTTTCCACCCTCTTTCCTACATACACACATCTCTCCTGCATACACACAACTCTACTACTATCACACACGCAATTTTCCGAAATACACACACAACTCTCCTCCATACACAAACACAGTTCTAACACATATAGCTTTTCTACAGCTTTGAAGTATGCACTCACACCTCTGTTACATACACGCACTGTTTTGCTACATACTTGTACACAGCTTTCTTACATACACCAACAGCTCTCTTATATACTCATGCAGCTCCACACACACAAACACTTATATATATATATATATATGTACACTCATCCATCGTATACATTACCACATCTTGAAATTCCTTCCAGGAATGTGACTGATCACATGACCTGAAAGGTTCAATGGCTAATCAACAACTTTGTTTGATTGGGACCCTATCCATGCCACCTCACATATCAGGAGTGTCGTTCTTCTTTTCATAAAGAGGTCCAAGGGCTAGTCTTGCAGAAGTTTTTTCAGCTACACAGGATGCGCAACATCCGTGCAAGTCCTGGTGACTTTCTCCCCTGCACTGCACCGATCAGATAGATCAGTGTGGGGCAGGAGAAAGGAGAACAGTTCTTTCAGTGATCATGAAGGATGCTGTCAGTGTTTTCCTCCATCAGAATAAGCAGCCTCTAGACTGTAAGAAACACACACATTTTAACATCATTTTGATTGTCTAAAATTTACTGCAGCTAAAAATTACATTTGGTTTACAATGCATTTTGCCAGATATGTTGTCACTTGTCAAAGCTAAGAATTTTACATGCTGGGTTTTTTTATGGCACATTTAGCACTGATAAGTTGTCACACTCTTGCTTAATATGTTAACATTCTGTCTGTAAACTGTATATGCATAGCTACCTTTTTGAAGCAATATTGAGATTTACTTAAGAACGTGGGGCCCAATAAATACCATCAATGGTGCCCAGTCCAAGAGATGGTGGATCCTATAGGTAAACACCACCTCATCATGCACTAAAACTTACTAAAAAAAAAAAAGATGTGAAGTTCACACATATAGAAAATGGACATTTTGTGAATACATATTACACGTATTGTAAAATAGATAGAGCTCATATGTAGAGTTTGTTTGATAAACTTTCCTACTACTTTGTCTAAATTAGAAGCAAATTGGTTGAACATTACTTTTACCTAAAATGGCAGAAAACGCACCTATCTTGGTGATGGACAGGACAGCTAGAGGGGATATGGAGGAGGCTGTTATTTTTTTTTTAATAGGTGTACTTTCACCAATTTGCTGATAATTCATTGAAAGTAGATGATCGGTACAATTGCTGCCAATGCATTTTTTAAAGCTGTATTGTCATGAGTCAAATTTGATCATGTTAGGTTCTTGCATAGGTCCTATAGCATTGATAAGTTTCCACCCTCTTTCCTACATACACACATCTCTCCTGCATACACACAACTCTACTACTATCACACACGCAATTTTCCGAAATACACACACAACTCTCCTCCATACACAAACACAGTTCTAACACATATAGCTTTTCTACAGCTTTGAAGTATGCACTCACACCTCTGTTACATACACGCACTGTTTTGCTACATACTTGTACACAGCTTTCTTACATACACCAACAGCTCTCTTATATACTCATGCAGCTCCACACACACAAACACTTATATATATATATATATATGTACACTCATCCATCGTATACATTACCACATCTTGAAATTCCTTCCAGGAATGTGACTGATCACATGACCTGAAAGGTTCAATGGCTAATCAACAACTTTGTTTGATTGGGACCCTATCCATGCCACCTCACATATCAGGAGTGTCGTTCTTCTTTTCATAAAGAGGTCCAAGGGCTAGTCTTGCAGAAGTTTTTTCAGCTACACAGGATGCGCAACATCCGTGCAAGTCCTGGTGACTTTCTCCCCTGCACTGCACCGATCAGATAGATCAGTGTGGGGCAGGAGAAAGGAGAACAGTTCTTTCAGTGATCATGAAGGATGGTGTCAGTGTTTTCCTCCATCAGAATAAGCAGCCTCTAGACTGTAAGAAACACACACATTTTAACATCATTTTGATTGTCTAAAATTTACTGCAGCTAAAAATTACATTTGGTTTACAATGCATTTTGCCAGATATGTTGTCACTTGTCAAAGCTAAGAATTTTACATGCTGGGTTTTTTTATGGCACATTTAGCACTGATAAGTTGTCACACTCTTGCTTAATATGTTAACATTCTGTCTGTAAACTGTATATGCATAGCTACCTTTTTGAAGCAATATTGAGATTTACTTAAGAACGTGGGGCCCAATAAATACCATCAATGGTGCCCAGTCCAAGAGATGGTGGATCCTATAGGTAAACACCACCTCATCATGCACTAAAACTTACTAAAAAAAAAAAAGATGTGAAGTTCACACATATAGAAAATGGACATTTTGTGAATACATATTACACGTATTGTAAAATAGATAGAGCTCATATGTAGAGTTTGTTTGATAAACTTTCCTACTACTTTGTCTAAATTAGAAGCAAATTGGTTGAACATTACTTTTACCTAAAATGGCAGAAAACGCACCTATCTTGGTGATGGACAGGACAGCTAGAGGGGATATGGAGGAGGCTGTTATTTTTTTTTTAATAGGTGTACTTTCACCAATTTGCTGATAATTCATTGAAAGTAGATGATCGGTACAATTGCTGCCAATGCATTTTTTAAAGCTGTATTGTCATGAGTCAAATTTGATCATGTTAGGTTCTTGCATAGGTCCTATAGCATTGATAAGTTTCCACCCTCTTTCCTACATACACACATCTCTCCTGCATACACACAACTCTACTACTATCACACACGCAATTTTCCGAAATACACACACAACTCTCCTCCATACACAAACACAGTTCTAACACATATAGCTTTTCTACAGCTTTGAAGTATGCACTCACACCTCTGTTACATACACGCACTGTTTTGCTACATACTTGTACACAGCTTTCTTACATACACCAACAGCTCTCTTATATACTCATGCAGCTCCACACACACAAACACTTATATATATATATATATATGTACACTCGTCCATCGTATACATTACCACATCTTGAAATTCCTTCCAGGAATGTGACTGATCACATGACCTGAAAGGTTCAATGGCTAATCAACAACTTTGTTTGATTGGGACCCTATCCATGCCACCTCACATATCAGGAGTGTCGTTCTTCTTTTCATAAAGAGGTCCAAGGGCTAGTCTTGCAGAAGTTTTTTCAGCTACACAGGATGCGCAACATCCGTGCAAGTCCTGGTGACTTTCTCCCCTGCACTGCACCGATCAGATAGATCAGTGTGGGGCAGGAGAAAGGAGAACAGTTCTTTCAGTGATCATGAAGGATGCTGTCAGTGTTTTCCTCCATCAGAATAAGCAGCCTCTAGACTGTAAGAAACACACACATTTTAACATCATTTTGATTGTCTAAAATTTACTGCAGCTAAAAATTACATTTGGTTTACAATGCATTTTGCCAGATATGTTGTCACTTGTCAAAGCTAAGAATTTTACATGCTGGGTTTTTTTATGGCACATTTAGCACTGATAAGTTGTCACACTCTTGCTTAATATGTTAACATTCTGTCTGTAAACTGTATATGCATAGCTACCTTTTTGAAGCAATATTGAGATTTACTTAAGAACGTGGGGCCCAATAAATACCATCAATGGTGCCCAGTCCAAGAGATCGTGGATCCTATAGGTAGACACCACCTCATCATGCACTAAAACTTACTAAAAAAAAAAAAGATGTGAAGTTCACACATATAGAAGATGGACATTTTGTGAATACATATTACACGTATTGTAAAATAGATAGAGCTCATATGTAGAGTTTGTTTGATAAACTTTCCTACTACTTTGTCTAAATTAGAAGCAAATTGGTTGAACATTACTTCTACCTAAAATGGCAGAAAACGCACCTATCTTGGTGATGGACAGGACAGCTAGAGGGGATATGGAGGAGGCTGTTTTTTTTTTTTTAATAGGTGTACTTTCACCAATTTGCTGATAATTCATTGAAAGTAGATGATCGGTACAATTGCTGCCAATGCATTTTTTAAAGCTGTATTGTCATGAGTCAAATTTGATCATGTTAGGTTCTTGCATAGGTCCTATAGCATTGATAAGTTTCCACCCTCTTTCCTACACACACATCTCTCCTGCATACACACAACTCTACTACTATCACACACGCAATTTTCCGAAATACACACACAACTCTCCTCCATACACAAACACAGTTCTAACACATATAGCTTTTCTACAGCTTTGAAGTATGCACTCACACCTCTGTTACATACACGCACTGTTTTGCTACATACTTGTACACAGCTTTCTTACATACACCAACAGCTCTCTTATATACTCATGCAGCTCCACACACACAAACACTTATATATATATATATATATGTACACTCGTCCATCGTATACATTACCACATCTTGAAATTCCTTCCAGGAATGTGACTGATCACATGACCTGAAAGGTTCAATGGCTAATCAACAACTTTGTTTGATTGGGACCCTATCCATGCCACCTCACATATCAGGAGTGTCGTTCTTCTTTTCATAAAGAGGTCCAAGGGCTAGTCTTGCAGAAGTTTTTTCAGCTACACAGGATGCGCAACATCCGTGCAAGTCCTGGTGACTTTCTCCCCTGCACTGCACCGATCAGATAGATCAGTGTGGGGCAGGAGAAAGGAGAACAGTTCTTTCAGTGATCATGAAGGATGCTGTCAGTGTTTTCCTCCATCAGAATAAGCAGCCTCTAGACTGTAAGAAACACACACATTTTAACATCATTTTGATTGTCTAAAATTTACTGCAGCTAAAAATTACATTTGGTTTACAATGCATTTTGCCAGATATGTTGTCACTTGTCAAAGCTAAGAATTTTACATGCTGGGTTTTTTTATGGCACATTTAGCACTGATAAGTTGTCACACTCTTGCTTAATATGTTAACATTCTGTCTGTAAACTGTATATGCATAGCTACCTTTTTGAAGCAATATTGAGATTTACTTAAGAACGTGGGGCCCAATAAATACCATCAATGGTGCCCAGTCCAAGAGATCGTGGATCCTATAGGTAGACACCACCTCATCATGCACTAAAACTTACTAAAAAAAAAAAAGATGTGAAGTTCACACATATAGAAGATGGACATTTTGTGAATACATATTACACGTATTGTAAAATAGATAGAGCTCATATGTAGAGTTTGTTTGATAAACTTTCCTACTACTTTGTCTAAATTAGAAGCAAATTGGTTGAACATTACTTCTACCTAAAATGGCAGAAAACGCACCTATCTTGGTGATGGACAGGACAGCTAGAGGGGATATGGAGGAGGCTGTTATTTTTTTTTTAATAGGTGTACTTTCACCAATTTGCTGATAATTCATTGAAAGTAGATGATCGGTACAATTGCTGCCAATGCATTTTTTAAAGCTGTATTGTCATGAGTCAAATTTGATCATGTTAGGTTCTTGCATAGGTCCTATAGCATTGATAAGTTTCCACCCTCTTTCCTACACACACATCTCTCCTGCATACACACAACTCTACTACTATCACACACGCAATTTTCCGAAATACACACACAACTCTCCTCCATACACAAACACAGTTCTAACACATATAGCTTTTCTACAGCTTTGAAGTATGCACTCACACCTCTGTTACATACACGCACTGTTTTGCTACATACTTGTACACAGCTTTCTTACATACACCAACAGCTCTCTTATATACTCATGCAGCTCCACACACACAAACACTTATATATATATATATATATATGTACACTCGTCCATCGTATACATTACCACATCTTGAAATTCCTTCCAGGAATGTGACTGATCACATGACCTGAAAGGTTCAATGGCTAATCAACAACTTTGTTTGATTGGGACCCTATCCATGCCACCTCACATATCAGGAGTGTCGTTCTTCTTTTCATAAAGAGGTCCAAGGGCTAGTCTTGCAGAAGTTTTTTCAGCTACACAGGATGCGCAACATCCGTGCAAGTCCTGGTGACTTTCTCCCCTGCACTGCACCGATCAGATAGATCAGTGTGGGGCAGGAGAAAGGAGAACAGTTCTTTCAGTGATCATGAAGGATGCTGTCAGTGTTTTCCTCCATCAGAATAAGCAGCCTCTAGACTGTAAGAAACACACACATTTTAACATCATTTTGATTGTCTAAAATTTACTGCAGCTAAAAATTACATTTGGTTTACAATGCATTTTGCCAGATATGTTGTCACTTGTCAAAGCTAAGAATTTTACATGCTGGGTTTTTTAATGGCACATTTAGCACTGATAAGTTGTCACACTCTTGCTTAATATGTTAACATTCTGTCTGTAAACTGTATATGCATAGCTACCTTTTTGAAGCAATATTGAGATTTACTTAAGAACGTGGGGCCCAATAAATACCATCAATGGTGCCCAGTCCAAGAGATGGTGGATCCTATAGGTAAACACCACCTCATCATGCACTAAAACTTACTAAAAAAAAAAAAGATGTGAAGTTCACACATATAGAAAATGGACATTTTGTGAATACATATTACACGTATTGTAAAATAGATAGAGCTCATATGTAGAGTTTGTTTGATAAACTTTCCTACTACTTTGTCTAAATTAGAAGCAAATTGGTTGAACATTACTTTTACCTAAAATGGCAGAAAACGCACCTATCTTGGTGATGGACAGGACAGCTAGAGGGGATATGGAGGAGGCTGTTATTTTTTTTTAATAGGTGTACTTTCACCAATTTGCTGATAATTCATTGAAAGTAGATGATCGGTACAATTGCTGCCAATGCATTTTTTAAAGCTGTATTGTCATGAGTCAAATTTGATCATGTTAGGTTCTTGCATAGGTCCTATAGCATTGATAAGTTTCCACCCTCTTTCCTACATACACACATCTCTCCTGCATACACACAACTCTACTACTATCACACACGCAATTTTCCGAAATACACACACAACTCTCCTCCATACACAAACACAGTTCTAACACATATAGCTTTTCTACAGCTTTGAAGTATGCACTCACACCTCTGTTACATACACGCACTGTTTTGCTACATACTTGTACACAGCTTTCTTACATACACCAACAGCTCTCTTATATACTCATGCAGCTCCACACACACAAACACTTATATATATATATATATATATGTACACTCATCCATCGTATACATTACCACATCTTGAAATTCCTTCCAGGAATGTGACTGATCACATGACCTGAAAGGTTCAATGGCTAATCAACAACTTTGTTTGATTGGGACCCTATCCATGCCACCTCACATATCAGGAGTGTCGTTCTTCTTTTCATAAAGAGGTCCAAGGGCTAGTCTTGCAGAAGTTTTTTCAGCTACACAGGATGCGCAACATCCGTGCAAGTCCTGGTGACTTTCTCCCCTGCACTGCACCGATCAGATAGATCAGTGTGGGGCAGGAGAAAGGAGAACAGTTCTTTCAGTGATCATGAAGGATGCTGTCAGTGTTTTCCTCCATCAGAATAAGCAGCCTCTAGACTGTAAGAAACACACACATTTTAACATCATTTTGATTGTCTAAAATTTACTGCAGCTAAAAATTACATTTGGTGTACAATGCATTTTGCCAGATATGTTGTCACTTGTCAAAGCTAAGAATTTTACATGCTGGGTTTTTTTATGGCACATTTAGCACTGATAAGTTGTCACACTCTTGCTTAATATGTTAACATTCTGTCTGTAAACTGTATATGCATAGCTACCTTTTTGAAGCAATATTGAGATTTACTTAAGAACGTGGGGCCCAATAAATACCATCAATGGTGCCCAGTCCAAGAGATCGTGGATCCTATAGGTAGACACCACCTCATCATGCACTAAAACTTACTAAAAAAAAAAAAGATGTGAAGTTCACACATATAGAAGATGGACATTTTGTGAATACATATTACACGTATTGTAAAATAGATAGAGCTCATATGTAGAGTTTGTTTGATAAACTTTCCTACTACTTTGTCTAAATTAGAAGCAAATTGGTTGAACATTACTTCTACCTAAAATGGCAGAAAACGCACCTATCTTGGTGATGGACAGGACAGCTAGAGGGGATATGGAGGAGGCTGTTATTTTTTTTTTAATAGGTGTACTTTCACCAATTTGCTGATAATTCATTGAAAGTAGATGATCGGTACAATTGCTGCCAATGCATTTTTTAAAGCTGTATTGTCATGAGTCAAATTTGATCATGTTAGGTTCTTGCATAGGTCCTATAGCATTGATAAGTTTCCACCCTCTTTCCTACACACACATCTCTCCTGCATACACACAACTCTACTACTATCACACACGCAATTTTCCGAAATACACACACAACTCTCCTCCATACACAAACACAGTTCTAACACATATAGCTTTTCTACAGCTTTGAAGTATGCACTCACACCTCTGTTACATACACGCACTGTTTTGCTACATACTTGTACACAGCTTTCTTACATACACCAACAGCTCTCTTATATACTCATGCAGCTCCACACACACAAACACTTATATATATATATATATATATATATATGTACACTCATCCATCGTATACATTACCACATCTTGAAATTCCTTCCAGGAATGTGACTGATCACATGACCTGAAAGGTTCAATGGCTAATCAACAACTTTGTTTGATTGGGACCCTATCCATGCCACCTCACATATCAGGAGTGTCGTTCTTCTTTTCATAAAGAGGTCCAAGGGCTAGTCTTGCAGAAGTTTTTTCAGCTACACAGGATGCGCAACATCCGTGCAAGTCCTGGTGACTTTCTCCCCTGCACTGCACCGATCAGATAGATCAGTGTGGGGCAGGAGAAAGGAGAACAGTTCTTTCAGTGATCATGAAGGATGCTGTCAGTGTTTTCCTCCATCAGAATAAGCAGCCTCTAGACTGTAAGAAACACACACATTTTAACATCATTTTGATTGTCTAAAATTTACTGCAGCTAAAAATTACATTTGGTTTACAATGCATTTTGCCAGATATGTTGTCACTTGTCAAAGCTAAGAATTTTACATGCTGGGTTTTTTTATGGCACATTTAGCACTGATAAGTTGTCACACTCTTGCTTAATATGTTAACATTCTGTCTGTAAACTGTATATGCATAGCTACCTTTTTGAAGCAATATTGAGATTTACTTAAGAACGTGGGGCCCAATAAATACCATCAATGGTGCCCAGTCCAAGAGATGGTGGATCCTATAGGTAAACACCACCTCATCATGCACTAAAACTTACTAAAAAAAAAAAAGATGTGAAGTTCACACATATAGAAAATGGACATTTTGTGAATACATATTACACGTATTGTAAAATAGATAGAGCTCATATGTAGAGTTTGTTTGATAAACTTTCCTACTACTTTGTCTAAATTAGAAGCAAATTGGTTGAACATTACTTTTACCTAAAATGGCAGAAAACGCACCTATCTTGGTGATGGACAGGACAGCTAGAGGGGATATGGAGGAGGCTGTTATTTTTTTTTTAATAGGTGTACTTTCACCAATTTGCTGATAATTCATTGAAAGTAGATGATCGGTACAATTGCTGCCAATGCATTTTTTAAAGCTGTATTGTCATGAGTCAAATTTGATCATGTTAGGTTCTTGCATAGGTCCTATAGCATTGATAAGTTTCCACCCTCTTTCCTACATACACACATCTCTCCTGCATACACACAACTCTACTACTATCACACACGCAATTTTCCGAAATACACACACAACTCTCCTCCATACACAAACACAGTTCTAACACATATAGCTTTTCTACAGCTTTGAAGTATGCACTCACACCTCTGTTACATACACGCACTGTTTTGCTACATACTTGTACACAGCTTTCTTACATACACCAACAGCTCTCTTATATACTCATGCAGCTCCACACACACAAACACTTATATATATATATATATATATGTACACTCATCCATCGTATACATTACCACATCTTGAAATTCCTTCCAGGAATGTGACTGATCACATGACCTGAAAGGTTCAATGGCTAATCAACAACTTTGTTTGATTGGGACCCTATCCATGCCACCTCACATATCAGGAGTGTCGTTCTTCTTTTCATAAAGAGGTCCAAGGGCTAGTCTTGCAGAAGTTTTTTCAGCTACACAGGATGCGCAACATCCGTGCAAGTCCTGGTGACTTTCTCCCCTGCACTGCACCGATCAGATAGATCAGTGTGGGGCAGGAGAAAGGAGAACAGTTCTTTCAGTGATCATGAAGGATGCTGTCAGTGTTTTCCTCCATCAGAATAAGCAGCCTCTAGACTGTAAGAAACACACACATTTTAACATCATTTTGATTGTCTAAAATTTACTGCAGCTAAAAATTACATTTGGTTTACAATGCATTTTGCCAGATATGTTGTCACTTGTCAAAGCTAAGAATTTTACATGCTGGGTTTTTTTATGGCACATTTAGCACTGATAAGTTGTCACACTCTTGCTTAATATGTTAACATTCTGTCTGTAAACTGTATATGCATAGCTACCTTTTTGAAGCAATATTGAGATTTACTTAAGAACGTGGGGCCCAATAAATACCATCAATGGTGCCCAGTCCAAGAGATGGTGGATCCTATAGGTAAACACCACCTCATCATGCACTAAAACTTACTAAAAAAAAAAAAGATGTGAAGTTCACACATATAGAAAATGGACATTTTGTGAATACATATTACACGTATTGTAAAATAGATAGAGCTCATATGTAGAGTTTGTTTGATAAACTTTCCTACTACTTTGTCTAAATTAGAAGCAAATTGGTTGAACATTACTTTTACCTAAAATGGCAGAAAACGCACCTATCTTGGTGATGGACAGGACAGCTAGAGGGGATATGGAGGAGGCTGTTATTTTTTTTTTAATAGGTGTACTTTCACCAATTTGCTGATAATTCATTGAAAGTAGATGATCGGTACAATTGCTGCCAATGCATTTTTTAAAGCTGTATTGTCATGAGTCAAATTTGATCATGTTAGGTTCTTGCATAGGTCCTATAGCATTGATAAGTTTCCACCCTCTTTCCTACATACACACATCTCTCCTGCATACACACAACTCTACTACTATCACACACGCAATTTTCCGAAATACACACACAACTCTCCTCCATACACAAACACAGTTCTAACACATATAGCTTTTCTACAGCTTTGAAGTATGCACTCACACCTCTGTTACATACACGCACTGTTTTGCTACATACTTGTACACAGCTTTCTTACATACACCAACAGCTCTCTTATATACTCATGCAGCTCCACACACACAAACACTTATATATATATATATATATATATATATGTACACTCATCCATCGTATACATTACCACATCTTGAAATTCCTTCCAGGAATGTGACTGATCACATGACCTGAAAGGTTCAATGGCTAATCAACAACTTTGTTTGATTGGGACCCTATCCATGCCACCTCACATATCAGGAGTGTCGTTCTTCTTTTCATAAAGAGGTCCAAGGGCTAGTCTTGCAGAAGTTTTTTCAGCTACACAGGATGCGCAACATCCGTGCAAGTCCTGGTGACTTTCTCCCCTGCACTGCACCGATCAGATAGATCAGTGTGGGGCAGGAGAAAGGAGAACAGTTCTTTCAGTGATCATGAAGGATGCTGTCAGTGTTTTCCTCCATCAGAATAAGCAGCCTCTAGACTGTAAGAAACACACACATTTTAACATCATTTTGATTGTCTAAAATTTACTGCAGCTAAAAATTACATTTGGTTTACAATGCATTTTGCCAGATATGTTGTCACTTGTCAAAGCTAAGAATTTTACATGCTGGGTTTTTTTATGGCACATTTAGCACTGATAAGTTGTCACACTCTTGCTTAATATGTTAACATTCTGTCTGTAAACTGTATATGCATAGCTACCTTTTTGAAGCAATATTGAGATTTACTTAAGAACGTGGGGCCCAATAAATACCATCAATGGTGCCCAGTCCAAGAGATCGTGGATCCTATAGGTAGACACCACCTCATCATGCACTAAAACTTACTAAAAAAAAAAAAGATGTGAAGTTCACACATATAGAAGATGGACATTTTGTGAATACATATTACACGTATTGTAAAATAGATAGAGCTCATATGTAGAGTTTGTTTGATAAACTTTCCTACTACTTTGTCTAAATTAGAAGCAAATTGGTTGAACATTACTTTTACCTAAAATGGCAGAAAACGCACCTATCTTGGTGATGGACAGGACAGCTAGAGGGGATATGGAGGAGGCTGTTATTTTTTTTTTAATAGGTGTACTTTCACCAATTTGCTGATAATTCATTGAAAGTAGATGATCGGTACAATTGCTGCCAATGCATTTTTTAAAGCTGTATTGTCATGAGTCAAATTTGATCATGTTAGGTTCTTGCATAGGTCCTATAGCATTGATAAGTTTCCACCCTCTTTCCTACATACACACATCTCTCCTGCATACACACAACTCTACTACTATCACACACGCAATTTTCCGAAATACACACACAACTCTCCTCCATACACAAACACAGTTCTAACACATATAGCTTTTCTACAGCTTTGAAGTATGCACTCACACCTCTGTTACATACACGCACTGTTTTGCTACATACTTGTACACAGCTTTCTTACATACACCAACAGCTCTCTTATATACTCATGCAGCTCCACACACACAAACACTTATATATATATATATATATATATATGTACACTCATCCATCGTATACATTACCACATCTTGAAATTCCTTCCAGGAATGTGACTGATCACATGACCTGAAAGGTTCAATGGCTAATCAACAACTTTGTTTGATTGGGACCCTATCCATGCCACCTCACATATCAGGAGTGTCGTTCTTCTTTTCATAAAGAGGTCCAAGGGCTAGTCTTGCAGAAGTTTTTTCAGCTACACAGGATGCGCAACATCCGTGCAAGTCCTGGTGACTTTCTCCCCTGCACTGCACCGATCAGATAGATCAGTGTGGGGCAGGAGAAAGGAGAACAGTTCTTTCAGTGATCATGAAGGATGCTGTCAGTGTTTTCCTCCATCAGAATAAGCAGCCTCTAGACTGTAAGAAACACACACATTTTAACATCATTTTGATTGTCTAAAATTTACTGCAGCTAAAAATTACATTTGGTTTACAATGCATTTTGCCAGATATGTTGTCACTTGTCAAAGCTAAGAATTTTACATGCTGGGTTTTTTTATGGCACATTTAGCACTGATAAGTTGTCACACTCTTGCTTAATATGTTAACATTCTGTCTGTAAACTGTATATGCATAGCTACCTTTTTGAAGCAATATTGAGATTTACTTAAGAACGTGGGGCCCAATAAATACCATCAATGGTGCCCAGTCCAAGAGATCGTGGATCCTATAGGTAGACACCACCTCATCATGCACTAAAACTTACTAAAAAAAAAAAAGATGTGAAGTTCACACATATAGAAGATGGACATTTTGTGAATACATATTACACGTATTGTAAAATAGATAGAGCTCATATGTAGAGTTTGTTTGATAAACTTTCCTACTACTTTGTCTAAATTAGAAGCAAATTGGTTGAACATTACTTCTACCTAAAATGGCAGAAAACGCACCTATCTTGGTGATGGACAGGACAGCTAGAGGGGATATGGAGGAGGCTGTTATTTTTTTTTTAATAGGTGTACTTTCACCAATTTGCTGATAATTCATTGAAAGTAGATGATCGGTACAATTGCTGCCAATGCATTTTTTAAAGCTGTATTGTCATGAGTCAAATTTGATCATGTTAGGTTCTTGCATAGGTCCTATAGCATTGATAAGTTTCCACCCTCTTTCCTACACACAAATCTCTCCTACATACACACAACTCTACTACTATCACACACGCAATTTTCCGAAATACACACACAACTCTCCTCCATACACAAACACAGTTCTAACACATACAGCTTTTCTACAGCTTTGAAGTATGCACTCACACCTCTGTTACATACACGCACTGTTTTGCTACATACTTGTACACAGCTTTCTTACATACACCAACAGCTCTCTTATATACTCATGCAGCTCCACACACACAAACACTTATATATATATATATATATATATATGTACACTCATCCATCGTATACATTACCACATCTTGAAATTCCTTCCAGGAATGTGACTGATCACATGACCTGAAAGGTTCAATGGCTAATCAACAACTTTGTTTGATTGGGACCCTATCCATGCCACCTCACATATCAGGAGTGTCGTTCTTCTTTTCATAAAGAGGTCCAAGGGCTAGTCTTGCAGAAGTTTTTTCAGCTACACAGGATGCGCAACATCCGTGCAAGTCCTGGTGACTTTCTCCCCTGCACTGCACCGATCAGATAGATCAGTGTGGGGCAGGAGAAAGGAGAACAGTTCTTTCAGTGATCATGAAGGATGCTGTCAGTGTTTTCCTCCATCAGAATAAGCAGCCTCTAGACTGTAAGAAACACACACATTTTAACATCATTTTGATTGTCTAAAATTTACTGCAGCTAAAAATTACATTTGGTTTACAATGCATTTTGCCAGATATGTTGTCACTTGTCAAAGCTAAGAATTTTACATGCTGGGTTTTTTTATGGCACATTTAGCACTGATAAGTTGTCACACTCTTGCTTAATATGTTAACATTCTGTCTGTAAACTGTATATGCATAGCTACCTTTTTGAAGCAATATTGAGATTTACTTAAGAACGTGGGGCCCAATAAATACCATCAATGGTGCCCAGTCCAAGAGATCGTGGATCCTATAGGTAGACACCACCTCATCATGCACTAAAACTTACTAAAAAAAAAAAAGATGTGAAGTTCACACATATAGAAGATGGACATTTTGTGAATACATATTACACGTATTGTAAAATAGATAGAGCTCATATGTAGAGTTTGTTTGATAAACTTTCCTACTACTTTGTCTAAATTAGAAGCAAATTGGTTGAACATTACTTTTACCTAAAATGGCAGAAAACGCACCTATCTTGGTGATGGACAGGACAGCTAGAGGGGATATGGAGGAGGCTGTTATTTATTTTTAATAGGTGTACTTTCACCAATTTGCTGATAATTCATTGAAAGTAGATGATCGGTACAATTGCTGCCAATGCATTTTTTAAAGCTGTATTGTCATGAGTCAAATTTGATCATGTTAGGTTCTTGCATAGGTCCTATAGCATTGATAAGTTTCCACCCTCTTTCCTACATACACACATCTCTCCTGCATACACACAACTCTACTACTATCACACACGCAATTTTCCGAAATACACACACAACTCTCCTCCATACACAAACACAGTTCTAACACATATAGCTTTTCTACAGCTTTGAAGTATGCACTCACACCTCTGTTACATACACGCACTGTTTTGCTACATACTTGTACACAGCTTTCTTACATACACCAACAGCTCTCTTATATACTCATGCAGCTCCACACACACAAACACTTATATATATATATATATATATATGTACACTCATCCATCGTATACATTACCACATCTTGAAATTCCTTCCAGGAATGTGACTGATCACATGACCTGAAAGGTTCAATGGCTAATCAACAACTTTGTTTGATTGGGACCCTATCCATGCCACCTCACATATCAGGAGTGTCGTTCTTCTTTTCATAAAGAGGTCCAAGGGCTAGTCTTGCAGAAGTTTTTTCAGCTACACAGGATGCGCAACATCCGTGCAAGTCCTGGTGACTTTCTCCCCTGCACTGCACCGATCAGATAGATCAGTGTGGGGCAGGAGAAAGGAGAACAGTTCTTTCAGTGATCATGAAGGATGCTGTCAGTGTTTTCCTCCATCAGAATAAGCAGCCTCTAGACTGTAAGAAACACACACATTTTAACATCATTTTGATTGTCTAAAATTTACTGCAGCTAAAAATTACATTTGGTTTACAATGCATTTTGCCAGATATGTTGTCACTTGTCAAAGCTAAGAATTTTACATGCTGGGTTTTTTTATGGCACATTTAGCACTGATAAGTTGTCACACTCTTGCTTAATATGTTAACATTCTGTCTGTAAACTGTATATGCATAGCTACCTTTTTGAAGCAATATTGAGATTTACTTAAGAACGTGGGGCCCAATAAATACCATCAATGGTGCCCAGTCCAAGAGATCGTGGATCCTATAGGTAGACACCACCTCATCATGCACTAAAACTTACTAAAAAAAAAAAAGATGTGAAGTTCACACATATAGAAGATGGACATTTTGTGAATACATATTACACGTATTGTAAAATAGATAGAGCTCATATGTAGAGTTTGTTTGATAAACTTTCCTACTACTTTGTCTAAATTAGAAGCAAATTGGTTGAACATTACTTCTACCTAAAATGGCAGAAAACGCACCTATCTTGGTGATGGACAGGACAGCTAGAGGGGATATGGAGGAGGCTGTTATTTTTTTTTTAATAGGTGTACTTTCACCAATTTGCTGATAATTCATTGAAAGTAGATGATCGGTACAATTGCTGCCAATGCATTTTTTAAAGCTGTATTGTCATGAGTCAAATTTGATCATGTTAGGTTCTTGCATAGGTCCTATAGCATTGATAAGTTTCCACCCTCTTTCCTACACACAAATCTCTCCTACATACACACAACTCTACTACTATCACACACGCAATTTTCCGAAATACACACACAACTCTCCTCCATACACAAACACAGTTCTAACACATACAGCTTTTCTACAGCTTTGAAGTATGCACTCACACCTCTGTTACATACACGCACTGTTTTGCTACATACTTGTACACAGCTTTCTTACATACACCAACAGCTCTCTTATATACTCATGCAGCTCCACACACACAAACACTTATATATATATATATATATATATATATATGTACACTCATCCATCGTATACATTACCACATCTTGAAATTCCTTCCAGGAATGTGACTGATCACATGACCTGAAAGGTTCAATGGCTAATCAACAACTTTGTTTGATTGGGACCCTATCCATGCCACCTCACATATCAGGAGTGTCGTTCTTCTTTTCATAAAGAGGTCCAAGGGCTAGTCTTGCAGAAGTTTTTTCAGCTACACAGGATGCGCAACATCCGTGCAAGTCCTGGTGACTTTCTCCCCTGCACTGCACCGATCAGATAGATCAGTGTGGGGCAGGAGAAAGGAGAACAGTTCTTTCAGTGATCATGAAGGATGCTGTCAGTGTTTTCCTCCATCAGAATAAGCAGCCTCTAGACTGTAAGAAACACACACATTTTAACATCATTTTGATTGTCTAAAATTTACTGCAGCTAAAAATTACATTTGGTTTACAATGCATTTTGCCAGATATGTTGTCACTTGTCAAAGCTAAGAATTTTACATGCTGGGTTTTTTTATGGCACATTTAGCACTGATAAGTTGTCACACTCTTGCTTAATATGTTAACATTCTGTCTGTAAACTGTATATGCATAGCTACCTTTTTGAAGCAATATTGAGATTTACTTAAGAACGTGGGGCCCAATAAATACCATCAATGGTGCCCAGTCCAAGAGATCGTGGATCCTATAGGTAGACACCACCTCATCATGCACTAAAACTTACTAAAAAAAAAAAAGATGTGAAGTTCACACATATAGAAGATGGACATTTTGTGAATACATATTACACGTATTGTAAAATAGATAGAGCTCATATGTAGAGTTTGTTTGATAAACTTTCCTACTACTTTGTCTAAATTAGAAGCAAATTGGTTGAACATTACTTCTACCTAAAATGGCAGAAAACGCACCTATCTTGGTGATGGACAGGACAGCTAGAGGGGATATGGAGGAGGCTGTTATTTTTTTTTTAATAGGTGTACTTTCACCAATTTGCTGATAATTCATTGAAAGTAGATGATCGGTACAATTGCTGCCAATGCATTTTTTAAAGCTGTATTGTCATGAGTCAAATTTGATCATGTTAGGTTCTTGCATAGGTCCTATAGCATTGATAAGTTTCCACCCTCTTTCCTACATACACACATCTCTCCTGCATACACACAACTCTACTACTATCACACACGCAATTTTCCGAAATACACACACAACTCTCCTCCATACACAAACACAGTTCTAACACATATAGCTTTTCTACAGCTTTGAAGTATGCACTCACACCTCTGTTACATACACGCACTGTTTTGCTACATACTTGTACACAGCTTTCTTACATACACCAACAGCTCTCTTATATACTCATGCAGCTCCACACACACAAACACTTATATATATATATATATATATATATGTACACTCATCCATCGTATACATTACCACATCTTGAAATTCCTTCCAGGAATGTGACTGATCACATGACCTGAAAGGTTCAATGGCTAATCAACAACTTTGTTTGATTGGGACCCTATCCATGCCACCTCACATATCAGGAGTGTCGTTCTTCTTTTCATAAAGAGGTCCAAGGGCTAGTCTTGCAGAAGTTTTTTCAGCTACACAGGATGCGCAACATCCGTGCAAGTCCTGGTGACTTTCTCCCCTGCACTGCACCGATCAGATAGATCAGTGTGGGGCAGGAGAAAGGAGAACAGTTCTTTCAGTGATCATGAAGGATGCTGTCAGTGTTTTCCTCCATCAGAATAAGCAGCCTCTAGACTGTAAGAAACACACACATTTTAACATCATTTTGATTGTCTAAAATTTACTGCAGCTAAAAATTACATTTGGTTTACAATGCATTTTGCCAGATATGTTGTCACTTGTCAAAGCTAAGAATTTTACATGCTGGGTTTTTTTATGGCACATTTAGCACTGATAAGTTGTCACACTCTTGCTTAATATGTTAACATTCTGTCTGTAAACTGTATATGCATAGCTACCTTTTTGAAGCAATATTGAGATTTACTTAAGAACGTGGGGCCCAATAAATACCATCAATGGTGCCCAGTCCAAGAGATCGTGGATCCTATAGGTAGACACCACCTCATCATGCACTAAAACTTACTAAAAAAAAAAAAGATGTGAAGTTCACACATATAGAAGATGGACATTTTGTGAATACATATTACACGTATTGTAAAATAGATAGAGCTCATATGTAGAGTTTGTTTGATAAACTTTCCTACTACTTTGTCTAAATTAGAAGCAAATTGGTTGAACATTACTTCTACCTAAAATGGCAGAAAACGCACCTATCTTGGTGATGGACAGGACAGCTAGAGGGGATATGGAGGAGGCTGTTATTTTTTTTTTAATAGGTGTACTTTCACCAATTTGCTGATAATTCATTGAAAGTAGATGATCGGTACAATTGCTGCCAATGCATTTTTTAAAGCTGTATTGTCATGAGTCAAATTTGATCATGTTAGGTTCTTGCATAGGTCCTATAGCATTGATAAGTTTCCACCCTCTTTCCTACACACAAATCTCTCCTACATACACACAACTCTACTACTATCACACACGCAATTTTCCGAAATACACACACAACTCTCCTCCATACACAAACACAGTTCTAACACATACAGCTTTTCTACAGCTTTGAAGTATGCACTCACACCTCTGTTACATACACGCACTGTTTTGCTACATACTTGTACACAGCTTTCTTACATACACCAACAGCTCTCTTATATACTCATGCAGCTCCACACACACAAACACTTATATATATATATATATATATATATGTACACTCATCCATCGTATACATTACCACATCTTGAAATTCCTTCCAGGAATGTGACTGATCACATGACCTGAAAGGTTCAATGGCTAATCAACAACTTTGTTTGATTGGGACCCTATCCATGCCACCTCACATATCAGGAGTGTCGTTCTTCTTTTCATAAAGAGGTCCAAGGGCTAGTCTTGCAGAAGTTTTTTCAGCTACACAGGATGCGCAACATCCGTGCAAGTCCTGGTGACTTTCTCCCCTGCACTGCACCGATCAGATAGATCAGTGTGGGGCAGGAGAAAGGAGAACAGTTCTTTCAGTGATCATGAAGGATGCTGTCAGTGTTTTCCTCCATCAGAATAAGCAGCCTCTAGACTGTAAGAAACACACACATTTTAACATCATTTTGATTGTCTAAAATTTACTGCAGCTAAAAATTACATTTGGTTTACAATGCATTTTGCCAGATATGTTGTCACTTGTCAAAGCTAAGAATTTTACATGCTGGGTTTTTTTATGGCACATTTAGCACTGATAAGTTGTCACACTCTTGCTTAATATGTTAACATTCTGTCTGTAAACTGTATATGCATAGCTACCTTTTTGAAGCAATATTGAGATTTACTTAAGAACGTGGGGCCCAATAAATACCATCAATGGTGCCCAGTCCAAGAGATCGTGGATCCTATAGGTAGACACCACCTCATCATGCACTAAAACTTACTAAAAAAAAAAAAGATGTGAAGTTCACACATATAGAAGATGGACATTTTGTGAATACATATTACACGTATTGTAAAATAGATAGAGCTCATATGTAGAGTTTGTTTGATAAACTTTCCTACTACTTTGTCTAAATTAGAAGCAAATTGGTTGAACATTACTTCTACCTAAAATGGCAGAAAACGCACCTATCTTGGTGATGGACAGGACAGCTAGAGGGGATATGGAGGAGGCTGTTATTTTTTTTTTAATAGGTGTACTTTCACCAATTTGCTGATAATTCATTGAAAGTAGATGATCGGTACAATTGCTGCCAATGCATTTTTTAAAGCTGTATTGTCATGAGTCAAATTTGATCATGTTAGGTTCTTGCATAGGTCCTATAGCATTGATAAGTTTCCACCCTCTTTCCTACATACACACATCTCTCCTGCATACACACAACTCTACTACTATCACACACGCAATTTTCCGAAATACACACACAACTCTCCTCCATACACAAACACAGTTCTAACACATATAGCTTTTCTACAGCTTTGAAGTATGCACTCACACCTCTGTTACATACACGCACTGTTTTGCTACATACTTGTACACAGCTTTCTTACATACACCAACAGCTCTCTTATATACTCATGCAGCTCCACACACACAAACACTTATATATATATATATATATATATATATATGTACACTCATCCATCGTATACATTACCACATCTTGAAATTCCTTCCAGGAATGTGACTGATCACATGACCTGAAAGGTTCAATGGCTAATCAACAACTTTGTTTGATTGGGACCCTATCCATGCCACCTCACATATCAGGAGTGTCGTTCTTCTTTTCATAAAGAGGTCCAAGGGCTAGTCTTGCAGAAGTTTTTTCAGCTACACAGGATGCGCAACATCCGTGCAAGTCCTGGTGACTTTCTCCCCTGCACTGCACCGATCAGATAGATCAGTGTGGGGCAGGAGAAAGGAGAACAGTTCTTTCAGTGATCATGAAGGATGCTGTCAGTGTTTTCCTCCATCAGAATAAGCAGCCTCTAGACTGTAAGAAACACACACATTTTAACATCATTTTGATTGTCTAAAATTTACTGCAGCTAAAAATTACATTTGGTTTACAATGCATTTTGCCAGATATGTTGTCACTTGTCAAAGCTAAGAATTTTACATGCTGGGTTTTTTTATGGCACATTTAGCACTGATAAGTTGTCACACTCTTGCTTAATATGTTAACATTCTGTCTGTAAACTGTATATGCATAGCTACCTTTTTGAAGCAATATTGAGATTTACTTAAGAACGTGGGGCCCAATAAATACCATCAATGGTGCCCAGTCCAAGAGATCGTGGATCCTATAGGTAGACACCACCTCATCATGCACTAAAACTTACTAAAAAAAAAAAAGATGTGAAGTTCACACATATAGAAGATGGACATTTTGTGAATACATATTACACGTATTGTAAAATAGATAGAGCTCATATGTAGAGTTTGTTTGATAAACTTTCCTACTACTTTGTCTAAATTAGAAGCAAATTGGTTGAACATTACTTCTACCTAAAATGGCAGAAAACGCACCTATCTTGGTGATGGACAGGACAGCTAGAGGGGATATGGAGGAGGCTGTTATTTTTTTTTTAATAGGTGTACTTTCACCAATTTGCTGATAATTCATTGAAAGTAGATGATCGGTACAATTGCTGCCAATGCATTTTTTAAAGCTGTATTGTCATGAGTCAAATTTGATCATGTTAGGTTCTTGCATAGGTCCTATAGCATTGATAAGTTTCCACCCTCTTTCCTACACACAAATCTCTCCTACATACACACAACTCTACTACTATCACACACGCAATTTTCCGAAATACACACACAACTCTCCTCCATACACAAACACAGTTCTAACACATACAGCTTTTCTACAGCTTTGAAGTATGCACTCACACCTCTGTTACATACACGCACTGTTTTGCTACATACTTGTACACAGCTTTCTTACATACACCAACAGCTCTCTTATATACTCATGCAGCTCCACACACACAAACACTTATATATATATATATATATATATATATGTACACTCATCCATCGTATACATTACCACATCTTGAAATTCCTTCCAGGAATGTGACTGATCACATGACCTGAAAGGTTCAATGGCTAATCAACAACTTTGTTTGATTGGGACCCTATCCATGCCACCTCACATATCAGGAGTGTCGTTCTTCTTTTCATAAAGAGGTCCAAGGGCTAGTCTTGCAGAAGTTTTTTCAGCTACACAGGATGCGCAACATCCGTGCAAGTCCTGGTGACTTTCTCCCCTGCACTGCACCGATCAGATAGATCAGTGTGGGGCAGGAGAAAGGAGAACAGTTCTTTCAGTGATCATGAAGGATGCTGTCAGTGTTTTCCTCCATCAGAATAAGCAGCCTCTAGACTGTAAGAAACACACACATTTTAACATCATTTTGATTGTCTAAAATTTACTGCAGCTAAAAATTACATTTGGTTTACAATGCATTTTGCCAGATATGTTGTCACTTGTCAAAGCTAAGAATTTTACATGCTGGGTTTTTTTATGGCACATTTAGCACTGATAAGTTGTCACACTCTTGCTTAATATGTTAACATTCTGTCTGTAAACTGTATATGCATAGCTACCTTTTTGAAGCAATATTGAGATTTACTTAAGAACGTGGGGCCCAATAAATACCATCAATGGTGCCCAGTCCAAGAGATCGTGGATCCTATAGGTAGACACCACCTCATCATGCACTAAAACTTACTAAAAAAAAAAAAGATGTGAAGTTCACACATATAGAAGATGGACATTTTGTGAATACATATTACACGTATTGTAAAATAGATAGAGCTCATATGTAGAGTTTGTTTGATAAACTTTCCTACTACTTTGTCTAAATTAGAAGCAAATTGGTTGAACATTACTTCTACCTAAAATGGCAGAAAACGCACCTATCTTGGTGATGGACAGGACAGCTAGAGGGGATATGGAGGAGGCTGTTATTTTTTTTTTAATAGGTGTACTTTCACCAATTTGCTGATAATTCATTGAAAGTAGATGATCGGTACAATTGCTGCCAATGCATTTTTTAAAGCTGTATTGTCATGAGTCAAATTTGATCATGTTAGGTTCTTGCATAGGTCCTATAGCATTGATAAGTTTCCACCCTCTTTCCTACACACAAATCTCTCCTACATACACACAACTCTACTACTATCACACACGCAATTTTCCGAAATACACACACAACTCTCCTCCATACACAAACACAGTTCTAACACATACAGCTTTTCTACAGCTTTGAAGTATGCACTCACACCTCTGTTACATACACGCACTGTTTTGCTACATACTTGTACACAGCTTTCTTACATACACCAACAGCTCTCTTATATACTCATGCAGCTCCACACACACAAACACTTATATATATATATATATATATATATGTACACTCATCCATCGTATACATTACCACATCTTGAAATTCCTTCCAGGAATGTGACTGATCACATGACCTGAAAGGTTCAATGGCTAATCAACAACTTTGTTTGATTGGGACCCTATCCATGCCACCTCACATATCAGGAGTGTCGTTCTTCTTTTCATAAAGAGGTCCAAGGGCTAGTCTTGCAGAAGTTTTTTCAGCTACACAGGATGCGCAACATCCGTGCAAGTCCTGGTGACTTTCTCCCCTGCACTGCACCGATCAGATAGATCAGTGTGGGGCAGGAGAAAGGAGAACAGTTCTTTCAGTGATCATGAAGGATGCTGTCAGTGTTTTCCTCCATCAGAATAAGCAGCCTCTAGACTGTAAGAAACACACACATTTTAACATCATTTTGATTGTCTAAAATTTACTGCAGCTAAAAATTACATTTGGTTTACAATGCATTTTGCCAGATATGTTGTCACTTGTCAAAGCTAAGAATTTTACATGCTGGGTTTTTTTATGGCACATTTAGCACTGATAAGTTGTCACACTCTTGCTTAATATGTTAACATTCTGTCTGTAAACTGTATATGCATAGCTACCTTTTTGAAGCAATATTGAGATTTACTTAAGAACGTGGGGCCCAATAAATACCATCAATGGTGCCCAGTCCAAGAGATCGTGGATCCTATAGGTAGACACCACCTCATCATGCACTAAAACTTACTAAAAAAAAAAAAGATGTGAAGTTCACACATATAGAAGATGGACATTTTGTGAATACATATTACACGTATTGTAAAATAGATAGAGCTCATATGTAGAGTTTGTTTGATAAACTTTCCTACTACTTTGTCTAAATTAGAAGCAAATTGGTTGAACATTACTTCTACCTAAAATGGCAGAAAACGCACCTATCTTGGTGATGGACAGGACAGCTAGAGGGGATATGGAGGAGGCTGTTATTTTTTTTTTAATAGGTGTACTTTCACCAATTTGCTGATAATTCATTGAAAGTAGATGATCGGTACAATTGCTGCCAATGCATTTTTTAAAGCTGTATTGTCATGAGTCAAATTTGATCATGTTAGGTTCTTGCATAGGTCCTATAGCATTGATAAGTTTCCACCCTCTTTCCTACATACACACATCTCTCCTGCATACACACAACTCTACTACTATCACACACGCAATTTTCCGAAATACACACACAACTCTCCTCCATACACAAACACAGTTCTAACACATATAGCTTTTCTACAGCTTTGAAGTATGCACTCACACCTCTGTTACATACACGCACTGTTTTGCTACATACTTGTACACAGCTTTCTTACATACACCAACAGCTCTCTTATATACTCATGCAGCTCCACACACACAAACACTTATATATATATATATATATATATATATATGTACACTCATCCATCGTATACATTACCACATCTTGAAATTCCTTCCAGGAATGTGACTGATCACATGACCTGAAAGGTTCAATGGCTAATCAACAACTTTGTTTGATTGGGACCCTATCCATGCCACCTCACATATCAGGAGTGTCGTTCTTCTTTTCATAAAGAGGTCCAAGGGCTAGTCTTGCAGAAGTTTTTTCAGCTACACAGGATGCGCAACATCCGTGCAAGTCCTGGTGACTTTCTCCCCTGCACTGCACCGATCAGATAGATCAGTGTGGGGCAGGAGAAAGGAGAACAGTTCTTTCAGTGATCATGAAGGATGCTGTCAGTGTTTTCCTCCATCAGAATAAGCAGCCTCTAGACTGTAAGAAACACACACATTTTAACATCATTTTGATTGTCTAAAATTTACTGCAGCTAAAAATTACATTTGGTTTACAATGCATTTTGCCAGATATGTTGTCACTTGTCAAAGCTAAGAATTTTACATGCTGGGTTTTTTTATGGCACATTTAGCACTGATAAGTTGTCACACTCTTGCTTAATATGTTAACATTCTGTCTGTAAACTGTATATGCATAGCTACCTTTTTGAAGCAATATTGAGATTTACTTAAGAACGTGGGGCCCAATAAATACCATCAATGGTGCCCAGTCCAAGAGATCGTGGATCCTATAGGTAGACACCACCTCATCATGCACTAAAACTTACTAAAAAAAAAAAAGATGTGAAGTTCACACATATAGAAGATGGACATTTTGTGAATACATATTACACGTATTGTAAAATAGATAGAGCTCATATGTAGAGTTTGTTTGATAAACTTTCCTACTACTTTGTCTAAATTAGAAGCAAATTGGTTGAACATTACTTCTACCTAAAATGGCAGAAAACGCACCTATCTTGGTGATGGACAGGACAGCTAGAGGGGATATGGAGGAGGCTGTTATTTTTTTTTTAATAGGTGTACTTTCACCAATTTGCTGATAATTCATTGAAAGTAGATGATCGGTACAATTGCTGCCAATGCATTTTTTAAAGCTGTATTGTCATGAGTCAAATTTGATCATGTTAGGTTCTTGCATAGGTCCTATAGCATTGATAAGTTTCCACCCTCTTTCCTACACACAAATCTCTCCTACATACACACAACTCTACTACTATCACACACGCAATTTTCCGAAATACACACACAACTCTCCTCCATACACAAACACAGTTCTAACACATACAGCTTTTCTACAGCTTTGAAGTATGCACTCACACCTCTGTTACATACACGCACTGTTTTGCTACATACTTGTACACAGCTTTCTTACATACACCAACAGCTCTCTTATATACTCATGCAGCTCCACACACACAAACACTTATATATATATATATATATATATATATGTACACTCATCCATCGTATACATTACCACATCTTGAAATTCCTTCCAGGAATGTGACTGATCACATGACCTGAAAGGTTCAATGGCTAATCAACAACTTTGTTTGATTGGGACCCTATCCATGCCACCTCACATATCAGGAGTGTCGTTCTTCTTTTCATAAAGAGGTCCAAGGGCTAGTCTTGCAGAAGTTTTTTCAGCTACACAGGATGCGCAACATCCGTGCAAGTCCTGGTGACTTTCTCCCCTGCACTGCACCGATCAGATAGATCAGTGTGGGGCAGGAGAAAGGAGAACAGTTCTTTCAGTGATCATGAAGGATGCTGTCAGTGTTTTCCTCCATCAGAATAAGCAGCCTCTAGACTGTAAGAAACACACACATTTTAACATCATTTTGATTGTCTAAAATTTACTGCAGCTAAAAATTACATTTGGTTTACAATGCATTTTGCCAGATATGTTGTCACTTGTCAAAGCTAAGAATTTTACATGCTGGGTTTTTTTATGGCACATTTAGCACTGATAAGTTGTCACACTCTTGCTTAATATGTTAACATTCTGTCTGTAAACTGTATATGCATAGCTACCTTTTTGAAGCAATATTGAGATTTACTTAAGAACGTGGGGCCCAATAAATACCATCAATGGTGCCCAGTCCAAGAGATCGTGGATCCTATAGGTAGACACCACCTCATCATGCACTAAAACTTACTAAAAAAAAAAAAGATGTGAAGTTCACACATATAGAAGATGGACATTTTGTGAATACATATTACACGTATTGTAAAATAGATAGAGCTCATATGTAGAGTTTGTTTGATAAACTTTCCTACTACTTTGTCTAAATTAGAAGCAAATTGGTTGAACATTACTTCTACCTAAAATGGCAGAAAACGCACCTATCTTGGTGATGGACAGGACAGCTAGAGGGGATATGGAGGAGGCTGTTATTTTTTTTTTAATAGGTGTACTTTCACCAATTTGCTGATAATTCATTGAAAGTAGATGATCGGTACAATTGCTGCCAATGCATTTTTTAAAGCTGTATTGTCATGAGTCAAATTTGATCATGTTAGGTTCTTGCATAGGTCCTATAGCATTGATAAGTTTCCACCCTCTTTCCTACATACACACATCTCTCCTGCATACACACAACTCTACTACTATCACACACGCAATTTTCCGAAATACACACACAACTCTCCTCCATACACAAACACAGTTCTAACACATATAGCTTTTCTACAGCTTTGAAGTATGCACTCACACCTCTGTTACATACACGCACTGTTTTGCTACATACTTGTACACAGCTTTCTTACATACACCAACAGCTCTCTTATATACTCATGCAGCTCCACACACACAAACACTTATATATATATATATATATATATATATGTACACTCATCCATCGTATACATTACCACATCTTGAAATTCCTTCCAGGAATGTGACTGATCACATGACCTGAAAGGTTCAATGGCTAATCAACAACTTTGTTTGATTGGGACCCTATCCATGCCACCTCACATATCAGGAGTGTCGTTCTTCTTTTCATAAAGAGGTCCAAGGGCTAGTCTTGCAGAAGTTTTTTCAGCTACACAGGATGCGCAACATCCGTGCAAGTCCTGGTGACTTTCTCCCCTGCACTGCACCGATCAGATAGATCAGTGTGGGGCAGGAGAAAGGAGAACAGTTCTTTCAGTGATCATGAAGGATGCTGTCAGTGTTTTCCTCCATCAGAATAAGCAGCCTCTAGACTGTAAGAAACACACACATTTTAACATCATTTTGATTGTCTAAAATTTACTGCAGCTAAAAATTACATTTGGTTTACAATGCATTTTGCCAGATATGTTGTCACTTGTCAAAGCTAAGAATTTTACATGCTGGGTTTTTTATGGCACATTTAGCACTGATAAGTTGTCACACTCTTGCTTAATATGTTAACATTCTGTCTGTAAACTGTATATGCATAGCTACCTTTTTGAAGCAATATTGAGATTTACTTAAGAACGTGGGGCCCAATAAATACCATCAATGGTGCCCAGTCCAAGAGATCGTGGATCCTATAGGTAGACACCACCTCATCATGCACTAAAACTTACTAAAAAAAAAAAGATGTGAAGTTCACACATATAGAAGATGGACATTTTGTGAATACATATTACACGTATTGTAAAATAGATAGAGCTCATATGTAGAGTTTGTTTGATAAACTTTCCTACTACTTTGTCTAAATTAGAAGCAAATTGGTTGAACATTACTTTTACCTAAAATGGCAGAAAACGCACCTATCTTGGTGATGGACAGGACAGCTAGAGGGGATATGGAGGAGGCTGTTATTTATTTTTAATAGGTGTACTTTCACCAATTTGCTGATAATTCATTGAAAGTAGATGATCGGTACAATTGCTGCCAATGCATTTTTTAAAGCTGTATTGTCATGAGTCAAATTTGATCATGTTAGGTTCTTGCATAGGTCCTATAGCATTGATAAGTTTCCACCCTCTTTCCTACATACACACATCTCTCCTGCATACACACAACTCTACTACTATCACACACGCAATTTTCCGAAATACACACACAACTCTCCTCCATACACAAACACAGTTCTAACACATATAGCTTTTCTACAGCTTTGAAGTATGCACTCACACCTCTGTTACATACACGCACTGTTTTGCTACATACTTGTACACAGCTTTCTTACATACACCAACAGCTCTCTTATATACTCATGCAGCTCCACACACACAAACACTTATATATATATATATATATATATGTACACTCATCCATCGTATACATTACCACATCTTGAAATTCCTTCAGGAATGTGACTGATCACATGACCTGAAAGGTTCAATGGCTAATCAACAACTTTGTTTGATTGGGACCCTATCCATGCCACCTCACATATCAGGAGTGTCGTTCTTCTTTTCATAAAGAGGTCCAAGGGCTAGTCTTGCAGAAGTTTTTTCAGCTACACAGGATGCGCAACATCCGTGCAAGTCCTGGTGACTTTCTCCCCTGCACTGCACCGATCAGATAGATCAGTGTGGGGCAGGAGAAAGGAGAACAGTTCTTTCAGTGATCATGAAGGATGCTGTCAGTGTTTTCCTCCATCAGAATAAGCAGCCTCTAGACTGTAAGAAACACACACATTTTAACATCATTTGATTGTCTAAAATTTACTGCAGCTAAAAATTACATTTGGTTTACAATGCATTTTGCCAGATATGTTGTCACTTGTCAAAGCTAAGAATTTTACATGCTGGGTTTTTTATGGCACATTTAGCACTGATAAGTTGTCACACTCTTGCTTAATATGTTAACATTCTGTCTGTAAACTGTATATGCATAGCTACCTTTTTGAAGCAATATTGAGATTTACTTAAGAACGTGGGGCCCAATAAATACCATCAATGGTGCCCAGTCCAAGAGATCGTGGATCCTATAGGTAGACACCACCTCATCATGCACTAAAACTTACTAAAAAAAAAAGATGTGAAGTTCACACATATAGAAGATGGACATTTTGTGAATACATATTACACGTATTGTAAAATAGATAGAGCTCATATGTAGAGTTTGTTTGATAAACTTTCCTACTACTTTGTCTAAATTAGAAGCAAATTGGTTGAACATTACTTCTACCTAAAAATGGCAGAAAACGCACCTATCTTGGTGATGGACAGGACAGCTAGAGGGGATATGGAGGAGGCTGTTATTTTTTTTTAAATAGGTGTACTTTCACCAATTTGCTGATAATTCATTGAAAGTAGATGATCGGTACAATTGCTGCCAATGCATTTTTTAAAGCTGTATTGTCATGAGTCAAATTTGATCATGTTAGGTTCTTGCATAGGTCCTATAGCATTGATAAGTTTCCACCCTCTTTCCTACACACAAATCTCTCCTACATACACACAACTCTACTACTATCACACACGCAATTTTCCGAAATACACACACAACTCTCCCTCCATACACAAACACAGTTCTAACACATCTCTTTGAAGTATGCACTCACACCTCTGTTACATACACGCACTGTTTTGCTACATACTTGTACACAGCTTTCTTACATACACCAACAGCTCTCTTATACCATGCAGCACCACACACACAAACACTTATATATATATATATATATATATATATATGTACACTCATCCATCGTATACATTACCACATCTTGAAATTCCTTCAGGAATGTGACTGATCACATGACCTGAAAGGTTCAATGGCTAATCAACAACTTTGTTTGATTGGGACCCTATCCATGCCACCTCACATATCAGGAGTGTCGTTCTTCTTTTCATAAAGAGGTCAAGGCTAGTCTTGCAGAAGTTTTTTCAGCTACACAGGATGCGCAACATCCGTGCAAGTCCTGGTGACTTTCTCCCCTGCACTGCACCGATCAGATAGATCAGTGTGGGGCAGGAGAAAGGAGAACAGTTCTTTCAGTGATCATGAAGGATGCTGTCAGTGTTTTCCTCCATCAGAATAAGCAGCCTCTAGACTGTAAGAAACACACACATTTTAACATCATTTTGATTGTCTAAAATTTACTGCAGCTAAAAATTACATTTGGTTTACAATGCATTTTGCCAGATATGTTGCACTTGTCAAAGCTAAGAATTTTACATGCTGGGTTTTTTTATGGCACATTTAGCACTGATAAGTTGTCACACTCTTGCTTAATATGTTAACATTCTGTCTGTAAACTGTATATGCATAGCTACCTTTTTGAAGCATATTGAGATTTACTTAAGAACGTGGGCCCAATAAATACCATCAATGGTGCCCAGTCCAAGAGATCGTGGATCCTATAGGTAGACACCACCTCATCATGCACTAAAACTTACTAAAAAAAAAAAAGATGTGAAGTTCACACATATAGAAGATGGACATTTGTGAATACATATTACACGTATTGTAAAATAGATGAGAGCTCATATGTAGAGTTTGTTTGATAAACTTTCCTACTACTTTGTCTAAATTAGAAGCAAATTGGTTGAACATTACTTCTACCTAAAATGGCAGAAAACGCACCTATCTTGGTGATGGACAGGACAGCTAGAGGGATATGGAGGAGGCTGTTATTTTTTTTTTTAATAGGTGTACTTTCACCAATTTGCTGATAATTCATTGAAAGTAGATGATCGGTACAATTGCTGCCAATGCATTTTTTAAAGCTGTATTGTCATGAGTCAAATTTGATCATGTTAGGTTCTTGCATAGGTCCTATAGCATTGATAAGTTTCCACCCTCTTTCCTACATACACACATCTCTCCTGCATACACACAACTCTACTACTATCACACACGCAATTTTCCGAAATACACACACAACTCTCCTCCATACACAAACACAGTTCTAACACATATAGCTTTTCTACAGCTTTGAAGTATGCACTCACACCTCTGTTACATACACGCACTGTTTTGCTACATACTTGTACACAGCTTTCTTACATACACCAACAGCTCTCTTATATACTCATGCAGCTCCACACACACAACACTTATATATATATATATATATATATATGTACACTCATCCATGTATACATTACCACATCTTGAAATTCCTTCCAGGAATGTGACTGATCACATGACCTGAAAGGTTCAATGGCTAATCAACAACTTTGTTTTGATTGGGACCCTATCCATGCCACCTCACATATCAGGAGTGTCGTTCTTCTTTTCATAAAGAGGTCCAAGGGCTAGTCTTGCAGAAGTTTTTTCAGCTACACAGGATGCGCAACATCCGTGCAAGTCCTGGTGACTTTCTCCCCTGCACTGCACCGATCAGATAGATCAGTGTGGGGCAGGAGAAAGGAGAACAGTTCTTTCAGTGATCATGGAAGGATGCTGTCAGTGTTTTCCTCCATCAGAATAAGCAGCCCTAGACTGTAAGAAACACACACATTTTAACATCATTTTGATTGTCTAAAATTACTGCAGCTAAAAATTACATTTGGTTTACAATGCATTTTGCCAGATATGTTGTCACTTGTCAAAGCTAAGAATTTTTACATGCTGGGTTTTTTTATGGCACATTTAGCACTGATAAGTTGTCACACTCTTGCTTAATATGTTAACATTCTGTCTGTAAACTGTATATGCATAGCTACCTTTTTGAAGCAATATTGAGATTTACTTAAGAACGTGGGGCCCAATAAATACCATCAATGGTGCCCAGTCCAAGAGATCGTGGATCCTATAGGTAGACACCACCTCATCATGCACTAAAACTTACTAAAAAAAAAAAAGATGTGAAGTTCACACATATAGATGATGGACATTTTGTGAATACATATTACACGTATTGTAAAATAGATAGAGCTCATATGTAGAGTTTGTTTGATAAACTTTCCTACTACTTTGTCTAAATTAGAAGCAAATTGGTTGAACATTACTTCTACCTAAAATGGCAGAAAACATCACCTATCTTGGTGATGGACAGGACAGCTAGAGGGATATGGAGGAGGCTGTTATTTTTTTTTTAATAAGTGTACTTTCACCAATTTGCTGATAATTCATTGAAAGTAGATGATCGGTACAATTGCTGCCAATGCATTTTTAAAGCTGTATTGTCATGAGTCAAATTTGATCATGTTAGGTTCTTGCATAGGTCCTATAGCATTGATAAGTTTCCACCCTCTTTCCTACACACAAATCTCTCCTACATACACACAACTCTACTACTATCACACACGCAATTTTCGAAATACACACACAACTCTCCTCCATACACAAACACAGTTCTAACACATACAGCTTTTCTACAGCTTTGAAGTATGCACTCACACCTCTGTTACATACACGCACTGTTTTGCTACATACTTGTACACCAGCTTTCTTACATACACCAACAGCTCTCTTATATACTCATGCAGCTCCACACACACAAACACTTAAATATATATATATATATATATATGTACACTCATCCATCGTATACATTACCACATCTTGAAATTCCTTCCAGGAATGTGACTGATCACATGACCTGAAAGGTTCAATGGCTAATCAACAACTTTGTTTGATTGGGACCCCTATCCATGCCACCTCACATATCAGGAGTGTCGTTCTTCTTTTCATAAAGAGGTCCAAGGGCTAGTCTTGCAGAAGTTTTTTCAGCTACACAGGATGCGCAACATCCGTGCAAGTCCTGGTGACTTTCTCCCCTGCACTGCACCGATCAGATAGATCAGTGTGGGGCAGGAGAAAGGAGAACAGTTCTTTCAGTGATCAATGAAGGATGCTGTCAGTGTTTTCCTCCATCAGAATAAAGCAGCCTTCCATCAGAATAAGCAGCCTCTAGACTGTAAGAAACACACACATTTTAACATCATTTTGATTGTCTAAAATTTACTGCAGCTAAAAATTACATTTGGTTTACAATGCATTTTGCCAGATATGTTGTCACTTGTCAAAGCTAAGAATTTTACATGCTGGGTTTTTTTATGGCACATTTAGCACTGATAAGTTGTCACACTCTTGCTTAATATGTTAACATTCTGTCTGTAAACTGTATATGCATAGCTACCTTTTTGAAGCAATATTGAGATTTACTTAAGAACGTGGGGCCCAATAAATACCATCAATGGTGCCCAGTCCAAGAGATCGTGGATCCTATAGGTAGACACCACCTCATCATGCACTAAAACTTACTAAAAAAAAAAAAGATGTGAAGTTCACACATATAGAAGATGGACATTTTGTGAATACATATTACACGTATTGTAAAATAGATAGAGCTCATATGTAGAGTTTGTTTGATAAACTTTCCTACTACTTTGTCTAAATTAGAAGCAAATTGGTTGAACATTACTTCTACCTAAAATGGCAGAAAACGCACCTATCTTGGTGATGGACAGGACAGCTAGAGGGGATATGGAGGAGGCTGTTATTTTTTTTTTAATAGGTGTACTTTCACCAATTTGCTGATAATTCATTGAAAGTAGATGATCGGTACAATTGCTGCCAATGCATTTTTTAAAGCTGTATTGTCATGAGTCAAATTTGATCATGTTAGGTTCTTGCATAGGTCCTATAGCATTGATAAGTTTCCACCCTCTTTCCTACATACACACATCTCTCCTGCATACACACAACTCTACTACTATCACACACGCAATTTTCCGAAATACACACACAACTCTCCTCCATACACAAACACAGTTCTAACACATATAGCTTTTCTACAGCTTTGAAGTATGCACTCACACCTCTGTTACATACACGCACTGTTTTGCTACATACTTGTACACAGCTTTCTTACATACACCAACAGCTCTCTTATATACTCATGCAGCTCCACACACACAAACACTTATATATATATATATATATATATATATGTACACTCATCCATCGTATACATTACCACATCTTGAAATTCCTTCCAGGAATGTGACTGATCACATGACCTGAAAGGTTCAATGGCTAATCAACAACTTTGTTTGATTGGGACCCTATCCATGCCACCTCACATATCAGGAGTGTCGTTCTTCTTTTCATAAAGAGGTCCAAGGGCTAGTCTTGCAGAAGTTTTTTCAGCTACACAGGATGCGCAACATCCGTGCAAGTCCTGGTGACTTTCTCCCCTGCACTGCACCGATCAGATAGATCAGTGTGGGGCAGGAGAAAGGAGAACAGTTCTTTCAGTGATCATGAAGGATGCTGTCAGTGTTTTCCTCCATCAGAATAAGCAGCCTCTAGACTGTAAGAAACACACACATTTTAACATCATTTTGATTGTCTAAAATTTACTGCAGCTAAAAATTACATTTGGTTTACAATGCATTTTGCCAGATATGTTGTCACTTGTCAAAGCTAAGAATTTTACATGCTGGGTTTTTTTATGGCACATTTAGCACTGATAAGTTGTCACACTCTTGCTTAATATGTTAACATTCTGTCTGTAAACTGTATATGCATAGCTACCTTTTTGAAGCAATATTGAGATTTACTTAAGAACGTGGGGCCCAATAAATACCATCAATGGTGCCCAGTCCAAGAGATCGTGGATCCTATAGGTAGACACCACCTCATCATGCACTAAAACTTACTAAAAAAAAAAAAGATGTGAAGTTCACACATATAGAAGATGGACATTTTGTGAATACATATTACACGTATTGTAAAATAGATAGAGCTCATATGTAGAGTTTGTTTGATAAACTTTCCTACTACTTTGTCTAAATTAGAAGCAAATTGGTTGAACATTACTTCTACCTAAAATGGCAGAAAACGCACCTATCTTGGTGATGGACAGGACAGCTAGAGGGGATATGGAGGAGGCTGTTATTTTTTTTTTAATAGGTGTACTTTCACCAATTTGCTGATAATTCATTGAAAGTAGATGATCGGTACAATTGCTGCCAATGCATTTTTTAAAGCTGTATTGTCATGAGTCAAATTTGATCATGTTAGGTTCTTGCATAGGTCCTATAGCATTGATAAGTTTCCACCCTCTTTCCTACACACAAATCTCTCCTACATACACACAACTCTACTACTATCACACACGCAATTTTCCGAAATACACACACAACTCTCCTCCATACACAAACACAGTTCTAACACATACAGCTTTTCTACAGCTTTGAAGTATGCACTCACACCTCTGTTACATACACGCACTGTTTTGCTACATACTTGTACACAGCTTTCTTACATACACCAACAGCTCTCTTATATACTCATGCAGCTCCACACACACAAACACTTATATATATATATATATATATATATATGTACACTCATCCATCGTATACATTACCACATCTTGAAATTCCTTCCAGGAATGTGACTGATCACATGACCTGAAAGGTTCAATGGCTAATCAACAACTTTGTTTGATTGGGACCCTATCCATGCCACCTCACATATCAGGAGTGTCGTTCTTCTTTTCATAAAGAGGTCCAAGGGCTAGTCTTGCAGAAGTTTTTTCAGCTACACAGGATGCGCAACATCCGTGCAAGTCCTGGTGACTTTCTCCCCTGCACTGCACCGATCAGATAGATCAGTGTGGGGCAGGAGAAAGGAGAACAGTTCTTTCAGTGATCATGAAGGATGCTGTCAGTGTTTTCCTCCATCAGAATAAGCAGCCTCTAGACTGTAAGAAACACACACATTTTAACATCATTTTGATTGTCTAAAATTTACTGCAGCTAAAAATTACATTTGGTTTACAATGCATTTTGCCAGATATGTTGTCACTTGTCAAAGCTAAGAATTTTACATGCTGGGTTTTTTTATGGCACATTTAGCACTGATAAGTTGTCACACTCTTGCTTAATATGTTAACATTCTGTCTGTAAACTGTATATGCATAGCTACCTTTTTGAAGCAATATTGAGATTTACTTAAGAACGTGGGGCCCAATAAATACCATCAATGGTGCCCAGTCCAAGAGATCGTGGATCCTATAGGTAGACACCACCTCATCATGCACTAAAACTTACTAAAAAAAAAAAAGATGTGAAGTTCACACATATAGAAGATGGACATTTTGTGAATACATATTACACGTATTGTAAAATAGATAGAGCTCATATGTAGAGTTTGTTTGATAAACTTTCCTACTACTTTGTCTAAATTAGAAGCAAATTGGTTGAACATTACTTCTACCTAAAATGGCAGAAAACGCACCTATCTTGGTGATGGACAGGACAGCTAGAGGGGATATGGAGGAGGCTGTTATTTTTTTTTTAATAGGTGTACTTTCACCAATTTGCTGATAATTCATTGAAAGTAGATGATCGGTACAATTGCTGCCAATGCATTTTTTAAAGCTGTATTGTCATGAGTCAAATTTGATCATGTTAGGTTCTTGCATAGGTCCTATAGCATTGATAAGTTTCCACCCTCTTTCCTACATACACACATCTCTCCTGCATACACACAACTCTACTACTATCACACACGCAATTTTCCGAAATACACACACAACTCTCCTCCATACACAAACACAGTTCTAACACATATAGCTTTTCTACAGCTTTGAAGTATGCACTCACACCTCTGTTACATACACGCACTGTTTTGCTACATACTTGTACACAGCTTTCTTACATACACCAACAGCTCTCTTATATACTCATGCAGCTCCACACACACAAACACTTATATATATATATATATATATATATGTACACTCATCCATCGTATACATTACCACATCTTGAAATTCCTTCCAGGAATGTGACTGATCACATGACCTGAAAGGTTCAATGGCTAATCAACAACTTTGTTTGATTGGGACCCTATCCATGCCACCTCACATATCAGGAGTGTCGTTCTTCTTTTCATAAAGAGGTCCAAGGGCTAGTCTTGCAGAAGTTTTTTCAGCTACACAGGATGCGCAACATCCGTGCAAGTCCTGGTGACTTTCTCCCCTGCACTGCACCGATCAGATAGATCAGTGTGGGGCAGGAGAAAGGAGAACAGTTCTTTCAGTGATCATGAAGGATGCTGTCAGTGTTTTCCTCCATCAGAATAAGCAGCCTCTAGACTGTAAGAAACACACACATTTTAACATCATTTTGATTGTCTAAAATTTACTGCAGCTAAAAATTACATTTGGTTTACAATGCATTTTGCCAGATATGTTGTCACTTGTCAAAGCTAAGAATTTTACATGCTGGGTTTTTTTATGGCACATTTAGCACTGATAAGTTGTCACACTCTTGCTTAATATGTTAACATTCTGTCTGTAAACTGTATATGCATAGCTACCTTTTTGAAGCAATATTGAGATTTACTTAAGAACGTGGGGCCCAATAAATACCATCAATGGTGCCCAGTCCAAGAGATCGTGGATCCTATAGGTAGACACCACCTCATCATGCACTAAAACTTACTAAAAAAAAAAAAGATGTGAAGTTCACACATATAGAAGATGGACATTTTGTGAATACATATTACACGTATTGTAAAATAGATAGAGCTCATATGTAGAGTTTGTTTGATAAACTTTCCTACTACTTTGTCTAAATTAGAAGCAAATTGGTTGAACATTACTTCTACCTAAAATGGCAGAAAACGCACCTATCTTGGTGATGGACAGGACAGCTAGAGGGGATATGGAGGAGGCTGTTATTTTTTTTTTAATAGGTGTACTTTCACCAATTTGCTGATAATTCATTGAAAGTAGATGATCGGTACAATTGCTGCCAATGCATTTTTTAAAGCTGTATTGTCATGAGTCAAATTTGATCATGTTAGGTTCTTGCATAGGTCCTATAGCATTGATAAGTTTCCACCCTCTTTCCTACACACAAATCTCTCCTACATACACACAACTCTACTACTATCACACACGCAATTTTCCGAAATACACACACAACTCTCCTCCATACACAAACACAGTTCTAACACATACAGCTTTTCTACAGCTTTGAAGTATGCACTCACACCTCTGTTACATACACGCACTGTTTTGCTACATACTTGTACACAGCTTTCTTACATACACCAACAGCTCTCTTATATACTCATGCAGCTCCACACACACAAACACTTATATATATATATATATATATATATATGTACACTCATCCATCGTATACATTACCACATCTTGAAATTCCTTCCAGGAATGTGACTGATCACATGACCTGAAAGGTTCAATGGCTAATCAACAACTTTGTTTGATTGGGACCCTATCCATGCCACCTCACATATCAGGAGTGTCGTTCTTCTTTTCATAAAGAGGTCCAAGGGCTAGTCTTGCAGAAGTTTTTTCAGCTACACAGGATGCGCAACATCCGTGCAAGTCCTGGTGACTTTCTCCCCTGCACTGCACCGATCAGATAGATCAGTGTGGGGCAGGAGAAAGGAGAACAGTTCTTTCAGTGATCATGAAGGATGCTGTCAGTGTTTTCCTCCATCAGAATAAGCAGCCTCTAGACTGTAAGAAACACACACATTTTAACATCATTTTGATTGTCTAAAATTTACTGCAGCTAAAAATTACATTTGGTTTACAATGCATTTTGCCAGATATGTTGTCACTTGTCAAAGCTAAGAATTTTACATGCTGGGTTTTTTTATGGCACATTTAGCACTGATAAGTTGTCACACTCTTGCTTAATATGTTAACATTCTGTCTGTAAACTGTATATGCATAGCTACCTTTTTGAAGCAATATTGAGATTTACTTAAGAACGTGGGGCCCAATAAATACCATCAATGGTGCCCAGTCCAAGAGATCGTGGATCCTATAGGTAGACACCACCTCATCATGCACTAAAACTTACTAAAAAAAAAAAAGATGTGAAGTTCACACATATAGAAGATGGACATTTTGTGAATACATATTACACGTATTGTAAAATAGATAGAGCTCATATGTAGAGTTTGTTTGATAAACTTTCCTACTACTTTGTCTAAATTAGAAGCAAATTGGTTGAACATTACTTCTACCTAAAATGGCAGAAAACGCACCTATCTTGGTGATGGACAGGACAGCTAGAGGGGATATGGAGGAGGCTGTTATTTTTTTTTTAATAGGTGTACTTTCACCAATTTGCTGATAATTCATTGAAAGTAGATGATCGGTACAATTGCTGCCAATGCATTTTTTAAAGCTGTATTGTCATGAGTCAAATTTGATCATGTTAGGTTCTTGCATAGGTCCTATAGCATTGATAAGTTTCCACCCTCTTTCCTACACACAAATCTCTCCTACATACACACAACTCTACTACTATCACACACGCAATTTTCCGAAATACACACACAACTCTCCTCCATACACAAACACAGTTCTAACACATACAGCTTTTCTACAGCTTTGAAGTATGCACTCACACCTCTGTTACATACACGCACTGTTTTGCTACATACTTGTACACAGCTTTCTTACATACACCAACAGCTCTCTTATATACTCATGCAGCTCCACACACACAAACACTTATATATATATATATATATATATATGTACACTCATCCATCGTATACATTACCACATCTTGAAATTCCTTCCAGGAATGTGACTGATCACATGACCTGAAAGGTTCAATGGCTAATCAACAACTTTGTTTGATTGGGACCCTATCCATGCCACCTCACATATCAGGAGTGTCGTTCTTCTTTTCATAAAGAGGTCCAAGGGCTAGTCTTGCAGAAGTTTTTTCAGCTACACAGGATGCGCAACATCCGTGCAAGTCCTGGTGACTTTCTCCCCTGCACTGCACCGATCAGATAGATCAGTGTGGGGCAGGAGAAAGGAGAACAGTTCTTTCAGTGATCATGAAGGATGCTGTCAGTGTTTTCCTCCATCAGAATAAGCAGCCTCTAGACTGTAAGAAACACACATTTTAACATCATTTTGATTGTCTAAAATTTACTGCAGCTAAAAATTACATTTGGTTTACAATGCATTTTGCCAGATATGTTGTCACTTGTCAAAGCTAAGAATTTTACATGCTGGGTTTTTTTATGGCACATTTAGCACTGATAAGTTGTCACACTCTTGCTTAATATGTTAACATTCTGTCTGTAAACTGTATATGCATAGCTACCTTTTTGAAGCAATATTGAGATTTACTTAAGAACGTGGGGCCCAATAAATACCATCAATGGTGCCCAGTCCAAGAGATCGTGGATCCTATAGGTAGACACCACCTCATCATGCACTAAAACTTACTAAAAAAAAAAAAGATGTGAAGTTCACACATATAGAAGATGGACATTTTGTGAATACATATTACACGTATTGTAAAATAGATAGAGCTCATATGTAGAGTTTGTTTGATAAACTTTCCTACTACTTTGTCTAAATTAGAAGCAAATTGGTTGAACATTACTTCTACCTAAAATGGCAGAAAACGCACCTATCTTGGTGATGGACAGGACAGCTAGAGGGGATATGGAGGAGGCTGTTATTTTTTTTTTAATAGGTGTACTTTCACCAATTTGCTGATAATTCATTGAAAGTAGATGATCGGTACAATTGCTGCCAATGCATTTTTTAAAGCTGTATTGTCATGAGTCAAATTTGATCATGTTAGGTTCTTGCATAGGTCCTATAGCATTGATAAGTTTCCACCCTCTTTCCTACACACAAATATCTCCTGCATACACACAACTCTACTACTATCACACACGCAATTTTCCGAAATACACACACAACTCTCCTCCATACACAAACACAGTTCTAACACATATAGCTTTTCTACAGCTTTGAAGTATGCACTCACACCTCTGTTACATACACGCACTGTTTTGCTACATACTTGTACACAGCTTTCTTACATACACCAACAGCTCTCTTATATACTCATGCAGCTCCACACACACAAACACTTATATATATATATATATATATATATGTACACTCATCCATCGTATACATTACCACATCTTGAAATTCCTTCCAGGAATGTGACTGATCACATGACCTGAAAGGTTCAATGGCTAATCAACAACTTTGTTTGATTGGGACCCTATCCATGCCACCTCACATATCAGGAGTGTCGTTCTTCTTTTCATAAAGAGGTCCAAGGGCTAGTCTTGCAGAAGTTTTTTCAGCTACACAGGATGCGCAACATCCGTGCAAGTCCTGGTGACTTTCTCCCCTGCACTGCACCGATCAGATAGATCAGTGTGGGGCAGGAGAAAGGAGAACAGTTCTTTCAGTGATCATGAAGGATGCTGTCAGTGTTTTCCTCCATCAGAATAAGCAGCCTCTAGACTGTAAGAAACACACACATTTTAACATCATTTTGATTGTCTAAAATTTACTGCAGCTAAAAATTACATTTGGTTTACAATGCATTTTGCCAGATATGTTGTCACTTGTCAAAGCTAAGAATTTTACATGCTGGGTTTTTTTATGGCACATTTAGCACTGATAAGTTGTCACACTCTTGCTTAATATGTTAACATTCTGTCTGTAAACTGTATATGCATAGCTACCTTTTTGAAGCAATATTGAGATTTACTTAAGAACGTGGGGCCCAATAAATACCATCAATGGTGCCCAGTCCAAGAGATCGTGGATCCTATAGGTAGACACCACCTCATCATGCACTAAAACTTACTAAAAAAAAAAAAGATGTGAAGTTCACACATATAGAAGATGGACATTTTGTGAATACATATTACACGTATTGTAAAATAGATAGAGCTCATATGTAGAGTTTGTTTGATAAACTTTCCTACTACTTTGTCTAAATTAGAAGCAAATTGGTTGAACATTACTTCTACCTAAAATGGCAGAAAACGCACCTATCTTGGTGATGGACAGGACAGCTAGAGGGGATATGGAGGAGGCTGTTATTTTTTTTTTAATAGGTGTACTTTCACCAATTTGCTGATAATTCATTGAAAGTAGATGATCGGTACAATTGCTGCCAATGCATTTTTTAAAGCTGTATTGTCATGAGTCAAATTTGATCATGTTAGGTTCTTGCATAGGTCCTATAGCATTGATAAGTTTCCACCCTCTTTCCTACACACAAATATCTCCTGCATACACACAACTCTACTACTATCACACACGCAATTTTCCGAAATACACACACAACTCTCCTCCATACACAAACACAGTTCTAACACATATAGCTTTTCTACAGCTTTGAAGTATGCACTCACACCTCTGTTACATACACGCACTGTTTTGCTACATACTTGTACACAGCTTTCTTACATACACCAACAGCTCTCTTATATACTCATGCAGCTCCACACACACAAACACTTATATATATATATATATATATATATGTACACTCATCCATCGTATACATTACCACATCTTGAAATTCCTTCCAGGAATGTGACTGATCACATGACCTGAAAGGTTCAATGGCTAATCAACAACTTTGTTTGATTGGGACCCTATCCATGCCACCTCACATATCAGGAGTGTCGTTCTTCTTTTCATAAAGAGGTCCAAGGGCTAGTCTTGCAGAAGTTTTTTCAGCTACACAGGATGCGCAACATCCGTGCAAGTCCTGGTGACTTTCTCCCCTGCACTGCACCGATCAGATAGATCAGTGTGGGGCAGGAGAAAGGAGAACAGTTCTTTCAGTGATCATGAAGGATGCTGTCAGTGTTTTCCTCCATCAGAATAAGCAGCCTCTAGACTGTAAGAAACACACACATTTTAACATCATTTTGATTGTCTAAAATTTACTGCAGCTAAAAATTACATTTGGTTTACAATGCATTTTGCCAGATATGTTGTCACTTGTCAAAGCTAAGAATTTTACATGCTGGGTTTTTTTATGGCACATTTAGCACTGATAAGTTGTCACACTCTTGCTTAATATGTTAACATTCTGTCTGTAAACTGTATATGCATAGCTACCTTTTTGAAGCAATATTGAGATTTACTTAAGAACGTGGGGCCCAATAAATACCATCAATGGTGCCCAGTCCAAGAGATGGTGGATCCTATAGGTAGACACCACCTCATCATGCACTAAAACTTACTAAAAAAAAAAAAGATGTGAAGTTCACACATATAGAAGATGGACATTTTGTGAATACATATTACACGTATTGTAAAATAGATAGAGCTCATATGTAGAGTTTGTTTGATAAACTTTCCTACTACTTTGTCTAAATTAGAAGCAAATTGGTTGAACATTACTTCTACCTAAAATGGCAGAAAACGCACCTAACTTGGTGATGGACAGGACAGCTAGAGGGGATATGGAGGAGGCTGTTATTTTTTTTTTAATAGGTGTACTTTCACCAATTTGCTGATAATTCATTGAAAGTAGATGATCGGTACAATTGCTGCCAATGCATTTTTTAAAGCTGTATTGTCATGAGTCAAATTTGATCATGTTAGGTTCTTGCATAGGTCCTATAGCATTGATAAGTTTCCACCCTCTTTCCTACATACACACATCTCTCCTGCATACACACAACTCTACTACTATCACACACGCAATTTTCCGAAATACACACACAACTCTCCTCCATACACAAACACAGTTCTAACACATATAGCTTTTCTACAGCTTTGAAGTATGCACTCACACCTCTGTTACATACACGCACTGTTTTGCTACATACTTGTACACAGCTTTCTTACATACACCAACAGCTCTCTTATATACTCATGCAGCTCCACACACACAAACACTTATATATATATATATATATGTACACTCGTCCATCGTATACATTACCACATCTTGAAATTCCTTCCAGGAATGTGACTGATCACATGACCTGAAAGGTTCAATGGCTAATCAACAACTTTGTTTGATTGGGACCCTATCCATGCCACCTCACATATCAGGAGTGTCGTTCTTCTTTTCATAAAGAGGTCCAAGGGCTAGTCTTGCAGAAGTTTTTTCAGCTACACAGGATGCGCAACATCCGTGCAAGTCCTGGTGACTTTCTCCCCTGCACTGCACCGATCAGATAGATCAGTGTGGGGCAGGAGAAAGGAGAACAGTTCTTTCAGTGATCATGAAGGATGCTGTCAGTGTTTTCCTCCATCAGAATAAGCAGCCTCTAGACTGTAAGAAACACACACATTTTAACATCATTTTGATTGTCTAAAATTTACTGCAGCTAAAAATTACATTTGGTTTACAATGCATTTTGCCAGATATGTTGTCACTTGTCAAAGCTAAGAATTTTACATGCTGGGTTTTTTTATGGCACATTTAGCACTGATAAGTTGTCACACTCTTGCTTAATATGTTAACATTCTGTCTGTAAACTGTATATGCATAGCTACCTTTTTGAAGCAATATTGAGATTTACTTAAGAACGTGGGGCCCAATAAATACCATCAATGGTGCCCAGTCCAAGAGATCGTGGATCCTATAGGTAGACACCACCTCATCATGCACTAAAACTTACTAAAAAAAAAAAAGATGTGAAGTTCACACATATAGAAGATGGACATTTTGTGAATACATATTACACGTATTGTAAAATAGATAGAGCTCATATGTAGAGTTTGTTTGATAAACTTTCCTACTACTTTGTCTAAATTAGAAGCAAATTGGTTGAACATTACTTCTACCTAAAATGGCAGAAAACGCACCTATCTTGGTGATGGACAGGACAGCTAGAGGGGATATGGAGGAGGCTGTTATTTTTTTTTTAATAGGTGTACTTTCACCAATTTGCTGATAATTCATTGAAAGTAGATGATCGGTACAATTGCTGCCAATGCATTTTTTAAAGCTGTATTGTCATGAGTCAAATTTGATCATGTTAGGTTCTTGCATAGGTCCTATAGCATTGATAAGTTTCCACCCTCTTTCCTACACACAAATATCTCCTGCATACACACAACTCTACTACTATCACACACGCAATTTTCCGAAATACACACACAACTCTCCTCCATACACAAACACAGTTCTAACACATATAGCTTTTCTACAGCTTTGAAGTATGCACTCACACCTCTGTTACATACACGCACTGTTTTGCTACATACTTGTACACAGCTTTCTTACATACACCAACAGCTCTCTTATATACTCATGCAGCTCCACACACACAAACACTTATATATATATATATATATATATGTACACTCATCCATCGTATACATTACCACATCTTGAAATTCCTTCCAGGAATGTGACTGATCACATGACCTGAAAGGTTCAATGGCTAATCAACAACTTTGTTTGATTGGGACCCTATCCATGCCACCTCACATATCAGGAGTGTCGTTCTTCTTTTCATAAAGAGGTCCAAGGGCTAGTCTTGCAGAAGTTTTTTCAGCTACACAGGATGCGCAACATCCGTGCAAGTCCTGGTGACTTTCTCCCCTGCACTGCACCGATCAGATAGATCAGTGTGGGGCAGGAGAAAGGAGAACAGTTCTTTCAGTGATCATGAAGGATGCTGTCAGTGTTTTCCTCCATCAGAATAAGCAGCCTCTAGACTGTAAGAAACACACACATTTTAACATCATTTTGATTGTCTAAAATTTACTGCAGCTAAAAATTACATTTGGTTTACAATGCATTTTGCCAGATATGTTGTCACTTGTCAAAGCTAAGAATTTTACATGCTGGGTTTTTTTATGGCACATTTAGCACTGATAAGTTGTCACACTCTTGCTTAATATGTTAACATTCTGTCTGTAAACTGTATATGCATAGCTACCTTTTTGAAGCAATATTGAGATTTACTTAAGAACGTGGGGCCCAATAAATACCATCAATGGTGCCCAGTCCAAGAGATGGTGGATCCTATAGGTAGACACCACCTCATCATGCACTAAAACTTACTAAAAAAAAAAAAGATGTGAAGTTCACACATATAGAAGATGGACATTTTGTGAATACATATTACACGTATTGTAAAATAGATAGAGCTCATATGTAGAGTTTGTTTGATAAACTTTCCTACTACTTTGTCTAAATTAGAAGCAAATTGGTTGAACATTACTTCTACCTAAAATGGCAGAAAACGCACCTATCTTGGTGATGGACAGGACAGCTAGAGGGGATATGGAGGAGGCTGTTATTTTTTTTTTAATAGGTGTACTTTCACCAATTTGCTGATAATTCATTGAAAGTAGATGATCGGTACAATTGCTGCCAATGCATTTTTTAAAGCTGTATTGTCATGAGTCAAATTTGATCATGTTAGGTTCTTGCATAGGTCCTATAGCATTGATAAGTTTCCACCCTCTTTCCTACATACACACATCTCTCCTGCATACACACAACTCTACTACTATCACACACGCAATTTTCCGAAATACACACACAACTCTCCTCCATACACAAACACAGTTCTAACACATATAGCTTTTCTACAGCTTTGAAGTATGCACTCACACCTCTGTTACATACACGCACTGTTTTGCTACATACTTGTACACAGCTTTCTTACATACACCAACAGCTCTCTTATATACTCATGCAGCTCCACACACACAAACACTTATATATATATATATATATGTACACTCGTCCATCGTATACATTACCACATCTTGAAATTCCTTCCAGGAATGTGACTGATCACATGACCTGAAAGGTTCAATGGCTAATCAACAACTTTGTTTGATTGGGACCCTATCCATGCCACCTCACATATCAGGAGTGTCGTTCTTCTTTTCATAAAGAGGTCCAAGGGCTAGTCTTGCAGAAGTTTTTTCAGCTACACAGGATGCGCAACATCCGTGCAAGTCCTGGTGACTTTCTCCCCTGCACTGCACCGATCAGATAGATCAGTGTGGGGCAGGAGAAAGGAGAACAGTTCTTTCAGTGATCATGAAGGATGCTGTCAGTGTTTTCCTCCATCAGAATAAGCAGCCTCTAGACTGTAAGAAACACACACATTTTAACATCATTTTGATTGTCTAAAATTTACTGCAGCTAAAAATTACATTTGGTTTACAATGCATTTTGCCAGATATGTTGTCACTTGTCAAAGCTAAGAATTTTACATGCTGGGTTTTTTTATGGCACATTTAGCACTGATAAGTTGTCACACTCTTGCTTAATATGTTAACATTCTGTCTGTAAACTGTATATGCATAGCTACCTTTTTGAAGCAATATTGAGATTTACTTAAGAACGTGGGGCCCAATAAATACCATCAATGGTGCCCAGTCCAAGAGATCGTGGATCCTATAGGTAGACACCACCTCATCATGCACTAAAACTTACTAAAAAAAAAAAAGATGTGAAGTTCACACATATAGAAGATGGACATTTTGTGAATACATATTACACGTATTGTAAAATAGATAGAGCTCATATGTAGAGTTTGTTTGATAAACTTTCCTACTACTTTGTCTAAATTAGAAGCAAATTGGTTGAACATTACTTCTACCTAAAATGGCAGAAAACGCACCTATCTTGGTGATGGACAGGACAGCTAGAGGGGATATGGAGGAGGCTGTTATTTTTTTTTTAATAGGTGTACTTTCACCAATTTGCTGATAATTCATTGAAAGTAGATGATCGGTACAATTGCTGCCAATGCATTTTTTAAAGCTGTATTGTCATGAGTCAAATTTGATCATGTTAGGTTCTTGCATAGGTCCTATAGCATTGATAAGTTTCCACCCTCTTTCCTACACACAAATCTCTCCTACATACACACAACTCTACTACTATCACACACGCAATTTTCCGAAATACACACACAACTCTCCTCCATACACAAACACAGTTCTAACACATACAGCTTTTCTACAGCTTTGAAGTATGCACTCACACCTCTGTTACATACACGCACTGTTTTGCTACATACTTGTACACAGCTTTCTTACATACACCAACAGCTCTCTTATATACTCATGCAGCTCCACACACACAAACACTTATATATATATATATATATATATATATATATATGTACACTCATCCATCGTATACATTACCACATCTTGAAATTCCTTCCAGGAATGTGACTGATCACATGACCTGAAAGGTTCAATGGCTAATCAACAACTTTGTTTGATTGGGACCCTATCCATGCCACCTCACATATCAGGAGTGTCGTTCTTCTTTTCATAAAGAGGTCCAAGGGCTAGTCTTGCAGAAGTTTTTTCAGCTACACAGGATGCGCAACATCCGTGCAAGTCCTGGTGACTTTCTCCCCTGCACTGCACCGATCAGATAGATCAGTGTGGGGCAGGAGAAAGGAGAACAGTTCTTTCAGTGATCATGAAGGATGCTGTCAGTGTTTTCCTCCATCAGAATAAGCAGCCTCTAGACTGTAAGAAACACACACATTTTAACATCATTTTGATTGTCTAAAATTTACTGCAGCTAAAAATTACATTTGGTTTACAATGCATTTTGCCAGATATGTTGTCACTTGTCAAAGCTAAGAATTTTACATGCTGGGTTTTTTTATGGCACATTTAGCACTGATAAGTTGTCACACTCTTGCTTAATATGTTAACATTCTGTCTGTAAACTGTATATGCATAGCTACCTTTTTGAAGCAATATTGAGATTTACTTAAGAACGTGGGGCCCAATAAATACCATCAATGGTGCCCAGTCCAAGAGATCGTGGATCCTATAGGTAGACACCACCTCATCATGCACTAAAACTTACTAAAAAAAAAAAAGATGTGAAGTTCACACATATAGAAGATGGACATTTTGTGAATACATATTACACGTATTGTAAAATAGATAGAGCTCATATGTAGAGTTTGTTTGATAAACTTTCCTACTACTTTGTCTAAATTAGAAGCAAATTGGTTGAACATTACTTCTACCTAAAATGGCAGAAAACGCACCTATCTTGGTGATGGACAGGACAGCTAGAGGGGATATGGAGGAGGCTGTTATTTTTTTTTTAATAGGTGTACTTTCACCAATTTGCTGATAATTCATTGAAAGTAGATGATCGGTACAATTGCTGCCAATGCATTTTTTAAAGCTGTATTGTCATGAGTCAAATTTGATCATGTTAGGTTCTTGCATAGGTCCTATAGCATTGATAAGTTTCCACCCTCTTTCCTACACACAAATCTCTCCTGCATACACACAACTCTACTACTATCACACACGCAATTTTCCGAAATACACACACAACTCTCCTCCATACACAAACACAGTTCTAACACATATAGCTTTTCTACAGCTTTGAAGTATGCACTCACACCTCTGTTACATACACGCACTGTTTTGCTACATACTTGTACACAGCTTTCTTACATACACCAACAGCTCTCTTATATACTCATGCAGCTCCACACACACAAACACTTATATATATATATATATATATATATGTACACTCATCCATCGTATACATTACCACATCTTGAAATTCCTTCCAGGAATGTGACTGATCACATGACCTGAAAGGTTCAATGGCTAATCAACAACTTTGTTTGATTGGGACCCTATCCATGCCACCTCACATATCAGGAGTGTCGTTCTTCTTTTCATAAAGAGGTCCAAGGGCTAGTCTTGCAGAAGTTTTTTCAGCTACACAGGATGCGCAACATCCGTGCAAGTCCTGGTGACTTTCTCCCCTGCACTGCACCGATCAGATAGATCAGTGTGGGGCAGGAGAAAGGAGAACAGTTCTTTCAGTGATCATGAAGGATGCTGTCAGTGTTTTCCTCCATCAGAATAAGCAGCCTCTAGACTGTAAGAAACACACACATTTTAACATCATTTTGATTGTCTAAAATTTACTGCAGCTAAAAATTACATTTGGTTTACAATGCATTTTGCCAGATATGTTGTCACTTGTCAAAGCTAAGAATTTTACATGCTGGGTTTTTTTATGGCACATTTAGCACTGATAAGTTGTCACACTCTTGCTTAATATGTTAACATTCTGTCTGTAAACTGTATATGCATAGCTACCTTTTTGAAGCAATATTGAGATTTACTTAAGAACGTGGGGCCCAATAAATACCATCAATGGTGCCCAGTCCAAGAGATCGTGGATCCTATAGGTAGACACCACCTCATCATGCACTAAAACTTACTAAAAAAAAAAAAGATGTGAAGTTCACACATATAGAAGATGGACATTTTGTGAATACATATTACACGTATTGTAAAATAGATAGAGCTCATATGTAGAGTTTGTTTGATAAACTTTCCTACTACTTTGTCTAAATTAGAAGCAAATTGGTTGAACATTACTTCTACCTAAAATGGCAGAAAACGCACCTATCTTGGTGATGGACAGGACAGCTAGAGGGGATATGGAGGAGGCTGTTATTTTTTTTTTAATAGGTGTACTTTCACCAATTTGCTGATAATTCATTGAAAGTAGATGATCGGTACAATTGCTGCCAATGCATTTTTTAAAGCTGTATTGTCATGAGTCAAATTTGATCATGTTAGGTTCTTGCATAGGTCCTATAGCATTGATAAGTTTCCACCCTCTTTCCTACATACACACATCTCTCCTGCATACACACAACTCTACTACTATCACACACGCAATTTTCCGAAATACACACACAACTCTCCTCCATACACAAACACAGTTCTAACACATATAGCTTTTCTACAGCTTTGAAGTATGCACTCACACCTCTGTTACATACACGCACTGTTTTGCTACATACTTGTACACAGCTTTCTTACATACACCAACAGCTCTCTTATATACTCATGCAGCTCCACACACACAAACACTTATATATATATATATATATATGTACACTCATCCATCGTATACATTACCACATCTTGAAATTCCTTCCAGGAATGTGACTGATCACATGACCTGAAAGGTTCAATGGCTAATCAACAACTTTGTTTGATTGGGACCCTATCCATGCCACCTCACATATCAGGAGTGTCGTTCTTCTTTTCATAAAGAGGTCCAAGGGCTAGTCTTGCAGAAGTTTTTTCAGCTACACAGGATGCGCAACATCCGTGCAAGTCCTGGTGACTTTCTCCCCTGCACTGCACCGATCAGATAGATCAGTGTGGGGCAGGAGAAAGGAGAACAGTTCTTTCAGTGATCATGAAGGATGGTGTCAGTGTTTTCCTCCATCAGAATAAGCAGCCTCTAGACTGTAAGAAACACACACATTTTAACATCATTTTGATTGTCTAAAATTTACTGCAGCTAAAAATTACATTTGGTTTACAATGCATTTTGCCAGATATGTTGTCACTTGTCAAAGCTAAGAATTTTACATGCTGGGTTTTTTTATGGCACATTTAGCACTGATAAGTTGTCACACTCTTGCTTAATATGTTAACATTCTGTCTGTAAACTGTATATGCATAGCTACCTTTTTGAAGCAATATTGAGATTTACTTAAGAACGTGGGGCCCAATAAATACCATCAATGGTGCCCAGTCCAAGAGATGGTGGATCCTATAGGTAAACACCACCTCATCATGCACTAAAACTTACTAAAAAAAAAAAAGATGTGAAGTTCACACATATAGAAAATGGACATTTTGTGAATACATATTACACGTATTGTAAAATAGATAGAGCTCATATGTAGAGTTTGTTTGATAAACTTTCCTACTACTTTGTCTAAATTAGAAGCAAATTGGTTGAACATTACTTTTACCTAAAATGGCAGAAAACGCACCTATCTTGGTGATGGACAGGACAGCTAGAGGGGATATGGAGGAGGCTGTTATTTTTTTTTTAATAGGTGTACTTTCACCAATTTGCTGATAATTCATTGAAAGTAGATGATCGGTACAATTGCTGCCAATGCATTTTTTAAAGCTGTATTGTCATGAGTCAAATTTGATCATGTTAGGTTCTTGCATAGGTCCTATAGCATTGATAAGTTTCCACCCTCTTTCCTACATACACACATCTCTCCTGCATACACACAACTCTACTACTATCACACACGCAATTTTCCGAAATACACACACAACTCTCCTCCATACACAAACACAGTTCTAACACATATAGCTTTTCTACAGCTTTGAAGTATGCACTCACACCTCTGTTACATACACGCACTGTTTTGCTACATACTTGTACACAGCTTTCTTACATACACCAACAGCTCTCTTATATACTCATGCAGCTCCACACACACAAACACTTATATATATATATATATATATGTACACTCATCCATCGTATACATTACCACATCTTGAAATTCCTTCCAGGAATGTGACTGATCACATGACCTGAAAGGTTCAATGGCTAATCAACAACTTTGTTTGATTGGGACCCTATCCATGCCACCTCACATATCAGGAGTGTCGTTCTTCTTTTCATAAAGAGGTCCAAGGGCTAGTCTTGCAGAAGTTTTTTCAGCTACACAGGATGCGCAACATCCGTGCAAGTCCTGGTGACTTTCTCCCCTGCACTGCACCGATCAGATAGATCAGTGTGGGGCAGGAGAAAGGAGAACAGTTCTTTCAGTGATCATGAAGGATGGTGTCAGTGTTTTCCTCCATCAGAATAAGCAGCCTCTAGACTGTAAGAAACACACACATTTTAACATCATTTTGATTGTCTAAAATTTACTGCAGCTAAAAATTACATTTGGTTTACAATGCATTTTGCCAGATATGTTGTCACTTGTCAAAGCTAAGAATTTTACATGCTGGGTTTTTTTATGGCACATTTAGCACTGATAAGTTGTCACACTCTTGCTTAATATGTTAACATTCTGTCTGTAAACTGTATATGCATAGCTACCTTTTTGAAGCAATATTGAGATTTACTTAAGAACGTGGGGCCCAATAAATACCATCAATGGTGCCCAGTCCAAGAGATGGTGGATCCTATAGGTAAACACCACCTCATCATGCACTAAAACTTACTAAAAAAAAAAAAGATGTGAAGTTCACACATATAGAAAATGGACATTTTGTGAATACATATTACACGTATTGTAAAATAGATAGAGCTCATATGTAGAGTTTGTTTGATAAACTTTCCTACTACTTTGTCTAAATTAGAAGCAAATTGGTTGAACATTACTTTTACCTAAAATGGCAGAAAACGCACCTATCTTGGTGATGGACAGGACAGCTAGAGGGGATATGGAGGAGGCTGTTATTTTTTTTTTAATAGGTGTACTTTCACCAATTTGCTGATAATTCATTGAAAGTAGATGATCGGTACAATTGCTGCCAATGCATTTTTTAAAGCTGTATTGTCATGAGTCAAATTTGATCATGTTAGGTTCTTGCATAGGTCCTATAGCATTGATAAGTTTCCACCCTCTTTCCTACATACACACATCTCTCCTGCATACACACAACTCTACTACTATCACACACGCAATTTTCCGAAATACACACACAACTCTCCTCCATACACAAACACAGTTCTAACACATATAGCTTTTCTACAGCTTTGAAGTATGCACTCACACCTCTGTTACATACACGCACTGTTTTGCTACATACTTGTACACAGCTTTCTTACATACACCAACAGCTCTCTTATATACTCATGCAGCTCCACACACACAAACACTTATATATATATATATATATATATGTACACTCATCCATCGTATACATTACCACATCTTGAAATTCCTTCCAGGAATGTGACTGATCACATGACCTGAAAGGTTCAATGGCTAATCAACAACTTTGTTTGATTGGGACCCTATCCATGCCACCTCACATATCAGGAGTGTCGTTCTTCTTTTCATAAAGAGGTCCAAGGGCTAGTCTTGCAGAAGTTTTTTCAGCTACACAGGATGCGCAACATCCGTGCAAGTCCTGGTGACTTTCTCCCCTGCACTGCACCGATCAGATAGATCAGTGTGGGGCAGGAGAAAGGAGAACAGTTCTTTCAGTGATCATGAAGGATGGTGTCAGTGTTTTCCTCCATCAGAATAAGCAGCCTCTAGACTGTAAGAAACACACACATTTTAACATCATTTTGATTGTCTAAAATTTACTGCAGCTAAAAATTACATTTGGTTTACAATGCATTTTGCCAGATATGTTGTCACTTGTCAAAGCTAAGAATTTTACATGCTGGGTTTTTTTATGGCACATTTAGCACTGATAAGTTGTCACACTCTTGCTTAATATGTTAACATTCTGTCTGTAAACTGTATATGCATAGCTACCTTTTTGAAGCAATATTGAGATTTACTTAAGAACGTGGGGCCCAATAAATACCATCAATGGTGCCCAGTCCAAGAGATGGTGGATCCTATAGGTAAACACCACCTCATCATGCACTAAAACTTACTAAAAAAAAAAAAGATGTGAAGTTCACACATATAGAAAATGGACATTTTGTGAATACATATTACACGTATTGTAAAATAGATAGAGCTCATATGTAGAGTTTGTTTGATAAACTTTCCTACTACTTTGTCTAAATTAGAAGCAAATTGGTTGAACATTACTTTTACCTAAAATGGCAGAAAACGCACCTATCTTGGTGATGGACAGGACAGCTAGAGGGGATATGGAGGAGGCTGTTATTTTTTTTTTAATAGGTGTACTTTCACCAATTTGCTGATAATTCATTGAAAGTAGATGATCGGTACAATTGCTGCCAATGCATTTTTTAAAGCTGTATTGTCATGAGTCAAATTTGATCATGTTAGGTTCTTGCATAGGTCCTATAGCATTGATAAGTTTCCACCCTCTTTCCTACATACACACATCTCTCCTGCATACACACAACTCTACTACTATCACACACGCAATTTTCCGAAATACACACACAACTCTCCTCCATACACAAACACAGTTCTAACACATATAGCTTTTCTACAGCTTTGAAGTATGCACTCACACCTCTGTTACATACACGCACTGTTTTGCTACATACTTGTACACAGCTTTCTTACATACACCAACAGCTCTCTTATATACTCATGCAGCTCCACACACACAAACACTTATATATATATATATATATATATATATATATATGTACACTCATCCATCGTATACATTACCACATCTTGAAATTCCTTCCAGGAATGTGACTGATCACATGACCTGAAAGGTTCAATGGCTAATCAACAACTTTGTTTGATTGGGACCCTATCCATGCCACCTCACATATCAGGAGTGTCGTTCTTCTTTTCATAAAGAGGTCCAAGGGCTAGTCTTGCAGAAGTTTTTTCAGCTACACAGGATGCGCAACATCCGTGCAAGTCCTGGTGACTTTCTCCCCTGCACTGCACCGATCAGATAGATCAGTGTGGGGCAGGAGAAAGGAGAACAGTTCTTTCAGTGATCATGAAGGATGCTGTCAGTGTTTTCCTCCATCAGAATAAGCAGCCTCTAGACTGTAAGAAACACACACATTTTAACATCATTTTGATTGTCTAAAATTTACTGCAGCTAAAAATTACATTTGGTTTACAATGCATTTTGCCAGATATGTTGTCACTTGTCAAAGCTAAGAATTTTACATGCTGGGTTTTTTTATGGCACATTTAGCACTGATAAGTTGTCACACTCTTGCTTAATATGTTAACATTCTGTCTGTAAACTGTATATGCATAGCTACCTTTTTGAAGCAATATTGAGATTTACTTAAGAACGTGGGGCCCAATAAATACCATCAATGGTGCCCAGTCCAAGAGATCGTGGATCCTATAGGTAGACACCACCTCATCATGCACTAAAACTTACTAAAAAAAAAAAAGATGTGAAGTTCACACATATAGAAGATGGACATTTTGTGAATACATATTACACGTATTGTAAAATAGATAGAGCTCATATGTAGAGTTTGTTTGATAAACTTTCCTACTACTTTGTCTAAATTAGAAGCAAATTGGTTGAACATTACTTCTACCTAAAATGGCAGAAAACGCACCTATCTTGGTGATGGACAGGACAGCTAGAGGGGATATGGAGGAGGCTGTTATTTTTTTTTTAATAGGTGTACTTTCACCAATTTGCTGATAATTCATTGAAAGTAGATGATCGGTACAATTGCTGCCAATGCATTTTTTAAAGCTGTATTGTCATGAGTCAAATTTGATCATGTTAGGTTCTTGCATAGGTCCTATAGCATTGATAAGTTTCCACCCTCTTTCCTACACACAAATCTCTCCTACATACACACAACTCTACTACTATCACACACGCAATTTTCCGAAATACACACACAACTCTCCTCCATACACAAACACAGTTCTAACACATACAGCTTTTCTACAGCTTTGAAGTATGCACTCACACCTCTGTTACATACACGCACTGTTTTGCTACATACTTGTACACAGCTTTCTTACATACACCAACAGCTCTCTTATATACTCATGCAGCTCCACACACACAAACACTTATATATATATATATATATATATATGTACACTCATCCATCGTATACATTACCACATCTTGAAATTCCTTCCAGGAATGTGACTGATCACATGACCTGAAAGGTTCAATGGCTAATCAACAACTTTGTTTGATTGGGACCCTATCCATGCCACCTCACATATCAGGAGTGTCGTTCTTCTTTTCATAAAGAGGTCCAAGGGCTAGTCTTGCAGAAGTTTTTTCAGCTACACAGGATGCGCAACATCCGTGCAAGTCCTGGTGACTTTCTCCCCTGCACTGCACCGATCAGATAGATCAGTGTGGGGCAGGAGAAAGGAGAACAGTTCTTTCAGTGATCATGAAGGATGCTGTCAGTGTTTTCCTCCATCAGAATAAGCAGCCTCTAGACTGTAAGAAACACACACATTTTAACATCATTTTGATTGTCTAAAATTTACTGCAGCTAAAAATTACATTTGGTTTACAATGCATTTTGCCAGATATGTTGTCACTTGTCAAAGCTAAGAATTTTACATGCTGGGTTTTTTTATGGCACATTTAGCACTGATAAGTTGTCACACTCTTGCTTAATATGTTAACATTCTGTCTGTAAACTGTATATGCATAGCTACCTTTTTGAAGCAATATTGAGATTTACTTAAGAACGTGGGGCCCAATAAATACCATCAATGGTGCCCAGTCCAAGAGATCGTGGATCCTATAGGTAGACACCACCTCATCATGCACTAAAACTTACTAAAAAAAAAAAAGATGTGAAGTTCACACATATAGAAGATGGACATTTTGTGAATACATATTACACGTATTGTAAAATAGATAGAGCTCATATGTAGAGTTTGTTTGATAAACTTTCCTACTACTTTGTCTAAATTAGAAGCAAATTGGTTGAACATTACTTCTACCTAAAATGGCAGAAAACGCACCTATCTTGGTGATGGACAGGACAGCTAGAGGGGATATGGAGGAGGCTGTTATTTTTTTTTTAATAGGTGTACTTTCACCAATTTGCTGATAATTCATTGAAAGTAGATGATCGGTACAATTGCTGCCAATGCATTTTTTAAAGCTGTATTGTCATGAGTCAAATTTGATCATGTTAGGTTCTTGCATAGGTCCTATAGCATTGATAAGTTTCCACCCTCTTTCCTACACACAAATCTCTCCTACATACACACAACTCTACTACTATCACACACGCAATTTTCCGAAATACACACACAACTCTCCTCCATACACAAACACAGTTCTAACACATACAGCTTTTCTACAGCTTTGAAGTATGCACTCACACCTCTGTTACATACACGCACTGTTTTGCTACATACTTGTACACAGCTTTCTTACATACACCAACAGCTCTCTTATATACTCATGCAGCTCCACACACACAAACACTTATATATATATATATATATATATATGTACACTCATCCATCGTATACATTACCACATCTTGAAATTCCTTCCAGGAATGTGACTGATCACATGACCTGAAAGGTTCAATGGCTAATCAACAACTTTGTTTGATTGGGACCCTATCCATGCCACCTCACATATCAGGAGTGTCGTTCTTCTTTTCATAAAGAGGTCCAAGGGCTAGTCTTGCAGAAGTTTTTTCAGCTACACAGGATGCGCAACATCCGTGCAAGTCCTGGTGACTTTCTCCCCTGCACTGCACCGATCAGATAGATCAGTGTGGGGCAGGAGAAAGGAGAACAGTTCTTTCAGTGATCATGAAGGATGCTGTCAGTGTTTTCCTCCATCAGAATAAGCAGCCTCTAGACTGTAAGAAACACACACATTTTAACATCATTTTGATTGTCTAAAATTTACTGCAGCTAAAAATTACATTTGGTTTACAATGCATTTTGCCAGATATGTTGTCACTTGTCAAAGCTAAGAATTTTACATGCTGGGTTTTTTTATGGCACATTTAGCACTGATAAGTTGTCACACTCTTGCTTAATATGTTAACATTCTGTCTGTAAACTGTATATGCATAGCTACCTTTTTGAAGCAATATTGAGATTTACTTAAGAACGTGGGGCCCAATAAATACCATCAATGGTGCCCAGTCCAAGAGATCGTGGATCCTATAGGTAGACACCACCTCATCATGCACTAAAACTTACTAAAAAAAAAAAAGATGTGAAGTTCACACATATAGAAGATGGACATTTTGTGAATACATATTACACGTATTGTAAAATAGATAGAGCTCATATGTAGAGTTTGTTTGATAAACTTTCCTACTACTTTGTCTAAATTAGAAGCAAATTGGTTGAACATTACTTCTACCTAAAATGGCAGAAAACGCACCTATCTTGGTGATGGACAGGACAGCTAGAGGGGATATGGAGGAGGCTGTTATTTTTTTTTTAATAGGTGTACTTTCACCAATTTGCTGATAATTCATTGAAAGTAGATGATCGGTACAATTGCTGCCAATGCATTTTTTAAAGCTGTATTGTCATGAGTCAAATTTGATCATGTTAGGTTCTTGCATAGGTCCTATAGCATTGATAAGTTTCCACCCTCTTTCCTACACACAAATCTCTCCTACATACACACAACTCTACTACTATCACACACGCAATTTTCCGAAATACACACACAACTCTCCTCCATACACAAACACAGTTCTAACACATACAGCTTTTCTACAGCTTTGAAGTATGCACTCACACCTCTGTTACATACACGCACTGTTTTGCTACATACTTGTACACAGCTTTCTTACATACACCAACAGCTCTCTTATATACTCATGCAGCTCCACACACACAAACACTTATATATATATATATATATATATATATGTACACTCATCCATCGTATACATTACCACATCTTGAAATTCCTTCCAGGAATGTGACTGATCACATGACCTGAAAGGTTCAATGGCTAATCAACAACTTTGTTTGATTGGGACCCTATCCATGCCACCTCACATATCAGGAGTGTCGTTCTTCTTTTCATAAAGAGGTCCAAGGGCTAGTCTTGCAGAAGTTTTTTCAGCTACACAGGATGCGCAACATCCGTGCAAGTCCTGGTGACTTTCTCCCCTGCACTGCACCGATCAGATAGATCAGTGTGGGGCAGGAGAAAGGAGAACAGTTCTTTCAGTGATCATGAAGGATGCTGTCAGTGTTTTCCTCCATCAGAATAAGCAGCCTCTAGACTGTAAGAAACACACACATTTTAACATCATTTTGATTGTCTAAAATTTACTGCAGCTAAAAATTACATTTGGTTTACAATGCATTTTGCCAGATATGTTGTCACTTGTCAAAGCTAAGAATTTTACATGCTGGGTTTTTTTATGGCACATTTAGCACTGATAAGTTGTCACACTCTTGCTTAATATGTTAACATTCTGTCTGTAAACTGTATATGCATAGCTACCTTTTTGAAGCAATATTGAGATTTACTTAAGAACGTGGGGCCCAATAAATACCATCAATGGTGCCCAGTCCAAGAGATCGTGGATCCTATAGGTAGACACCACCTCATCATGCACTAAAACTTACTAAAAAAAAAAAAGATGTGAAGTTCACACATATAGAAGATGGACATTTTGTGAATACATATTACACGTATTGTAAAATAGATAGAGCTCATATGTAGAGTTTGTTTGATAAACTTTCCTACTACTTTGTCTAAATTAGAAGCAAATTGGTTGAACATTACTTCTACCTAAAATGGCAGAAAACGCACCTATCTTGGTGATGGACAGGACAGCTAGAGGGGATATGGAGGAGGCTGTTATTTTTTTTTTAATAGGTGTACTTTCACCAATTTGCTGATAATTCATTGAAAGTAGATGATCGGTACAATTGCTGCCAATGCATTTTTTAAAGCTGTATTGTCATGAGTCAAATTTGATCATGTTAGGTTCTTGCATAGGTCCTATAGCATTGATAAGTTTCCACCCTCTTTCCTACACACAAATCTCTCCTACATACACACAACTCTACTACTATCACACACGCAATTTTCCGAAATACACACACAACTCTCCTCCATACACAAACACAGTTCTAACACATACAGCTTTTCTACAGCTTTGAAGTATGCACTCACACCTCTGTTACATACACGCACTGTTTTGCTACATACTTGTACACAGCTTTCTTACATACACCAACAGCTCTCTTATATACTCATGCAGCTCCACACACACAAACACTTATATATATATATATATATATATATGTACACTCATCCATCGTATACATTACCACATCTTGAAATTCCTTCCAGGAATGTGACTGATCACATGACCTGAAAGGTTCAATGGCTAATCAACAACTTTGTTTGATTGGGACCCTATCCATGCCACCTCACATATCAGGAGTGTCGTTCTTCTTTTCATAAAGAGGTCCAAGGGCTAGTCTTGCAGAAGTTTTTTCAGCTACACAGGATGCGCAACATCCGTGCAAGTCCTGGTGACTTTCTCCCCTGCACTGCACCGATCAGATAGATCAGTGTGGGGCAGGAGAAAGGAGAACAGTTCTTTCAGTGATCATGAAGGATGCTGTCAGTGTTTTCCTCCATCAGAATAAGCAGCCTCTAGACTGTAAGAAACACACACATTTTAACATCATTTTGATTGTCTAAAATTTACTGCAGCTAAAAATTACATTTGGTTTACAATGCATTTTGCCAGATATGTTGTCACTTGTCAAAGCTAAGAATTTTACATGCTGGGTTTTTTTATGGCACATTTAGCACTGATAAGTTGTCACACTCTTGCTTAATATGTTAACATTCTGTCTGTAAACTGTATATGCATAGCTACCTTTTTGAAGCAATATTGAGATTTACTTAAGAACGTGGGGCCCAATAAATACCATCAATGGTGCCCAGTCCAAGAGATCGTGGATCCTATAGGTAGACACCACCTCATCATGCACTAAAACTTACTAAAAAAAAAAAAGATGTGAAGTTCACACATATAGAAGATGGACATTTTGTGAATACATATTACACGTATTGTAAAATAGATAGAGCTCATATGTAGAGTTTGTTTGATAAACTTTCCTACTACTTTGTCTAAATTAGAAGCAAATTGGTTGAACATTACTTCTACCTAAAATGGCAGAAAACGCACCTATCTTGGTGATGGACAGGACAGCTAGAGGGGATATGGAGGAGGCTGTTATTTTTTTTTTAATAGGTGTACTTTCACCAATTTGCTGATAATTCATTGAAAGTAGATGATCGGTACAATTGCTGCCAATGCATTTTTTAAAGCTGTATTGTCATGAGTCAAATTTGATCATGTTAGGTTCTTGCATAGGTCCTATAGCATTGATAAGTTTCCACCCTCTTTCCTACACACAAATCTCTCCTACATACACACAACTCTACTACTATCACACACGCAATTTTCCGAAATACACACACAACTCTCCTCCATACACAAACACAGTTCTAACACATACAGCTTTTCTACAGCTTTGAAGTATGCACTCACACCTCTGTTACATACACGCACTGTTTTGCTACATACTTGTACACAGCTTTCTTACATACACCAACAGCTCTCTTATATACTCATGCAGCTCCACACACACAAACACTTATATATATATATATATATATATATGTACACTCATCCATCGTATACATTACCACATCTTGAAATTCCTTCCAGGAATGTGACTGATCACATGACCTGAAAGGTTCAATGGCTAATCAACAACTTTGTTTGATTGGGACCCTATCCATGCCACCTCACATATCAGGAGTGTCGTTCTTCTTTTCATAAAGAGGTCCAAGGGCTAGTCTTGCAGAAGTTTTTTCAGCTACACAGGATGCGCAACATCCGTGCAAGTCCTGGTGACTTTCTCCCCTGCACTGCACCGATCAGATAGATCAGTGTGGGGCAGGAGAAAGGAGAACAGTTCTTTCAGTGATCATGAAGGATGCTGTCAGTGTTTTCCTCCATCAGAATAAGCAGCCTCTAGACTGTAAGAAACACACACATTTTAACATCATTTTGATTGTCTAAAATTTACTGCAGCTAAAAATTACATTTGGTTTACAATGCATTTTGCCAGATATGTTGTCACTTGTCAAAGCTAAGAATTTTACATGCTGGGTTTTTTTATGGCACATTTAGCACTGATAAGTTGTCACACTCTTGCTTAATATGTTAACATTCTGTCTGTAAACTGTATATGCATAGCTACCTTTTTGAAGCAATATTGAGATTTACTTAAGAACGTGGGGCCCAATAAATACCATCAATGGTGCCCAGTCCAAGAGATCGTGGATCCTATAGGTAGACACCACCTCATCATGCACTAAAACTTACTAAAAAAAAAAAAGATGTGAAGTTCACACATATAGAAGATGGACATTTTGTGAATACATATTACACGTATTGTAAAATAGATAGAGCTCATATGTAGAGTTTGTTTGATAAACTTTCCTACTACTTTGTCTAAATTAGAAGCAAATTGGTTGAACATTACTTCTACCTAAAATGGCAGAAAACGCACCTATCTTGGTGATGGACAGGACAGCTAGAGGGGATATGGAGGAGGCTGTTATTTTTTTTTTAATAGGTGTACTTTCACCAATTTGCTGATAATTCATTGAAAGTAGATGATCGGTACAATTGCTGCCAATGCATTTTTTAAAGCTGTATTGTCATGAGTCAAATTTGATCATGTTAGGTTCTTGCATAGGTCCTATAGCATTGATAAGTTTCCACCCTCTTTCCTACACACAAATCTCTCCTACATACACACAACTCTACTACTATCACACACGCAATTTTCCGAAATACACACACAACTCTCCTCCATACACAAACACAGTTCTAACACATACAGCTTTTCTACAGCTTTGAAGTATGCACTCACACCTCTGTTACATACACGCACTGTTTTGCTACATACTTGTACACAGCTTTCTTACATACACCAACAGCTCTCTTATATACTCATGCAGCTCCACACACACAAACACTTATATATATATATATATATATATATATGTACACTCATCCATCGTATACATTACCACATCTTGAAATTCCTTCCAGGAATGTGACTGATCACATGACCTGAAAGGTTCAATGGCTAATCAACAACTTTGTTTGATTGGGACCCTATCCATGCCACCTCACATATCAGGAGTGTCGTTCTTCTTTTCATAAAGAGGTCCAAGGGCTAGTCTTGCAGAAGTTTTTTCAGCTACACAGGATGCGCAACATCCGTGCAAGTCCTGGTGACTTTCTCCCCTGCACTGCACCGATCAGATAGATCAGTGTGGGGCAGGAGAAAGGAGAACAGTTCTTTCAGTGATCATGAAGGATGCTGTCAGTGTTTTCCTCCATCAGAATAAGCAGCCTCTAGACTGTAAGAAACACACACATTTTAACATCATTTTGATTGTCTAAAATTTACTGCAGCTAAAAATTACATTTGGTTTACAATGCATTTTGCCAGATATGTTGTCACTTGTCAAAGCTAAGAATTTTACATGCTGGGTTTTTTTATGGCACATTTAGCACTGATAAGTTGTCACACTCTTGCTTAATATGTTAACATTCTGTCTGTAAACTGTATATGCATAGCTACCTTTTTGAAGCAATATTGAGATTTACTTAAGAACGTGGGGCCCAATAAATACCATCAATGGTGCCCAGTCCAAGAGATCGTGGATCCTATAGGTAGACACCACCTCATCATGCACTAAAACTTACTAAAAAAAAAAAAGATGTGAAGTTCACACATATAGAAGATGGACATTTTGTGAATACATATTACACGTATTGTAAAATAGATAGAGCTCATATGTAGAGTTTGTTTGATAAACTTTCCTACTACTTTGTCTAAATTAGAAGCAAATTGGTTGAACATTACTTCTACCTAAAATGGCAGAAAACGCACCTATCTTGGTGATGGACAGGACAGCTAGAGGGGATATGGAGGAGGCTGTTATTTTTTTTTTAATAGGTGTACTTTCACCAATTTGCTGATAATTCATTGAAAGTAGATGATCGGTACAATTGCTGCCAATGCATTTTTTAAAGCTGTATTGTCATGAGTCAAATTTGATCATGTTAGGTTCTTGCATAGGTCCTATAGCATTGATAAGTTTCCACCCTCTTTCCTACACACAAATCTCTCCTACATACACACAACTCTACTACTATCACACACGCAATTTTCCGAAATACACACACAACTCTCCTCCATACACAAACACAGTTCTAACACATACAGCTTTTCTACAGCTTTGAAGTATGCACTCACACCTCTGTTACATACACGCACTGTTTTGCTACATACTTGTACACAGCTTTCTTACATACACCAACAGCTCTCTTATATACTCATGCAGCTCCACACACACAAACACTTATATATATATATATATATATATATGTACACTCATCCATCGTATACATTACCACATCTTGAAATTCCTTCCAGGAATGTGACTGATCACATGACCTGAAAGGTTCAATGGCTAATCAACAACTTTGTTTGATTGGGACCCTATCCATGCCACCTCACATATCAGGAGTGTCGTTCTTCTTTTCATAAAGAGGTCCAAGGGCTAGTCTTGCAGAAGTTTTTTCAGCTACACAGGATGCGCAACATCCGTGCAAGTCCTGGTGACTTTCTCCCCTGCACTGCACCGATCAGATAGATCAGTGTGGGGCAGGAGAAAGGAGAACAGTTCTTTCAGTGATCATGAAGGATGCTGTCAGTGTTTTCCTCCATCAGAATAAGCAGCCTCTAGACTGTAAGAAACACACACATTTTAACATCATTTTGATTGTCTAAAATTTACTGCAGCTAAAAATTACATTTGGTTTACAATGCATTTTGCCAGATATGTTGTCACTTGTCAAAGCTAAGAATTTTACATGCTGGGTTTTTTTATGGCACATTTAGCACTGATAAGTTGTCACACTCTTGCTTAATATGTTAACATTCTGTCTGTAAACTGTATATGCATAGCTACCTTTTTGAAGCAATATTGAGATTTACTTAAGAACGTGGGGCCCAATAAATACCATCAATGGTGCCCAGTCCAAGAGATCGTGGATCCTATAGGTAGACACCACCTCATCATGCACTAAAACTTACTAAAAAAAAAAAAGATGTGAAGTTCACACATATAGAAGATGGACATTTTGTGAATACATATTACACGTATTGTAAAATAGATAGAGCTCATATGTAGAGTTTGTTTGATAAACTTTCCTACTACTTTGTCTAAATTAGAAGCAAATTGGTTGAACATTACTTCTACCTAAAATGGCAGAAAACGCACCTATCTTGGTGATGGACAGGACAGCTAGAGGGGATATGGAGGAGGCTGTTATTTTTTTTTTAATAGGTGTACTTTCACCAATTTGCTGATAATTCATTGAAAGTAGATGATCGGTACAATTGCTGCCAATGCATTTTTTAAAGCTGTATTGTCATGAGTCAAATTTGATCATGTTAGGTTCTTGCATAGGTCCTATAGCATTGATAAGTTTCCACCCTCTTTCCTACACACAAATCTCTCCTACATACACACAACTCTACTACTATCACACACGCAATTTTCCGAAATACACACACAACTCTCCTCCATACACAAACACAGTTCTAACACATACAGCTTTTCTACAGCTTTGAAGTATGCACTCACACCTCTGTTACATACACGCACTGTTTTGCTACATACTTGTACACAGCTTTCTTACATACACCAACAGCTCTCTTATATACTCATGCAGCTCCACACACACAAACACTTATATATATATATATATATATATATATGTACACTCATCCATCGTATACATTACCACATCTTGAAATTCCTTCCAGGAATGTGACTGATCACATGACCTGAAAGGTTCAATGGCTAATCAACAACTTTGTTTGATTGGGACCCTATCCATGCCACCTCACATATCAGGAGTGTCGTTCTTCTTTTCATAAAGAGGTCCAAGGGCTAGTCTTGCAGAAGTTTTTTCAGCTACACAGGATGCGCAACATCCGTGCAAGTCCTGGTGACTTTCTCCCCTGCACTGCACCGATCAGATAGATCAGTGTGGGGCAGGAGAAAGGAGAACAGTTCTTTCAGTGATCATGAAGGATGCTGTCAGTGTTTTCCTCCATCAGAATAAGCAGCCTCTAGACTGTAAGAAACACACACATTTTAACATCATTTTGATTGTCTAAAATTTACTGCAGCTAAAAATTACATTTGGTTTACAATGCATTTTGCCAGATATGTTGTCACTTGTCAAAGCTAAGAATTTTACATGCTGGGTTTTTTTATGGCACATTTAGCACTGATAAGTTGTCACACTCTTGCTTAATATGTTAACATTCTGTCTGTAAACTGTATATGCATAGCTACCTTTTTGAAGCAATATTGAGATTTACTTAAGAACGTGGGGCCCAATAAATACCATCAATGGTGCCCAGTCCAAGAGATCGTGGATCCTATAGGTAGACACCACCTCATCATGCACTAAAACTTACTAAAAAAAAAAAAGATGTGAAGTTCACACATATAGAAGATGGACATTTTGTGAATACATATTACACGTATTGTAAAATAGATAGAGCTCATATGTAGAGTTTGTTTGATAAACTTTCCTACTACTTTGTCTAAATTAGAAGCAAATTGGTTGAACATTACTTCTACCTAAAATGGCAGAAAACGCACCTATCTTGGTGATGGACAGGACAGCTAGAGGGGATATGGAGGAGGCTGTTATTTTTTTTTTAATAGGTGTACTTTCACCAATTTGCTGATAATTCATTGAAAGTAGATGATCGGTACAATTGCTGCCAATGCATTTTTTAAAGCTGTATTGTCATGAGTCAAATTTGATCATGTTAGGTTCTTGCATAGGTCCTATAGCATTGATAAGTTTCCACCCTCTTTCCTACACACAAATCTCTCCTACATACACACAACTCTACTACTATCACACACGCAATTTTCCGAAATACACACACAACTCTCCTCCATACACAAACACAGTTCTAACACATACAGCTTTTCTACAGCTTTGAAGTATGCACTCACACCTCTGTTACATACACGCACTGTTTTGCTACATACTTGTACACAGCTTTCTTACATACACCAACAGCTCTCTTATATACTCATGCAGCTCCACACACACAAACACTTATATATATATATATATATATATATATGTACACTCATCCATCGTATACATTACCACATCTTGAAATTCCTTCCAGGAATGTGACTGATCACATGACCTGAAAGGTTCAATGGCTAATCAACAACTTTGTTTGATTGGGACCCTATCCATGCCACCTCACATATCAGGAGTGTCGTTCTTCTTTTCATAAAGAGGTCCAAGGGCTAGTCTTGCAGAAGTTTTTTCAGCTACACAGGATGCGCAACATCCGTGCAAGTCCTGGTGACTTTCTCCCCTGCACTGCACCGATCAGATAGATCAGTGTGGGGCAGGAGAAAGGAGAACAGTTCTTTCAGTGATCATGAAGGATGCTGTCAGTGTTTTCCTCCATCAGAATAAGCAGCCTCTAGACTGTAAGAAACACACACATTTTAACATCATTTTGATTGTCTAAAATTTACTGCAGCTAAAAATTACATTTGGTTTACAATGCATTTTGCCAGATATGTTGTCACTTGTCAAAGCTAAGAATTTTACATGCTGGGTTTTTTTATGGCACATTTAGCACTGATAAGTTGTCACACTCTTGCTTAATATGTTAACATTCTGTCTGTAAACTGTATATGCATAGCTACCTTTTTGAAGCAATATTGAGATTTACTTAAGAACGTGGGGCCCAATAAATACCATCAATGGTGCCCAGTCCAAGAGATCGTGGATCCTATAGGTAGACACCACCTCATCATGCACTAAAACTTACTAAAAAAAAAAAAGATGTGAAGTTCACACATATAGAAGATGGACATTTTGTGAATACATATTACACGTATTGTAAAATAGATAGAGCTCATATGTAGAGTTTGTTTGATAAACTTTCCTACTACTTTGTCTAAATTAGAAGCAAATTGGTTGAACATTACTTCTACCTAAAATGGCAGAAAACGCACCTATCTTGGTGATGGACAGGACAGCTAGAGGGGATATGGAGGAGGCTGTTATTTTTTTTTTAATAGGTGTACTTTCACCAATTTGCTGATAATTCATTGAAAGTAGATGATCGGTACAATTGCTGCCAATGCATTTTTTAAAGCTGTATTGTCATGAGTCAAATTTGATCATGTTAGGTTCTTGCATAGGTCCTATAGCATTGATAAGTTTCCACCCTCTTTCCTACACACAAATCTCTCCTACATACACACAACTCTACTACTATCACACACGCAATTTTCCGAAATACACACACAACTCTCCTCCATACACAAACACAGTTCTAACACATACAGCTTTTCTACAGCTTTGAAGTATGCACTCACACCTCTGTTACATACACGCACTGTTTTGCTACATACTTGTACACAGCTTTCTTACATACACCAACAGCTCTCTTATATACTCATGCAGCTCCACACACACAAACACTTATATATATATATATATATATATATATATGTACACTCATCCATCGTATACATTACCACATCTTGAAATTCCTTCCAGGAATGTGACTGATCACATGACCTGAAAGGTTCAATGGCTAATCAACAACTTTGTTTGATTGGGACCCTATCCATGCCACCTCACATATCAGGAGTGTCGTTCTTCTTTTCATAAAGAGGTCCAAGGGCTAGTCTTGCAGAAGTTTTTTCAGCTACACAGGATGCGCAACATCCGTGCAAGTCCTGGTGACTTTCTCCCCTGCACTGCACCGATCAGATAGATCAGTGTGGGGCAGGAGAAAGGAGAACAGTTCTTTCAGTGATCATGAAGGATGCTGTCAGTGTTTTCCTCCATCAGAATAAGCAGCCTCTAGACTGTAAGAAACACACACATTTTAACATCATTTTGATTGTCTAAAATTTACTGCAGCTAAAAATTACATTTGGTTTACAATGCATTTTGCCAGATATGTTGTCACTTGTCAAAGCTAAGAATTTTACATGCTGGGTTTTTTTATGGCACATTTAGCACTGATAAGTTGTCACACTCTTGCTTAATATGTTAACATTCTGTCTGTAAACTGTATATGCATAGCTACCTTTTTGAAGCAATATTGAGATTTACTTAAGAACGTGGGGCCCAATAAATACCATCAATGGTGCCCAGTCCAAGAGATCGTGGATCCTATAGGTAGACACCACCTCATCATGCACTAAAACTTACTAAAAAAAAAAAAGATGTGAAGTTCACACATATAGAAGATGGACATTTTGTGAATACATATTACACGTATTGTAAAATAGATAGAGCTCATATGTAGAGTTTGTTTGATAAACTTTCCTACTACTTTGTCTAAATTAGAAGCAAATTGGTTGAACATTACTTCTACCTAAAATGGCAGAAAACGCACCTATCTTGGTGATGGACAGGACAGCTAGAGGGGATATGGAGGAGGCTGTTATTTTTTTTTTAATAGGTGTACTTTCACCAATTTGCTGATAATTCATTGAAAGTAGATGATCGGTACAATTGCTGCCAATGCATTTTTTAAAGCTGTATTGTCATGAGTCAAATTTGATCATGTTAGGTTCTTGCATAGGTCCTATAGCATTGATAAGTTTCCACCCTCTTTCCTACACACAAATCTCTCCTGCATACACACAACTCTACTACTATCACACACGCAATTTTCCGAAATACACACACAACTCTCCTCCATACACAAACACAGTTCTAACACATATAGCTTTTCTACAGCTTTGAAGTATGCACTCACACCTCTGTTACATACACGCACTGTTTTGCTACATACTTGTACACAGCTTTCTTACATACACCAACAGCTCTCTTATATACTCATGCAGCTCCACACACACAAACACTTATATATATATATATATATATATATGTACACTCATCCATCGTATACATTACCACATCTTGAAATTCCTTCCAGGAATGTGACTGATCACATGACCTGAAAGGTTCAATGGCTAATCAACAACTTTGTTTGATTGGGACCCTATCCATGCCACCTCACATATCAGGAGTGTCGTTCTTCTTTTCATAAAGAGGTCCAAGGGCTAGTCTTGCAGAAGTTTTTTCAGCTACACAGGATGCGCAACATCCGTGCAAGTCCTGGTGACTTTCTCCCCTGCACTGCACCGATCAGATAGATCAGTGTGGGGCAGGAGAAAGGAGAACAGTTCTTTCAGTGATCATGAAGGATGCTGTCAGTGTTTTCCTCCATCAGAATAAGCAGCCTCTAGACTGTAAGAAACACACACATTTTAACATCATTTTGATTGTCTAAAATTTACTGCAGCTAAAAATTACATTTGGTTTACAATGCATTTTGCCAGATATGTTGTCACTTGTCAAAGCTAAGAATTTTACATGCTGGGTTTTTTTATGGCACATTTAGCACTGATAAGTTGTCACACTCTTGCTTAATATGTTAACATTCTGTCTGTAAACTGTATATGCATAGCTACCTTTTTGAAGCAATATTGAGATTTACTTAAGAACGTGGGGCCCAATAAATACCATCAATGGTGCCCAGTCCAAGAGATGGTGGATCCTATAGGTAGACACCACCTCATCATGCACTAAAACTTACTAAAAAAAAAAAAGATGTGAAGTTCACACATATAGAAGATGGACATTTTGTGAATACATATTACACGTATTGTAAAATAGATAGAGCTCATATGTAGAGTTTGTTTGATAAACTTTCCTACTACTTTGTCTAAATTAGAAGCAAATTGGTTGAACATTACTTTTACCTAAAATGGCAGAAAACGCACCTATCTTGGTGATGGACAGGACAGCTAGAGGGGATATGGAGGAGGCTGTTATTTTTTTTTTAATAGGTGTACTTTCACCAATTTGCTGATAATTCATTGAAAGTAGATGATCGGTACAATTGCTGCCAATGCATTTTTTAAAGCTGTATTGTCATGAGTCAAATTTGATCATGTTAGGTTCTTGCATAGGTCCTATAGCATTGATAAGTTTCCACCCTCTTTCCTACATACACACATCTCTCCTGCATACACACAACTCTACTACTATCACACACGCAATTTTCCGAAATACACACACAACTCTCCTCCATACACAAACACAGTTCTAACACATATAGCTTTTCTACAGCTTTGAAGTATGCACTCACACCTCTGTTACATACACGCACTGTTTTGCTACATACTTGTACACAGCTTTCTTACATACACCAACAGCTCTCTTATATACTCATGCAGCTCCACACACACAAACACTTATATATATATATATATATATATGTACACTCGTCCATCGTATACATTACCACATCTTGAAATTCCTTCCAGGAATGTGACTGATCACATGACCTGAAAGGTTCAATGGCTAATCAACAACTTTGTTTGATTGGGACCCTATCCATGCCACCTCACATATCAGGAGTGTCGTTCTTCTTTTCATAAAGAGGTCCAAGGGCTAGTCTTGCAGAAGTTTTTTCAGCTACACAGGATGCGCAACATCCGTGCAAGTCCTGGTGACTTTCTCCCCTGCACTGCACCGATCAGATAGATCAGTGTGGGGCAGGAGAAAGGAGAACAGTTCTTTCAGTGATCATGAAGGATGCTGTCAGTGTTTTCCTCCATCAGAATAAGCAGCCTCTAGACTGTAAGAAACACACACATTTTAACATCATTTTGATTGTCTAAAATTTACTGCAGCTAAAAATTACATTTGGTTTACAATGCATTTTGCCAGATATGTTGTCACTTGTCAAAGCTAAGAATTTTACATGCTGGGTTTTTTTATGGCACATTTAGCACTGATAAGTTGTCACACTCTTGCTTAATATGTTAACATTCTGTCTGTAAACTGTATATGCATAGCTACCTTTTTGAAGCAATATTGAGATTTACTTAAGAACGTGGGGCCCAATAAATACCATCAATGGTGCCCAGTCCAAGAGATGGTGGATCCTATAGGTAAACACCACCTCATCATGCACTAAAACTTACTAAAAAAAAAAAAGATGTGAAGTTCACACATATAGAAAATGGACATTTTGTGAATACATATTACACGTATTGTAAAATAGATAGAGCTCATATGTAGAGTTTGTTTGATAAACTTTCCTACTACTTTGTCTAAATTAGAAGCAAATTGGTTGAACATTACTTTTACCTAAAATGGCAGAAAACGCACCTATCTTGGTGATGGACAGGACAGCTAGAGGGGATATGGAGGAGGCTGTTATTTTTTTTTTAATAGGTGTACTTTCACCAATTTGCTGATAATTCATTGAAAGTAGATGATCGGTACAATTGCTGCCAATGCATTTTTTAAAGCTGTATTGTCATGAGTCAAATTTGATCATGTTAGGTTCTTGCATAGGTCCTATAGCATTGATAAGTTTCCACCCTCTTTCCTACATACACACATCTCTCCTGCATACACACAACTCTACTACTATCACACACGCAATTTTCCGAAATACACACACAACTCTCCTCCATACACAAACACAGTTCTAACACATATAGCTTTTCTACAGCTTTGAAGTATGCACTCACACCTCTGTTACATACACGCACTGTTTTGCTACATACTTGTACACAGCTTTCTTACATACACCAACAGCTCTCTTATATACTCATGCAGCTCCACACACACAAACACTTATATATATATATATATATATATATGTACACTCATCCATCGTATACATTACCACATCTTGAAATTCCTTCCAGGAATGTGACTGATCACATGACCTGAAAGGTTCAATGGCTAATCAACAACTTTGTTTGATTGGGACCCTATCCATGCCACCTCACATATCAGGAGTGTCGTTCTTCTTTTCATAAAGAGGTCCAAGGGCTAGTCTTGCAGAAGTTTTTTCAGCTACACAGGATGCGCAACATCCGTGCAAGTCCTGGTGACTTTCTCCCCTGCACTGCACCGATCAGATAGATCAGTGTGGGGCAGGAGAAAGGAGAACAGTTCTTTCAGTGATCATGAAGGATGCTGTCAGTGTTTTCCTCCATCAGAATAAGCAGCCTCTAGACTGTAAGAAACACACACATTTTAACATCATTTTGATTGTCTAAAATTTACTGCAGCTAAAAATTACATTTGGTTTACAATGCATTTTGCCAGATATGTTGTCACTTGTCAAAGCTAAGAATTTTACATGCTGGGTTTTTTTATGGCACATTTAGCACTGATAAGTTGTCACACTCTTGCTTAATATGTTAACATTCTGTCTGTAAACTGTATATGCATAGCTACCTTTTTGAAGCAATATTGAGATTTACTTAAGAACGTGGGGCCCAATAAATACCATCAATGGTGCCCAGTCCAAGAGATGGTGGATCCTATAGGTAAACACCACCTCATCATGCACTAAAACTTACTAAAAAAAAAAAAGATGTGAAGTTCACACATATAGAAAATGGACATTTTGTGAATACATATTACACGTATTGTAAAATAGATAGAGCTCATATGTAGAGTTTGTTTGATAAACTTTCCTACTACTTTGTCTAAATTAGAAGCAAATTGGTTGAACATTACTTTTACCTAAAATGGCAGAAAACGCACCTATCTTGGTGATGGACAGGACAGCTAGAGGGGATATGGAGGAGGCTGTTATTTTTTTTTTAATAGGTGTACTTTCACCAATTTGCTGATAATTCATTGAAAGTAGATGATCGGTACAATTGCTGCCAATGCATTTTTTAAAGCTGTATTGTCATGAGTCAAATTTGATCATGTTAGGTTCTTGCATAGGTCCTATAGCATTGATAAGTTTCCACCCTCTTTCCTACATACACACATCTCTCCTGCATACACACAACTCTACTACTATCACACACGCAATTTTCCGAAATACACACACAACTCTCCTCCATACACAAACACAGTTCTAACACATATAGCTTTTCTACAGCTTTGAAGTATGCACTCACACCTCTGTTACATACACGCACTGTTTTGCTACATACTTGTACACAGCTTTCTTACATACACCAACAGCTCTCTTATATACTCATGCAGCTCCACACACACAAACACTTATATATATATATATATATATATGTACACTCATCCATCGTATACATTACCACATCTTGAAATTCCTTCCAGGAATGTGACTGATCACATGACCTGAAAGGTTCAATGGCTAATCAACAACTTTGTTTGATTGGGACCCTATCCATGCCACCTCACATATCAGGAGTGTCGTTCTTCTTTTCATAAAGAGGTCCAAGGGCTAGTCTTGCAGAAGTTTTTTCAGCTACACAGGATGCGCAACATCCGTGCAAGTCCTGGTGACTTTCTCCCCTGCACTGCACCGATCAGATAGATCAGTGTGGGGCAGGAGAAAGGAGAACAGTTCTTTCAGTGATCATGAAGGATGCTGTCAGTGTTTTCCTCCATCAGAATAAGCAGCCTCTAGACTGTAAGAAACACACACATTTTAACATCATTTTGATTGTCTAAAATTTACTGCAGCTAAAAATTACATTTGGTTTACAATGCATTTTGCCAGATATGTTGTCACTTGTCAAAGCTAAGAATTTTACATGCTGGGTTTTTTTATGGCACATTTAGCACTGATAAGTTGTCACACTCTTGCTTAATATGTTAACATTCTGTCTGTAAACTGTATATGCATAGCTACCTTTTTGAAGCAATATTGAGATTTACTTAAGAACGTGGGGCCCAATAAATACCATCAATGGTGCCCAGTCCAAGAGATGGTGGATCCTATAGGTAGACACCACCTCATCATGCACTAAAACTTACTAAAAAAAAAAAAGATGTGAAGTTCACACATATAGAAGATGGACATTTTGTGAATACATATTACACGTATTGTAAAATAGATAGAGCTCATATGTAGAGTTTGTTTGATAAACTTTCCTACTACTTTGTCTAAATTAGAAGCAAATTGGTTGAACATTACTTCTACCTAAAATGGCAGAAAACGCACCTATCTTGGTGATGGACAGGACAGCTAGAGGGGATATGGAGGAGGCTGTTATTTTTTTTTTAATAGGTGTACTTTCACCAATTTGCTGATAATTCATTGAAAGTAGATGATCGGTACAATTGCTGCCAATGCATTTTTTAAAGCTGTATTGTCATGAGTCAAATTTGATCATGTTAGGTTCTTGCATAGGTCCTATAGCATTGATAAGTTTCCACCCTCTTTCCTACACACACATCTCTCCTGCATACACACAACTCTACTACTATCACACACGCAATTTTCCGAAATACACACACAACTCTCCTCCATACACAAACACAGTTCTAACACATATAGCTTTTCTACAGCTTTGAAGTATGCACTCACACCTCTGTTACATACACGCACTGTTTTGCTACATACTTGTACACAGCTTTCTTACATACACCAACAGCTCTCTTATATACTCATGCAGCTCCACACACACAAACACTTATATATATATATATATATATATGTACACTCATCCATCGTATACATTACCACATCTTGAAATTCCTTCCAGGAATGTGACTGATCACATGACCTGAAAGGTTCAATGGCTAATCAACAACTTTGTTTGATTGGGACCCTATCCATGCCACCTCACATATCAGGAGTGTCGTTCTTCTTTTCATAAAGAGGTCCAAGGGCTAGTCTTGCAGAAGTTTTTTCAGCTACACAGGATGCGCAACATCCGTGCAAGTCCTGGTGACTTTCTCCCCTGCACTGCACCGATCAGATAGATCAGTGTGGGGCAGGAGAAAGGAGAACAGTTCTTTCAGTGATCATGAAGGATGCTGTCAGTGTTTTCCTCCATCAGAATAAGCAGCCTCTAGACTGTAAGAAACACACACATTTTAACATCATTTTGATTGTCTAAAATTTACTGCAGCTAAAAATTACATTTGGTTTACAATGCATTTTGCCAGATATGTTGTCACTTGTCAAAGCTAAGAATTTTACATGCTGGGTTTTTTTATGGCACATTTAGCACTGATAAGTTGTCACACTCTTGCTTAATATGTTAACATTCTGTCTGTAAACTGTATATGCATAGCTACCTTTTTGAAGCAATATTGAGATTTACTTAAGAACGTGGGGCCCAATAAATACCATCAATGGTGCCCAGTCCAAGAGATGGTGGATCCTATAGGTAGACACCACCTCATCATGCACTAAAACTTACTAAAAAAAAAAAAGATGTGAAGTTCACACATATAGAAGATGGACATTTTGTGAATACATATTACACGTATTGTAAAATAGATAGAGCTCATATGTAGAGTTTGTTTGATAAACTTTCCTACTACTTTGTCTAAATTAGAAGCAAATTGGTTGAACATTACTTCTACCTAAAATGGCAGAAAACGCACCTATCTTGGTGATGGACAGGACAGCTAGAGGGGATATGGAGGAGGCTGTTATTTTTTTTTTAATAGGTGTACTTTCACCAATTTGCTGATAATTCATTGAAAGTAGATGATCGGTACAATTGCTGCCAATGCATTTTTTAAAGCTGTATTGTCATGAGTCAAATTTGATCATGTTAGGTTCTTGCATAGGTCCTATAGCATTGATAAGTTTCCACCCTCTTTCCTACACACACATCTCTCCTGCATACACACAACTCTACTACTATCACACACGCAATTTTCCGAAATACACACACAACTCTCCTCCATACACAAACACAGTTCTAACACATATAGCTTTTCTACAGCTTTGAAGTATGCACTCACACCTCTGTTACATACACGCACTGTTTTGCTACATACTTGTACACAGCTTTCTTACATACACCAACAGCTCTCTTATATACTCATGCAGCTCCACACACACAAACACTTATATATATATATATATATATGTACACTCATCCATCGTATACATTACCACATCTTGAAATTCCTTCCAGGAATGTGACTGATCACATGACCTGAAAGGTTCAATGGCTAATCAACAACTTTGTTTGATTGGGACCCTATCCATGCCACCTCACATATCAGGAGTGTCGTTCTTCTTTTCATAAAGAGGTCCAAGGGCTAGTCTTGCAGAAGTTTTTTCAGCTACACAGGATGCGCAACATCCGTGCAAGTCCTGGTGACTTTCTCCCCTGCACTGCACCGATCAGATAGATCAGTGTGGGGCAGGAGAAAGGAGAACAGTTCTTTCAGTGATCATGAAGGATGCTGTCAGTGTTTTCCTCCATCAGAATAAGCAGCCTCTAGACTGTAAGAAACACACACATTTTAACATCATTTTGATTGTCTAAAATTTACTGCAGCTAAAAATTACATTTGGTTTACAATGCATTTTGCCAGATATGTTGTCACTTGTCAAAGCTAAGAATTTTACATGCTGGGTTTTTTTATGGCACATTTAGCACTGATAAGTTGTCACACTCTTGCTTAATATGTTAACATTCTGTCTGTAAACTGTATATGCATAGCTACCTTTTTGAAGCAATATTGAGATTTACTTAAGAACGTGGGGCCCAATAAATACCATCAATGGTGCCCAGTCCAAGAGATGGTGGATCCTATAGGTAAACACCACCTCATCATGCACTAAAACTTACTAAAAAAAAAAAAGATGTGAAGTTCACACATATAGAAGATGGACATTTTGTGAATACATATTACACGTATTGTAAAATAGATAGAGCTCATATGTAGAGTTTGTTTGATAAACTTTCCTACTACTTTGTCTAAATTAGAAGCAAATTGGTTGAACATTACTTCTACCTAAAATGGCAGAAAACGCACCTATCTTGGTGATGGACAGGACAGCTAGAGGGGATATGGAGGAGGCTGTTATTTTTTTTTTAATAGGTGTACTTTCACCAATTTGCTGATAATTCATTGAAAGTAGATGATCGGTACAATTGCTGCCAATGCATTTTTTAAAGCTGTATTGTCATGAGTCAAATTTGATCATGTTAGGTTCTTGCATAGGTCCTATAGCATTGATAAGTTTCCACCCTCTTTCCTACACACACATCTCTCCTGCATACACACAACTCTACTACTATCACACACGCAATTTTCCGAAATACACACACAACTCTCCTCCATACACAAACACAGTTCTAACACATATAGCTTTTCTACAGCTTTGAAGTATGCACTCACACCTCTGTTACATACACGCACTGTTTTGCTACATACTTGTACACAGCTTTCTTACATACACCAACAGCTCTCTTATATACTCATGCAGCTCCACACACACAAACACTTATATATATATATATATATATATATATGTACACTCATCCATCGTATACATTACCACATCTTGAAATTCCTTCCAGGAATGTGACTGATCACATGACCTGAAAGGTTCAATGGCTAATCAACAACTTTGTTTGATTGGGACCCTATCCATGCCACCTCACATATCAGGAGTGTCGTTCTTCTTTTCATAAAGAGGTCCAAGGGCTAGTCTTGCAGAAGTTTTTTCAGCTACACAGGATGCGCAACATCCGTGCAAGTCCTGGTGACTTTCTCCCCTGCACTGCACCGATCAGATAGATCAGTGTGGGGCAGGAGAAAGGAGAACAGTTCTTTCAGTGATCATGAAGGATGCTGTCAGTGTTTTCCTCCATCAGAATAAGCAGCCTCTAGACTGTAAGAAACACACACATTTTAACATCATTTTGATTGTCTAAAATTTACTGCAGCTAAAAATTACATTTGGTTTACAATGCATTTTGCCAGATATGTTGTCACTTGTCAAAGCTAAGAATTTTACATGCTGGGTTTTTTTATGGCACATTTAGCACTGATAAGTTGTCACACTCTTGCTTAATATGTTAACATTCTGTCTGTAAACTGTATATGCATAGCTACCTTTTTGAAGCAATATTGAGATTTACTTAAGAACGTGGGGCCCAATAAATACCATCAATGGTGCCCAGTCCAAGAGATGGTGGATCCTATAGGTAGACACCACCTCATCATGCACTAAAACTTACTAAAAAAAAAAAGATGTGAAGTTCACACATATAGAAGATGGACATTTTGTGAATACATATTACACGTATTGTAAAATAGATAGAGCTCATATGTAGAGTTTGTTTGATAAACTTTCCTACTACTTTGTCTAAATTAGAAGCAAATTGGTTGAACATTACTTCTACCTAAAATGGCAGAAAACGCACCTATCTTGGTGATGGACAGGACAGCTAGAGGGGATATGGAGGAGGCTGTTATTTTTTTTTTAATAGGTGTACTTTCACCAATTTGCTGATAATTCATTGAAAGTAGATGATCGGTACAATTGCTGCCAATGCATTTTTTAAAGCTGTATTGTCATGAGTCAAATTTGATCATGTTAGGTTCTTGCATAGGTCCTATAGCATTGATAAGTTTCCACCCTCTTTCCTACACACACATCTCTCCTGCATACACACAACTCTACTACTATCACACACGCAATTTTCCGAAATACACACACAACTCTCCTCCATACACAAACACAGTTCTAACACATATAGCTTTTCTACAGCTTTGAAGTATGCACTCACACCTCTGTTACATACACGCACTGTTTTGCTACATACTTGTACACAGCTTTCTTACATACACCAACAGCTCTCTTATATACTCATGCAGCTCCACACACACAAACACTTATATATATATATATATATATATATGTACACTCATCCATCGTATACATTACCACATCTTGAAATTCCTTCCAGGAATGTGACTGATCACATGACCTGAAAGGTTCAATGGCTAATCAACAACTTTGTTTGATTGGGACCCTATCCATGCCACCTCACATATCAGGAGTGTCGTTCTTCTTTTCATAAAGAGGTCCAAGGGCTAGTCTTGCAGAAGTTTTTTCAGCTACACAGGATGCGCAACATCCGTGCAAGTCCTGGTGACTTTCTCCCCTGCACTGCACCGATCAGATAGATCAGTGTGGGGCAGGAGAAAGGAGAACAGTTCTTTCAGTGATCATGAAGGATGCTGTCAGTGTTTTCCTCCATCAGAATAAGCAGCCTCTAGACTGTAAGAAACACACACATTTTAACATCATTTTGATTGTCTAAAATTTACTGCAGCTAAAAATTACATTTGGTTTACAATGCATTTTGCCAGATATGTTGTCACTTGTCAAAGCTAAGAATTTTACATGCTGGGTTTTTTTATGGCACATTTAGCACTGATAAGTTGTCACACTCTTGCTTAATATGTTAACATTCTGTCTGTAAACTGTATATGCATAGCTACCTTTTTGAAGCAATATTGAGATTTACTTAAGAACGTGGGGCCCAATAAATACCATCAATGGTGCCCAGTCCAAGAGATGGTGGATCCTATAGGTAGACACCACCTCATCATGCACTAAAACTTACTAAAAAAAAAAAGATGTGAAGTTCACACATATAGAAGATGGACATTTTGTGAATACATATTACACGTATTGTAAAATAGATAGAGCTCATATGTAGAGTTTGTTTGATAAACTTTCCTACTACTTTGTCTAAATTAGAAGCAAATTGGTTGAACATTACTTCTACCTAAAATGGCAGAAAACGCACCTATCTTGGTGATGGACAGGACAGCTAGAGGGGATATGGAGGAGGCTGTTATTTTTTTTTTAATAGGTGTACTTTCACCAATTTGCTGATAATTCATTGAAAGTAGATGATCGGTACAATTGCTGCCAATGCATTTTTTAAAGCTGTATTGTCATGAGTCAAATTTGATCATGTTAGGTTCTTGCATAGGTCCTATAGCATTGATAAGTTTCCACCCTCTTTCCTACACACACATCTCTCCTGCATACACACAACTCTACTACTATCACACACGCAATTTTCCGAAATACACACACAACTCTCCTCCATACACAAACACAGTTCTAACACATATAGCTTTTCTACAGCTTTGAAGTATGCACTCACACCTCTGTTACATACACGCACTGTTTTGCTACATACTTGTACACAGCTTTCTTACATACACCAACAGCTCTCTTATATACTCATGCAGCTCCACACACACAAACACTTATATATATATATATATATATATATGTACACTCATCCATCGTATACATTACCACATCTTGAAATTCCTTCCAGGAATGTGACTGATCACATGACCTGAAAGGTTCAATGGCTAATCAACAACTTTGTTTGATTGGGACCCTATCCATGCCACCTCACATATCAGGAGTGTCGTTCTTCTTTTCATAAAGAGGTCCAAGGGCTAGTCTTGCAGAAGTTTTTTCAGCTACACAGGATGCGCAACATCCGTGCAAGTCCTGGTGACTTTCTCCCCTGCACTGCACCGATCAGATAGATCAGTGTGGGGCAGGAGAAAGGAGAACAGTTCTTTCAGTGATCATGAAGGATGCTGTCAGTGTTTTCCTCCATCAGAATAAGCAGCCTCTAGACTGTAAGAAACACACACATTTTAACATCATTTTGATTGTCTAAAATTTACTGCAGCTAAAAATTACATTTGGTTTACAATGCATTTTGCCAGATATGTTGTCACTTGTCAAAGCTAAGAATTTTACATGCTGGGTTTTTTTATGGCACATTTAGCACTGATAAGTTGTCACACTCTTGCTTAATATGTTAACATTCTGTCTGTAAACTGTATATGCATAGCTACCTTTTTGAAGCAATATTGAGATTTACTTAAGAACGTGGGGCCCAATAAATACCATCAATGGTGCCCAGTCCAAGAGATGGTGGATCCTATAGGTAAACACCACCTCATCATGCACTAAAACTTACTAAAAAAAAAAAAGATGTGAAGTTCACACATATAGAAAATGGACATTTTGTGAATACATATTACACGTATTGTAAAATAGATAGAGCTCATATGTAGAGTTTGTTTGATAAACTTTCCTACTACTTTGTCTAAATTAGAAGCAAATTGGTTGAACATTACTTCTACCTAAAATGGCAGAAAACGCACCTATCTTGGTGATGGACAGGACAGCTAGAGGGGATATGGAGGAGGCTGTTATTTTTTTTTTAATAGGTGTACTTTCACCAATTTGCTGATAATTCATTGAAAGTAGATGATCGGTACAATTGCTGCCAATGCATTTTTTAAAGCTGTATTGTCATGAGTCAAATTTGATCATGTTAGGTTCTTGCATAGGTCCTATAGCATTGATAAGTTTCCACCCTCTTTCCTACACACACATCTCTCCTGCATACACACAACTCTACTACTATCACACACGCAATTTTCCGAAATACACACACAACTCTCCTCCATACACAAACACAGTTCTAACACATATAGCTTTTCTACAGCTTTGAAGTATGCACTCACACCTCTGTTACATACACGCACTGTTTTGCTACATACTTGTACACAGCTTTCTTACATACACCAACAGCTCTCTTATATACTCATGCAGCTCCACACACACAAACACTTATATATATATATATATATATATATGTACACTCATCCATCGTATACATTACCACATCTTGAAATTCCTTCCAGGAATGTGACTGATCACATGACCTGAAAGGTTCAATGGCTAATCAACAACTTTGTTTGATTGGGACCCTATCCATGCCACCTCACATATCAGGAGTGTCGTTCTTCTTTTCATAAAGAGGTCCAAGGGCTAGTCTTGCAGAAGTTTTTTCAGCTACACAGGATGCGCAACATCCGTGCAAGTCCTGGTGACTTTCTCCCCTGCACTGCACCGATCAGATAGATCAGTGTGGGGCAGGAGAAAGGAGAACAGTTCTTTCAGTGATCATGAAGGATGCTGTCAGTGTTTTCCTCCATCAGAATAAGCAGCCTCTAGACTGTAAGAAACACACACATTTTAACATCATTTTGATTGTCTAAAATTTACTGCAGCTAAAAATTACATTTGGTTTACAATGCATTTTGCCAGATATGTTGTCACTTGTCAAAGCTAAGAATTTTACATGCTGGGTTTTTTTATGGCACATTTAGCACTGATAAGTTGTCACACTCTTGCTTAATATGTTAACATTCTGTCTGTAAACTGTATATGCATAGCTACCTTTTTGAAGCAATATTGAGATTTACTTAAGAACGTGGGGCCCAATAAATACCATCAATGGTGCCCAGTCCAAGAGATGGTGGATCCTATAGGTAAACACCACCTCATCATGCACTAAAACTTACTAAAAAAAAAAAAGATGTGAAGTTCACACATATAGAAGATGGACATTTTGTGAATACATATTACACGTATTGTAAAATAGATAGAGCTCATATGTAGAGTTTGTTTGATAAACTTTCCTACTACTTTGTCTAAATTAGAAGCAAATTGGTTGAACATTACTTCTACCTAAAATGGCAGAAAACGCACCTATCTTGGTGATGGACAGGACAGCTAGAGGGGATATGGAGGAGGCTGTTATTTTTTTTTTAATAGGTGTACTTTCACCAATTTGCTGATAATTCATTGAAAGTAGATGATCGGTACAATTGCTGCCAATGCATTTTTTAAAGCTGTATTGTCATGAGTCAAATTTGATCATGTTAGGTTCTTGCATAGGTCCTATAGCATTGATAAGTTTCCACCCTCTTTCCTACACACACATCTCTCCTGCATACACACAACTCTACTACTATCACACACGCAATTTTCCGAAATACACACACAACTCTCCTCCATACACAAACACAGTTCTAACACATATAGCTTTTCTACAGCTTTGAAGTATGCACTCACACCTCTGTTACATACACGCACTGTTTTGCTACATACTTGTACACAGCTTTCTTACATACACCAACAGCTCTCTTATATACTCATGCAGCTCCACACACACAAACACTTATATATATATATATATATATATATATATATGTACACTCATCCATCGTATACATTACCACATCTTGAAATTCCTTCCAGGAATGTGACTGATCACATGACCTGAAAGGTTCAATGGCTAATCAACAACTTTGTTTGATTGGGACCCTATCCATGCCACCTCACATATCAGGAGTGTCGTTCTTCTTTTCATAAAGAGGTCCAAGGGCTAGTCTTGCAGAAGTTTTTTCAGCTACACAGGATGCGCAACATCCGTGCAAGTCCTGGTGACTTTCTCCCCTGCACTGCACCGATCAGATAGATCAGTGTGGGGCAGGAGAAAGGAGAACAGTTCTTTCAGTGATCATGAAGGATGCTGTCAGTGTTTTCCTCCATCAGAATAAGCAGCCTCTAGACTGTAAGAAACACACACATTTTAACATCATTTTGATTGTCTAAAATTTACTGCAGCTAAAAATTACATTTGGTTTACAATGCATTTTGCCAGATATGTTGTCACTTGTCAAAGCTAAGAATTTTACATGCTGGGTTTTTTTATGGCACATTTAGCACTGATAAGTTGTCACACTCTTGCTTAATATGTTAACATTCTGTCTGTAAACTGTATATGCATAGCTACCTTTTTGAAGCAATATTGAGATTTACTTAAGAACGTGGGGCCCAATAAATACCATCAATGGTGCCCAGTCCAAGAGATGGTGGATCCTATAGGTAAACACCACCTCATCATGCACTAAAACTTACTAAAAAAAAAAAAGATGTGAAGTTCACACATATAGAAGATGGACATTTTGTGAATACATATTACACGTATTGTAAAATAGATAGAGCTCATATGTAGAGTTTGTTTGATAAACTTTCCTACTACTTTGTCTAAATTAGAAGCAAATTGGTTGAACATTACTTCTACCTAAAATGGCAGAAAACGCACCTATCTTGGTGATGGACAGGACAGCTAGAGGGGATATGGAGGAGGCTGTTATTTTTTTTTTAATAGGTGTACTTTCACCAATTTGCTGATAATTCATTGAAAGTAGATGATCGGTACAATTGCTGCCAATGCATTTTTTAAAGCTGTATTGTCATGAGTCAAATTTGATCATGTTAGGTTCTTGCATAGGTCCTATAGCATTGATAAGTTTCCACCCTCTTTCCTACACACACATCTCTCCTGCATACACACAACTCTACTACTATCACACACGCAATTTTCCGAAATACACACACAACTCTCCTCCATACACAAACACAGTTCTAACACATATAGCTTTTCTACAGCTTTGAAGTATGCACTCACACCTCTGTTACATACACGCACTGTTTTGCTACATACTTGTACACAGCTTTCTTACATACACCAACAGCTCTCTTATATACTCATGCAGCTCCACACACACAAACACTTATATATATATATATATATATATATATGTACACTCATCCATCGTATACATTACCACATCTTGAAATTCCTTCCAGGAATGTGACTGATCACATGACCTGAAAGGTTCAATGGCTAATCAACAACTTTGTTTGATTGGGACCCTATCCATGCCACCTCACATATCAGGAGTGTCGTTCTTCTTTTCATAAAGAGGTCCAAGGGCTAGTCTTGCAGAAGTTTTTTCAGCTACACAGGATGCGCAACATCCGTGCAAGTCCTGGTGACTTTCTCCCCTGCACTGCACCGATCAGATAGATCAGTGTGGGGCAGGAGAAAGGAGAACAGTTCTTTCAGTGATCATGAAGGATGCTGTCAGTGTTTTCCTCCATCAGAATAAGCAGCCTCTAGACTGTAAGAAACACACACATTTTAACATCATTTTGATTGTCTAAAATTTACTGCAGCTAAAAATTACATTTGGTTTACAATGCATTTTGCCAGATATGTTGTCACTTGTCAAAGCTAAGAATTTTACATGCTGGGTTTTTTTATGGCACATTTAGCACTGATAAGTTGTCACACTCTTGCTTAATATGTTAACATTCTGTCTGTAAACTGTATATGCATAGCTACCTTTTTGAAGCAATATTGAGATTTACTTAAGAACGTGGGGCCCAATAAATACCATCAATGGTGCCCAGTCCAAGAGATGGTGGATCCTATAGGTAGACACCACCTCATCATGCACTAAAACTTACTAAAAAAAAAAAAGATGTGAAGTTCACACATATAGAAGATGGACATTTTGTGAATACATATTACACGTATTGTAAAATAGATAGAGCTCATATGTAGAGTTTGTTTGATAAACTTTCCTACTACTTTGTCTAAATTAGAAGCAAATTGGTTGAACATTACTTCTACCTAAAATGGCAGAAAACGCACCTATCTTGGTGATGGACAGGACAGCTAGAGGGGATATGGAGGAGGCTGTTATTTTTTTTTTAATAGGTGTACTTTCACCAATTTGCTGATAATTCATTGAAAGTAGATGATCGGTACAATTGCTGCCAATGCATTTTTTAAAGCTGTATTGTCATGAGTCAAATTTGATCATGTTAGGTTCTTGCATAGGTCCTATAGCATTGATAAGTTTCCACCCTCTTTCCTACACACACATCTCTCCTGCATACACACAACTCTACTACTATCACACACGCAATTTTCCGAAATACACACACAACTCTCCTCCATACACAAACACAGTTCTAACACATATAGCTTTTCTACAGCTTTGAAGTATGCACTCACACCTCTGTTACATACACGCACTGTTTTGCTACATACTTGTACACAGCTTTCTTACATACACCAACAGCTCTCTTATATACTCATGCAGCTCCACACACACAAACACTTATATATATATATATATATATATATGTACACTCATCCATCGTATACATTACCACATCTTGAAATTCCTTCCAGGAATGTGACTGATCACATGACCTGAAAGGTTCAATGGCTAATCAACAACTTTGTTTGATTGGGACCCTATCCATGCCACCTCACATATCAGGAGTGTCGTTCTTCTTTTCATAAAGAGGTCCAAGGGCTAGTCTTGCAGAAGTTTTTTCAGCTACACAGGATGCGCAACATCCGTGCAAGTCCTGGTGACTTTCTCCCCTGCACTGCACCGATCAGATAGATCAGTGTGGGGCAGGAGAAAGGAGAACAGTTCTTTCAGTGATCATGAAGGATGCTGTCAGTGTTTTCCTCCATCAGAATAAGCAGCCTCTAGACTGTAAGAAACACACACATTTTAACATCATTTTGATTGTCTAAAATTTACTGCAGCTAAAAATTACATTTGGTTTACAATGCATTTTGCCAGATATGTTGTCACTTGTCAAAGCTAAGAATTTTACATGCTGGGTTTTTTTATGGCACATTTAGCACTGATAAGTTGTCACACTCTTGCTTAATATGTTAACATTCTGTCTGTAAACTGTATATGCATAGCTACCTTTTTGAAGCAATATTGAGATTTACTTAAGAACGTGGGGCCCAATAAATACCATCAATGGTGCCCAGTCCAAGAGATGGTGGATCCTATAGGTAAACACCACCTCATCATGCACTAAAACTTACTAAAAAAAAAAAAGATGTGAAGTTCACACATATAGAAGATGGACATTTTGTGAATACATATTACACGTATTGTAAAATAGATAGAGCTCATATGTAGAGTTTGTTTGATAAACTTTCCTACTACTTTGTCTAAATTAGAAGCAAATTGGTTGAACATTACTTCTACCTAAAATGGCAGAAAACGCACCTATCTTGGTGATGGACAGGACAGCTAGAGGGGATATGGAGGAGGCTGTTATTTTTTTTTTAATAGGTGTACTTTCACCAATTTGCTGATAATTCATTGAAAGTAGATGATCGGTACAATTGCTGCCAATGCATTTTTTAAAGCTGTATTGTCATGAGTCAAATTTGATCATGTTAGGTTCTTGCATAGGTCCTATAGCATTGATAAGTTTCCACCCTCTTTCCTACACACACATCTCTCCTGCATACACACAACTCTACTACTATCACACACGCAATTTTCCGAAATACACACACAACTCTCCTCCATACACAAACACAGTTCTAACACATATAGCTTTTCTACAGCTTTGAAGTATGCACTCACACCTCTGTTACATACACGCACTGTTTTGCTACATACTTGTACACAGCTTTCTTACATACACCAACAGCTCTCTTATATACTCATGCAGCTCCACACACACAAACACTTATATATATATATATATATATATATATGTACACTCATCCATCGTATACATTACCACATCTTGAAATTCCTTCCAGGAATGTGACTGATCACATGACCTGAAAGGTTCAATGGCTAATCAACAACTTTGTTTGATTGGGACCCTATCCATGCCACCTCACATATCAGGAGTGTCGTTCTTCTTTTCATAAAGAGGTCCAAGGGCTAGTCTTGCAGAAGTTTTTTCAGCTACACAGGATGCGCAACATCCGTGCAAGTCCTGGTGACTTTCTCCCCTGCACTGCACCGATCAGATAGATCAGTGTGGGGCAGGAGAAAGGAGAACAGTTCTTTCAGTGATCATGAAGGATGCTGTCAGTGTTTTCCTCCATCAGAATAAGCAGCCTCTAGACTGTAAGAAACACACACATTTTAACATCATTTTGATTGTCTAAAATTTACTGCAGCTAAAAATTACATTTGGTTTACAATGCATTTTGCCAGATATGTTGTCACTTGTCAAAGCTAAGAATTTTACATGCTGGGTTTTTTTATGGCACATTTAGCACTGATAAGTTGTCACACTCTTGCTTAATATGTTAACATTCTGTCTGTAAACTGTATATGCATAGCTACCTTTTTGAAGCAATATTGAGATTTACTTAAGAACGTGGGGCCCAATAAATACCATCAATGGTGCCCAGTCCAAGAGATGGTGGATCCTATAGGTAAACACCACCTCATCATGCACTAAAACTTACTAAAAAAAAAAAAGATGTGAAGTTCACACATATAGAAGATGGACATTTTGTGAATACATATTACACGTATTGTAAAATAGATAGAGCTCATATGTAGAGTTTGTTTGATAAACTTTCCTACTACTTTGTCTAAATTAGAAGCAAATTGGTTGAACATTACTTCTACCTAAAATGGCAGAAAACGCACCTATCTTGGTGATGGACAGGACAGCTAGAGGGGATATGGAGGAGGCTGTTATTTTTTTTTTAATAGGTGTACTTTCACCAATTTGCTGATAATTCATTGAAAGTAGATGATCGGTACAATTGCTGCCAATGCATTTTTTAAAGCTGTATTGTCATGAGTCAAATTTGATCATGTTAGGTTCTTGCATAGGTCCTATAGCATTGATAAGTTTCCACCCTCTTTCCTACACACACATCTCTCCTGCATACACACAACTCTACTACTATCACACACGCAATTTTCCGAAATACACACACAACTCTCCTCCATACACAAACACAGTTCTAACACATATAGCTTTTCTACAGCTTTGAAGTATGCACTCACACCTCTGTTACATACACGCACTGTTTTGCTACATACTTGTACACAGCTTTCTTACATACACCAACAGCTCTCTTATATACTCATGCAGCTCCACACACACAAACACTTATATATATATATATATATATATATGTACACTCATCCATCGTATACATTACCACATCTTGAAATTCCTTCCAGGAATGTGACTGATCACATGACCTGAAAGGTTCAATGGCTAATCAACAACTTTGTTTGATTGGGACCCTATCCATGCCACCTCACATATCAGGAGTGTCGTTCTTCTTTTCATAAAGAGGTCCAAGGGCTAGTCTTGCAGAAGTTTTTTCAGCTACACAGGATGCGCAACATCCGTGCAAGTCCTGGTGACTTTCTCCCCTGCACTGCACCGATCAGATAGATCAGTGTGGGGCAGGAGAAAGGAGAACAGTTCTTTCAGTGATCATGAAGGATGCTGTCAGTGTTTTCCTCCATCAGAATAAGCAGCCTCTAGACTGTAAGAAACACACACATTTTAACATCATTTTGATTGTCTAAAATTTACTGCAGCTAAAAATTACATTTGGTTTACAATGCATTTTGCCAGATATGTTGTCACTTGTCAAAGCTAAGAATTTTACATGCTGGGTTTTTTTATGGCACATTTAGCACTGATAAGTTGTCACACTCTTGCTTAATATGTTAACATTCTGTCTGTAAACTGTATATGCATAGCTACCTTTTTGAAGCAATATTGAGATTTACTTAAGAACGTGGGGCCCAATAAATACCATCAATGGTGCCCAGTCCAAGAGATGGTGGATCCTATAGGTAGACACCACCTCATCATGCACTAAAACTTACTAAAAAAAAAAAAGATGTGAAGTTCACACATATAGAAGATGGACATTTTGTGAATACATATTACACGTATTGTAAAATAGATAGAGCTCATATGTAGAGTTTGTTTGATAAACTTTCCTACTACTTTGTCTAAATTAGAAGCAAATTGGTTGAACATTACTTCTACCTAAAATGGCAGAAAACGCACCTATCTTGGTGATGGACAGGACAGCTAGAGGGGATATGGAGGAGGCTGTTATTTTTTTTTTAATAGGTGTACTTTCACCAATTTGCTGATAATTCATTGAAAGTAGATGATCGGTACAATTGCTGCCAATGCATTTTTTAAAGCTGTATTGTCATGAGTCAAATTTGATCATGTTAGGTTCTTGCATAGGTCCTATAGCATTGATAAGTTTCCACCCTCTTTCCTACACACACATCTCTCCTGCATACACACAACTCTACTACTATCACACACGCAATTTTCCGAAATACACACACAACTCTCCTCCATACACAAACACAGTTCTAACACATATAGCTTTTCTACAGCTTTGAAGTATGCACTCACACCTCTGTTACATACACGCACTGTTTTGCTACATACTTGTACACAGCTTTCTTACATACACCAACAGCTCTCTTATATACTCATGCAGCTCCACACACACAAACACTTATATATATATATATATATATATATGTACACTCATCCATCGTATACATTACCACATCTTGAAATTCCTTCCAGGAATGTGACTGATCACATGACCTGAAAGGTTCAATGGCTAATCAACAACTTTGTTTGATTGGGACCCTATCCATGCCACCTCACATATCAGGAGTGTCGTTCTTCTTTTCATAAAGAGGTCCAAGGGCTAGTCTTGCAGAAGTTTTTTCAGCTACACAGGATGCGCAACATCCGTGCAAGTCCTGGTGACTTTCTCCCCTGCACTGCACCGATCAGATAGATCAGTGTGGGGCAGGAGAAAGGAGAACAGTTCTTTCAGTGATCATGAAGGATGCTGTCAGTGTTTTCCTCCATCAGAATAAGCAGCCTCTAGACTGTAAGAAACACACACATTTTAACATCATTTTGATTGTCTAAAATTTACTGCAGCTAAAAATTACATTTGGTTTACAATGCATTTTGCCAGATATGTTGTCACTTGTCAAAGCTAAGAATTTTACATGCTGGGTTTTTTTATGGCACATTTAGCACTGATAAGTTGTCACACTCTTGCTTAATATGTTAACATTCTGTCTGTAAACTGTATATGCATAGCTACCTTTTTGAAGCAATATTGAGATTTACTTAAGAACGTGGGGCCCAATAAATACCATCAATGGTGCCCAGTCCAAGAGATGGTGGATCCTATAGGTAGACACCACCTCATCATGCACTAAAACTTACTAAAAAAAAAAAAGATGTGAAGTTCACACATATAGAAGATGGACATTTTGTGAATACATATTACACGTATTGTAAAATAGATAGAGCTCATATGTAGAGTTTGTTTGATAAACTTTCCTACTACTTTGTCTAAATTAGAAGCAAATTGGTTGAACATTACTTCTACCTAAAATGGCAGAAAACGCACCTATCTTGGTGATGGACAGGACAGCTAGAGGGGATATGGAGGAGGCTGTTATTTTTTTTTTAATAGGTGTACTTTCACCAATTTGCTGATAATTCATTGAAAGTAGATGATCGGTACAATTGCTGCCAATGCATTTTTTAAAGCTGTATTGTCATGAGTCAAATTTGATCATGTTAGGTTCTTGCATAGGTCCTATAGCATTGATAAGTTTCCACCCTCTTTCCTACACACACATCTCTCCTGCATACACACAACTCTACTACTATCACACACGCAATTTTCCGAAATACACACACAACTCTCCTCCATACACAAACACAGTTCTAACACATATAGCTTTTCTACAGCTTTGAAGTATGCACTCACACCTCTGTTACATACACGCACTGTTTTGCTACATACTTGTACACAGCTTTCTTACATACACCAACAGCTCTCTTATATACTCATGCAGCTCCACACACACAAACACTTATATATATATATATATATATATATGTACACTCATCCATCGTATACATTACCACATCTTGAAATTCCTTCCAGGAATGTGACTGATCACATGACCTGAAAGGTTCAATGGCTAATCAACAACTTTGTTTGATTGGGACCCTATCCATGCCACCTCACATATCAGGAGTGTCGTTCTTCTTTTCATAAAGAGGTCCAAGGGCTAGTCTTGCAGAAGTTTTTTCAGCTACACAGGATGCGCAACATCCGTGCAAGTCCTGGTGACTTTCTCCCCTGCACTGCACCGATCAGATAGATCAGTGTGGGGCAGGAGAAAGGAGAACAGTTCTTTCAGTGATCATGAAGGATGCTGTCAGTGTTTTCCTCCATCAGAATAAGCAGCCTCTAGACTGTAAGAAACACACACATTTTAACATCATTTTGATTGTCTAAAATTTACTGCAGCTAAAAATTACATTTGGTTTACAATGCATTTTGCCAGATATGTTGTCACTTGTCAAAGCTAAGAATTTTACATGCTGGGTTTTTTTATGGCACATTTAGCACTGATAAGTTGTCACACTCTTGCTTAATATGTTAACATTCTGTCTGTAAACTGTATATGCATAGCTACCTTTTTGAAGCAATATTGAGATTTACTTAAGAACGTGGGGCCCAATAAATACCATCAATGGTGCCCAGTCCAAGAGATGGTGGATCCTATAGGTAAACACCACCTCATCATGCACTAAAACTTACTAAAAAAAAAAAAGATGTGAAGTTCACACATATAGAAGATGGACATTTTGTGAATACATATTACACGTATTGTAAAATAGATAGAGCTCATATGTAGAGTTTGTTTGATAAACTTTCCTACTACTTTGTCTAAATTAGAAGCAAATTGGTTGAACATTACTTCTACCTAAAATGGCAGAAAACGCACCTATCTTGGTGATGGACAGGACAGCTAGAGGGGATATGGAGGAGGCTGTTATTTTTTTTTTAATAGGTGTACTTTCACCAATTTGCTGATAATTCATTGAAAGTAGATGATCGGTACAATTGCTGCCAATGCATTTTTTAAAGCTGTATTGTCATGAGTCAAATTTGATCATGTTAGGTTCTTGCATAGGTCCTATAGCATTGATAAGTTTCCACCCTCTTTCCTACACACACATCTCTCCTGCATACACACAACTCTACTACTATCACACACGCAATTTTCCGAAATACACACACAACTCTCCTCCATACACAAACACAGTTCTAACACATATAGCTTTTCTACAGCTTTGAAGTATGCACTCACACCTCTGTTACATACACGCACTGTTTTGCTACATACTTGTACACAGCTTTCTTACATACACCAACAGCTCTCTTATATACTCATGCAGCTCCACACACACAAACACTTATATATATATATATATATATATATGTACACTCATCCATCGTATACATTACCACATCTTGAAATTCCTTCCAGGAATGTGACTGATCACATGACCTGAAAGGTTCAATGGCTAATCAACAACTTTGTTTGATTGGGACCCTATCCATGCCACCTCACATATCAGGAGTGTCGTTCTTCTTTTCATAAAGAGGTCCAAGGGCTAGTCTTGCAGAAGTTTTTTCAGCTACACAGGATGCGCAACATCCGTGCAAGTCCTGGTGACTTTCTCCCCTGCACTGCACCGATCAGATAGATCAGTGTGGGGCAGGAGAAAGGAGAACAGTTCTTTCAGTGATCATGAAGGATGCTGTCAGTGTTTTCCTCCATCAGAATAAGCAGCCTCTAGACTGTAAGAAACACACACATTTTAACATCATTTTGATTGTCTAAAATTTACTGCAGCTAAAAATTACATTTGGTTTACAATGCATTTTGCCAGATATGTTGTCACTTGTCAAAGCTAAGAATTTTACATGCTGGGTTTTTTTATGGCACATTTAGCACTGATAAGTTGTCACACTCTTGCTTAATATGTTAACATTCTGTCTGTAAACTGTATATGCATAGCTACCTTTTTGAAGCAATATTGAGATTTACTTAAGAACGTGGGGCCCAATAAATACCATCAATGGTGCCCAGTCCAAGAGATGGTGGATCCTATAGGTAAACACCACCTCATCATGCACTAAAACTTACTAAAAAAAAAAAAGATGTGAAGTTCACACATATAGAAGATGGACATTTTGTGAATACATATTACACGTATTGTAAAATAGATAGAGCTCATATGTAGAGTTTGTTTGATAAACTTTCCTACTACTTTGTCTAAATTAGAAGCAAATTGGTTGAACATTACTTCTACCTAAAATGGCAGAAAACGCACCTATCTTGGTGATGGACAGGACAGCTAGAGGGGATATGGAGGAGGCTGTTATTTTTTTTTTAATAGGTGTACTTTCACCAATTTGCTGATAATTCATTGAAAGTAGATGATCGGTACAATTGCTGCCAATGCATTTTTTAAAGCTGTATTGTCATGAGTCAAATTTGATCATGTTAGGTTCTTGCATAGGTCCTATAGCATTGATAAGTTTCCACCCTCTTTCCTACACACACATCTCTCCTGCATACACACAACTCTACTACTATCACACACGCAATTTTCCGAAATACACACACAACTCTCCTCCATACACAAACACAGTTCTAACACATATAGCTTTTCTACAGCTTTGAAGTATGCACTCACACCTCTGTTACATACACGCACTGTTTTGCTACATACTTGTACACAGCTTTCTTACATACACCAACAGCTCTCTTATATACTCATGCAGCTCCACACACACAAACACTTATATATATATATATATATATATATGTACACTCATCCATCGTATACATTACCACATCTTGAAATTCCTTCCAGGAATGTGACTGATCACATGACCTGAAAGGTTCAATGGCTAATCAACAACTTTGTTTGATTGGGACCCTATCCATGCCACCTCACATATCAGGAGTGTCGTTCTTCTTTTCATAAAGAGGTCCAAGGGCTAGTCTTGCAGAAGTTTTTTCAGCTACACAGGATGCGCAACATCCGTGCAAGTCCTGGTGACTTTCTCCCCTGCACTGCACCGATCAGATAGATCAGTGTGGGGCAGGAGAAAGGAGAACAGTTCTTTCAGTGATCATGAAGGATGCTGTCAGTGTTTTCCTCCATCAGAATAAGCAGCCTCTAGACTGTAAGAAACACACACATTTTAACATCATTTTGATTGTCTAAAATTTACTGCAGCTAAAAATTACATTTGGTTTACAATGCATTTTGCCAGATATGTTGTCACTTGTCAAAGCTAAGAATTTTACATGCTGGGTTTTTTTATGGCACATTTAGCACTGATAAGTTGTCACACTCTTGCTTAATATGTTAACATTCTGTCTGTAAACTGTATATGCATAGCTACCTTTTTGAAGCAATATTGAGATTTACTTAAGAACGTGGGGCCCAATAAATACCATCAATGGTGCCCAGTCCAAGAGATGGTGGATCCTATAGGTAGACACCACCTCATCATGCACTAAAACTTACTAAAAAAAAAAAAGATGTGAAGTTCACACATATAGAAGATGGACATTTTGTGAATACATATTACACGTATTGTAAAATAGATAGAGCTCATATGTAGAGTTTGTTTGATAAACTTTCCTACTACTTTGTCTAAATTAGAAGCAAATTGGTTGAACATTACTTCTACCTAAAATGGCAGAAAACGCACCTATCTTGGTGATGGACAGGACAGCTAGAGGGGATATGGAGGAGGCTGTTATTTTTTTTTTAATAGGTGTACTTTCACCAATTTGCTGATAATTCATTGAAAGTAGATGATCGGTACAATTGCTGCCAATGCATTTTTTAAAGCTGTATTGTCATGAGTCAAATTTGATCATGTTAGGTTCTTGCATAGGTCCTATAGCATTGATAAGTTTCCACCCTCTTTCCTACACACACATCTCTCCTGCATACACACAACTCTACTACTATCACACACGCAATTTTCCGAAATACACACACAACTCTCCTCCATACACAAACACAGTTCTAACACATATAGCTTTTCTACAGCTTTGAAGTATGCACTCACACCTCTGTTACATACACGCACTGTTTTGCTACATACTTGTACACAGCTTTCTTACATACACCAACAGCTCTCTTATATACTCATGCAGCTCCACACACACAAACACTTATATATATATATATATATATATGTACACTCATCCATCGTATACATTACCACATCTTGAAATTCCTTCCAGGAATGTGACTGATCACATGACCTGAAAGGTTCAATGGCTAATCAACAACTTTGTTTGATTGGGACCCTATCCATGCCACCTCACATATCAGGAGTGTCGTTCTTCTTTTCATAAAGAGGTCCAAGGGCTAGTCTTGCAGAAGTTTTTTCAGCTACACAGGATGCGCAACATCCGTGCAAGTCCTGGTGACTTTCTCCCCTGCACTGCACCGATCAGATAGATCAGTGTGGGGCAGGAGAAAGGAGAACAGTTCTTTCAGTGATCATGAAGGATGCTGTCAGTGTTTTCCTCCATCAGAATAAGCAGCCTCTAGACTGTAAGAAACACACACATTTTAACATCATTTTGATTGTCTAAAATTTACTGCAGCTAAAAATTACATTTGGTTTACAATGCATTTTGCCAGATATGTTGTCACTTGTCAAAGCTAAGAATGTTACATGCTGGGTTTTTTTATGGCACATTTAGCACTGATAAGTTGTCACACTCTTGCTTAATATGTTAACATTCTGTCTGTAAACTGTATATGCATAGCTACCTTTTTGAAGCAATATTGAGATTTACTTAAGAACGTGGGGCCCAATAAATACCATCAATGGTGCCCAGTCCAAGAGATGGTGGATCCTATAGGTAGACACCACCTCATCATGCACTAAAACTTACTAAAAAAAAAAAAGATGTGAAGTTCACACATATAGAAGATGGACATTTTGTGAATACATATTACACGTATTGTAAAATAGATAGAGCTCATATGTAGAGTTTGTTTGATAAACTTTCCTACTACTTTGTCTAAATTAGAAGCAAATTGGTTGAACATTACTTCTACCTAAAATGGCAGAAAACGCACCTATCTTGGTGATGGACAGGACAGCTAGAGGGGATATGGAGGAGGCTGTTATTTTTTTTTTAATAGGTGTACTTTCACCAATTTGCTGATAATTCATTGAAAGTAGATGATCGGTACAATTGCTGCCAATGCATTTTTTAAAGCTGTATTGTCATGAGTCAAATTTGATCATGTTAGGTTCTTGCATAGGTCCTATAGCATTGATAAGTTTCCACCCTCTTTCCTACACACACATCTCTCCTGCATACACACAACTCTACTACTATCACACACGCAATTTTCCGAAATACACACACAACTCTCCTCCATACACAAACACAGTTCTAACACATATAGCTTTTCTACAGCTTTGAAGTATGCACTCACACCTCTGTTACATACACGCACTGTTTTGCTACATACTTGTACACAGCTTTCTTACATACACCAACAGCTCTCTTATATACTCATGCAGCTCCACACACACAAACACTTATATATATATATATATATATATATGTACACTCATCCATCGTATACATTACCACATCTTGAAATTCCTTCCAGGAATGTGACTGATCACATGACCTGAAAGGTTCAATGGCTAATCAACAACTTTGTTTGATTGGGACCCTATCCATGCCACCTCACATATCAGGAGTGTCGTTCTTCTTTTCATAAAGAGGTCCAAGGGCTAGTCTTGCAGAAGTTTTTTCAGCTACACAGGATGCGCAACATCCGTGCAAGTCCTGGTGACTTTCTCCCCTGCACTGCACCGATCAGATAGATCAGTGTGGGGCAGGAGAAAGGAGAACAGTTCTTTCAGTGATCATGAAGGATGCTGTCAGTGTTTTCCTCCATCAGAATAAGCAGCCTCTAGACTGTAAGAAACACACACATTTTAACATCATTTTGATTGTCTAAAATTTACTGCAGCTAAAAATTACATTTGGTTTACAATGCATTTTGCCAGATATGTTGTCACTTGTCAAAGCTAAGAATTTTACATGCTGGGTTTTTTTATGGCACATTTAGCACTGATAAGTTGTCACACTCTTGCTTAATATGTTAACATTCTGTCTGTAAACTGTATATGCATAGCTACCTTTTTGAAGCAATATTGAGATTTACTTAAGAACGTGGGGCCCAATAAATACCATCAATGGTGCCCAGTCCAAGAGATGGTGGATCCTATAGGTAGACACCACCTCATCATGCACTAAAACTTACTAAAAAAAAAAAAGATGTGAAGTTCACACATATAGAAGATGGACATTTTGTGAATACATATTACACGTATTGTAAAATAGATAGAGCTCATATGTAGAGTTTGTTTGATAAACTTTCCTACTACTTTGTCTAAATTAGAAGCAAATTGGTTGAACATTACTTCTACCTAAAATGGCAGAAAACGCACCTATCTTGGTGATGGACAGGACAGCTAGAGGGGATATGGAGGAGGCTGTTATTTTTTTTTTAATAGGTGTACTTTCACCAATTTGCTGATAATTCATTGAAAGTAGATGATCGGTACAATTGCTGCCAATGCATTTTTTAAAGCTGTATTGTCATGAGTCAAATTTGATCATGTTAGGTTCTTGCATAGGTCCTATAGCATTGATAAGTTTCCACCCTCTTTCCTACACACACATCTCTCCTGCATACACACAACTCTACTACTATCACACACGCAATTTTCCGAAATACACACACAACTCTCCTCCATACACAAACACAGTTCTAACACATATAGCTTTTCTACAGCTTTGAAGTATGCACTCACACCTCTGTTACATACACGCACTGTTTTGCTACATACTTGTACACAGCTTTCTTACATACACCAACAGCTCTCTTATATACTCATGCAGCTCCACACACACAAACACTTATATATATATATATATATATATGTACACTCATCCATCGTATACATTACCACATCTTGAAATTCCTTCCAGGAATGTGACTGATCACATGACCTGAAAGGTTCAATGGCTAATCAACAACTTTGTTTGATTGGGACCCTATCCATGCCACCTCACATATCAGGAGTGTCGTTCTTCTTTTCATAAAGAGGTCCAAGGGCTAGTCTTGCAGAAGTTTTTTCAGCTACACAGGATGCGCAACATCCGTGCAAGTCCTGGTGACTTTCTCCCCTGCACTGCACCGATCAGATAGATCAGTGTGGGGCAGGAGAAAGGAGAACAGTTCTTTCAGTGATCATGAAGGATGCTGTCAGTGTTTTCCTCCATCAGAATAAGCAGCCTCTAGACTGTAAGAAACACACACATTTTAACATCATTTTGATTGTCTAAAATTTACTGCAGCTAAAAATTACATTTGGTTTACAATGCATTTTGCCAGATATGTTGTCACTTGTCAAAGCTAAGAATTTTACATGCTGGGTTTTTTTATGGCACATTTAGCACTGATAAGTTGTCACACTCTTGCTTAATATGTTAACATTCTGTCTGTAAACTGTATATGCATAGCTACCTTTTTGAAGCAATATTGAGATTTACTTAAGAACGTGGGGCCCAATAAATACCATCAATGGTGCCCAGTCCAAGAGATGGTGGATCCTATAGGTAGACACCACCTCATCATGCACTAAAACTTACTAAAAAAAAAAAAGATGTGAAGTTCACACATATAGAAGATGGACATTTTGTGAATACATATTACACGTATTGTAAAATAGATAGAGCTCATATGTAGAGTTTGTTTGATAAACTTTCCTACTACTTTGTCTAAATTAGAAGCAAATTGGTTGAACATTACTTCTACCTAAAATGGCAGAAAACGCACCTATCTTGGTGATGGACAGGACAGCTAGAGGGGATATGGAGGAGGCTGTTATTTTTTTTTTAATAGGTGTACTTTCACCAATTTGCTGATAATTCATTGAAAGTAGATGATCGGTACAATTGCTGCCAATGCATTTTTTAAAGCTGTATTGTCATGAGTCAAATTTGATCATGTTAGGTTCTTGCATAGGTCCTATAGCATTGATAAGTTTCCACCCTCTTTCCTACACACACATCTCTCCTGCATACACACAACTCTACTACTATCACACACGCAATTTTCCGAAATACACACACAACTCTCCTCCATACACAAACACAGTTCTAACACATATAGCTTTTCTACAGCTTTGAAGTATGCACTCACACCTCTGTTACATACACGCACTGTTTTGCTACATACTTGTACACAGCTTTCTTACATACACCAACAGCTCTCTTATATACTCATGCAGCTCCACACACACAAACACTTATATATATATATATATATATATGTACACTCATCCATCGTATACATTACCACATCTTGAAATTCCTTCCAGGAATGTGACTGATCACATGACCTGAAAGGTTCAATGGCTAATCAACAACTTTGTTTGATTGGGACCCTATCCATGCCACCTCACATATCAGGAGTGTCGTTCTTCTTTTCATAAAGAGGTCCAAGGGCTAGTCTTGCAGAAGTTTTTTCAGCTACACAGGATGCGCAACATCCGTGCAAGTCCTGGTGACTTTCTCCCCTGCACTGCACCGATCAGATAGATCAGTGTGGGGCAGGAGAAAGGAGAACAGTTCTTTCAGTGATCATGAAGGATGCTGTCAGTGTTTTCCTCCATCAGAATAAGCAGCCTCTAGACTGTAAGAAACACACACATTTTAACATCATTTTGATTGTCTAAAATTTACTGCAGCTAAAAATTACATTTGGTTTACAATGCATTTTGCCAGATATGTTGTCACTTGTCAAAGCTAAGAATTTTACATGCTGGGTTTTTTTATGGCACATTTAGCACTGATAAGTTGTCACACTCTTGCTTAATATGTTAACATTCTGTCTGTAAACTGTATATGCATAGCTACCTTTTTGAAGCAATATTGAGATTTACTTAAGAACGTGGGGCCCAATAAATACCATCAATGGTGCCCAGTCCAAGAGATGGTGGATCCTATAGGTAGACACCACCTCATCATGCACTAAAACTTACTAAAAAAAAAAAAGATGTGAAGTTCACACATATAGAAGATGGACATTTTGTGAATACATATTACACGTATTGTAAAATAGATAGAGCTCATATGTAGAGTTTGTTTGATAAACTTTCCTACTACTTTGTCTAAATTAGAAGCAAATTGGTTGAACATTACTTCTACCTAAAATGGCAGAAAACGCACCTATCTTGGTGATGGACAGGACAGCTAGAGGGGATATGGAGGAGGCTGTTATTTTTTTTTTAATAGGTGTACTTTCACCAATTTGCTGATAATTCATTGAAAGTAGATGATCGGTACAATTGCTGCCAATGCATTTTTTAAAGCTGTATTGTCATGAGTCAAATTTGATCATGTTAGGTTCTTGCATAGGTCCTATAGCATTGATAAGTTTCCACCCTCTTTCCTACACACACATCTCTCCTGCATACACACAACTCTACTACTATCACACACGCAATTTTCCGAAATACACACACAACTCTCCTCCATACACAAACACAGTTCTAACACATATAGCTTTTCTACAGCTTTGAAGTATGCACTCACACCTCTGTTACATACACGCACTGTTTTGCTACATACTTGTACACAGCTTTCTTACATACACCAACAGCTCTCTTATATACTCATGCAGCTCCACACACACAAACACTTATATATATATATATATATATATATGTACACTCATCCATCGTATACATTACCACATCTTGAAATTCCTTCCAGGAATGTGACTGATCACATGACCTGAAAGGTTCAATGGCTAATCAACAACTTTGTTTGATTGGGACCCTATCCATGCCACCTCACATATCAGGAGTGTCGTTCTTCTTTTCATAAAGAGGTCCAAGGGCTAGTCTTGCAGAAGTTTTTTCAGCTACACAGGATGCGCAACATCCGTGCAAGTCCTGGTGACTTTCTCCCCTGCACTGCACCGATCAGATAGATCAGTGTGGGGCAGGAGAAAGGAGAACAGTTCTTTCAGTGATCATGAAGGATGCTGTCAGTGTTTTCCTCCATCAGAATAAGCAGCCTCTAGACTGTAAGAAACACACACATTTTAACATCATTTTGATTGTCTAAAATTTACTGCAGCTAAAAATTACATTTGGTTTACAATGCATTTTGCCAGATATGTTGTCACTTGTCAAAGCTAAGAATTTTACATGCTGGGTTTTTTTATGGCACATTTAGCACTGATAAGTTGTCACACTCTTGCTTAATATGTTAACATTCTGTCTGTAAACTGTATATGCATAGCTACCTTTTTGAAGCAATATTGAGATTTACTTAAGAACGTGGGGCCCAATAAATACCATCAATGGTGCCCAGTCCAAGAGATGGTGGATCCTATAGGTAGACACCACCTCATCATGCACTAAAACTTACTAAAAAAAAAAAAGATGTGAAGTTCACACATATAGAAGATGGACATTTTGTGAATACATATTACACGTATTGTAAAATAGATAGAGCTCATATGTAGAGTTTGTTTGATAAACTTTCCTACTACTTTGTCTAAATTAGAAGCAAATTGGTTGAACATTACTTCTACCTAAAATGGCAGAAAACGCACCTATCTTGGTGATGGACAGGACAGCTAGAGGGGATATGGAGGAGGCTGTTATTTTTTTTTTAATAGGTGTACTTTCACCAATTTGCTGATAATTCATTGAAAGTAGATGATCGGTACAATTGCTGCCAATGCATTTTTTAAAGCTGTATTGTCATGAGTCAAATTTGATCATGTTAGGTTCTTGCATAGGTCCTATAGCATTGATAAGTTTCCACCCTCTTTCCTACACACACATCTCTCCTGCATACACACAACTCTACTACTATCACACACGCAATTTTCCGAAATACACACACAACTCTCCTCCATACACAAACACAGTTCTAACACATATAGCTTTTCTACAGCTTTGAAGTATGCACTCACACCTCTGTTACATACACGCACTGTTTTGCTACATACTTGTACACAGCTTTCTTACATACACCAACAGCTCTCTTATATACTCATGCAGCTCCACACACACAAACACTTATATATATATATATATATATATATGTACACTCATCCATCGTATACATTACCACATCTTGAAATTCCTTCCAGGAATGTGACTGATCACATGACCTGAAAGGTTCAATGGCTAATCAACAACTTTGTTTGATTGGGACCCTATCCATGCCACCTCACATATCAGGAGTGTCGTTCTTCTTTTCATAAAGAGGTCCAAGGGCTAGTCTTGCAGAAGTTTTTTCAGCTACACAGGATGCGCAACATCCGTGCAAGTCCTGGTGACTTTCTCCCCTGCACTGCACCGATCAGATAGATCAGTGTGGGGCAGGAGAAAGGAGAACAGTTCTTTCAGTGATCATGAAGGATGCTGTCAGTGTTTTCCTCCATCAGAATAAGCAGCCTCTAGACTGTAAGAAACACACACATTTTAACATCATTTTGATTGTCTAAAATTTACTGCAGCTAAAAATTACATTTGGTTTACAATGCATTTTGCCAGATATGTTGTCACTTGTCAAAGCTAAGAATTTTACATGCTGGGTTTTTTTATGGCACATTTAGCACTGATAAGTTGTCACACTCTTGCTTAATATGTTAACATTCTGTCTGTAAACTGTATATGCATAGCTACCTTTTTGAAGCAATATTGAGATTTACTTAAGAACGTGGGGCCCAATAAATACCATCAATGGTGCCCAGTCCAAGAGATGGTGGATCCTATAGGTAAACACCACCTCATCATGCACTAAAACTTACTAAAAAAAAAAAAGATGTGAAGTTCACACATATAGAAGATGGACATTTTGTGAATACATATTACACGTATTGTAAAATAGATAGAGCTCATATGTAGAGTTTGTTTGATAAACTTTCCTACTACTTTGTCTAAATTAGAAGCAAATTGGTTGAACATTACTTCTACCTAAAATGGCAGAAAACGCACCTATCTTGGTGATGGACAGGACAGCTAGAGGGGATATGGAGGAGGCTGTTATTTTTTTTTTAATAGGTGTACTTTCACCAATTTGCTGATAATTCATTGAAAGTAGATGATCGGTACAATTGCTGCCAATGCATTTTTTAAAGCTGTATTGTCATGAGTCAAATTTGATCATGTTAGGTTCTTGCATAGGTCCTATAGCATTGATAAGTTTCCACCCTCTTTCCTACACACACATCTCTCCTGCATACACACAACTCTACTACTATCACACACGCAATTTTCCGAAATACACACACAACTCTCCTCCATACACAAACACAGTTCTAACACATATAGCTTTTCTACAGCTTTGAAGTATGCACTCACACCTCTGTTACATACACGCACTGTTTTGCTACATACTTGTACACAGCTTTCTTACATACACCAACAGCTCTCTTATATACTCATGCAGCTCCACACACACAAACACTTATATATATATATATATATATATATATGTACACTCATCCATCGTATACATTACCACATCTTGAAATTCCTTCCAGGAATGTGACTGATCACATGACCTGAAAGGTTCAATGGCTAATCAACAACTTTGTTTGATTGGGACCCTATCCATGCCACCTCACATATCAGGAGTGTCGTTCTTCTTTTCATAAAGAGGTCCAAGGGCTAGTCTTGCAGAAGTTTTTTCAGCTACACAGGATGCGCAACATCCGTGCAAGTCCTGGTGACTTTCTCCCCTGCACTGCACCGATCAGATAGATCAGTGTGGGGCAGGAGAAAGGAGAACAGTTCTTTCAGTGATCATGAAGGATGCTGTCAGTGTTTTCCTCCATCAGAATAAGCAGCCTCTAGACTGTAAGAAACACACACATTTTAACATCATTTTGATTGTCTAAAATTTACTGCAGCTAAAAATTACATTTGGTTTACAATGCATTTTGCCAGATATGTTGTCACTTGTCAAAGCTAAGAATTTTACATGCTGGGTTTTTTTATGGCACATTTAGCACTGATAAGTTGTCACACTCTTGCTTAATATGTTAACATTCTGTCTGTAAACTGTATATGCATAGCTACCTTTTTGAAGCAATATTGAGATTTACTTAAGAACGTGGGGCCCAATAAATACCATCAATGGTGCCCAGTCCAAGAGATGGTGGATCCTATAGGTAAACACCACCTCATCATGCACTAAAACTTACTAAAAAAAAAAAAGATGTGAAGTTCACACATATAGAAGATGGACATTTTGTGAATACATATTACACGTATTGTAAAATAGATAGAGCTCATATGTAGAGTTTGTTTGATAAACTTTCCTACTACTTTGTCTAAATTAGAAGCAAATTGGTTGAACATTACTTCTACCTAAAATGGCAGAAAACGCACCTATCTTGGTGATGGACAGGACAGCTAGAGGGGATATGGAGGAGGCTGTTATTTTTTTTTTAATAGGTGTACTTTCACCAATTTGCTGATAATTCATTGAAAGTAGATGATCGGTACAATTGCTGCCAATGCATTTTTTAAAGCTGTATTGTCATGAGTCAAATTTGATCATGTTAGGTTCTTGCATAGGTCCTATAGCATTGATAAGTTTCCACCCTCTTTCCTACACACACATCTCTCCTGCATACACACAACTCTACTACTATCACACACGCAATTTTCCGAAATACACACACAACTCTCCTCCATACACAAACACAGTTCTAACACATATAGCTTTTCTACAGCTTTGAAGTATGCACTCACACCTCTGTTACATACACGCACTGTTTTGCTACATACTTGTACACAGCTTTCTTACATACACCAACAGCTCTCTTATATACTCATGCAGCTCCACACACACAAACACTTATATATATATATATATATATATATGTACACTCATCCATCGTATACATTACCACATCTTGAAATTCCTTCCAGGAATGTGACTGATCACATGACCTGAAAGGTTCAATGGCTAATCAACAACTTTGTTTGATTGGGACCCTATCCATGCCACCTCACATATCAGGAGTGTCGTTCTTCTTTTCATAAAGAGGTCCAAGGGCTAGTCTTGCAGAAGTTTTTTCAGCTACACAGGATGCGCAACATCCGTGCAAGTCCTGGTGACTTTCTCCCCTGCACTGCACCGATCAGATAGATCAGTGTGGGGCAGGAGAAAGGAGAACAGTTCTTTCAGTGATCATGAAGGATGCTGTCAGTGTTTTCCTCCATCAGAATAAGCAGCCTCTAGACTGTAAGAAACACACACATTTTAACATCATTTTGATTGTCTAAAATTTACTGCAGCTAAAAATTACATTTGGTTTACAATGCATTTTGCCAGATATGTTGTCACTTGTCAAAGCTAAGAATTTTACATGCTGGGTTTTTTTATGGCACATTTAGCACTGATAAGTTGTCACACTCTTGCTTAATATGTTAACATTCTGTCTGTAAACTGTATATGCATAGCTACCTTTTTGAAGCAATATTGAGATTTACTTAAGAACGTGGGGCCCAATAAATACCATCAATGGTGCCCAGTCCAAGAGATGGTGGATCCTATAGGTAGACACCACCTCATCATGCACTAAAACTTACTAAAAAAAAAAAGATGTGAAGTTCACACATATAGAAGATGGACATTTTGTGAATACATATTACACGTATTGTAAAATAGATAGAGCTCATATGTAGAGTTTGTTTGATAAACTTTCCTACTACTTTGTCTAAATTAGAAGCAAATTGGTTGAACATTACTTCTACCTAAAATGGCAGAAAACGCACCTATCTTGGTGATGGACAGGACAGCTAGAGGGGATATGGAGGAGGCTGTTATTTTTTTTTTAATAGGTGTACTTTCACCAATTTGCTGATAATTCATTGAAAGTAGATGATCGGTACAATTGCTGCCAATGCATTTTTTAAAGCTGTATTGTCATGAGTCAAATTTGATCATGTTAGGTTCTTGCATAGGTCCTATAGCATTGATAAGTTTCCACCCTCTTTCCTACACACACATCTCTCCTGCATACACACAACTCTACTACTATCACACACGCAATTTTCCGAAATACACACACAACTCTCCTCCATACACAAACACAGTTCTAACACATATAGCTTTTCTACAGCTTTGAAGTATGCACTCACACCTCTGTTACATACACGCACTGTTTTGCTACATACTTGTACACAGCTTTCTTACATACACCAACAGCTCTCTTATATACTCATGCAGCTCCACACACACAAACACTTATATATATATATATATATATATATATATGTACACTCATCCATCGTATACATTACCACATCTTGAAATTCCTTCCAGGAATGTGACTGATCACATGACCTGAAAGGTTCAATGGCTAATCAACAACTTTGTTTGATTGGGACCCTATCCATGCCACCTCACATATCAGGAGTGTCGTTCTTCTTTTCATAAAGAGGTCCAAGGGCTAGTCTTGCAGAAGTTTTTTCAGCTACACAGGATGCGCAACATCCGTGCAAGTCCTGGTGACTTTCTCCCCTGCACTGCACCGATCAGATAGATCAGTGTGGGGCAGGAGAAAGGAGAACAGTTCTTTCAGTGATCATGAAGGATGCTGTCAGTGTTTTCCTCCATCAGAATAAGCAGCCTCTAGACTGTAAGAAACACACACATTTTAACATCATTTTGATTGTCTAAAATTTACTGCAGCTAAAAATTACATTTGGTTTACAATGCATTTTGCCAGATATGTTGTCACTTGTCAAAGCTAAGAATTTTACATGCTGGGTTTTTTTATGGCACATTTAGCACTGATAAGTTGTCACACTCTTGCTTAATATGTTAACATTCTGTCTGTAAACTGTATATGCATAGCTACCTTTTTGAAGCAATATTGAGATTTACTTAAGAACGTGGGGCCCAATAAATACCATCAATGGTGCCCAGTCCAAGAGATGGTGGATCCTATAGGTAAACACCACCTCATCATGCACTAAAACTTACTAAAAAAAAAAAAGATGTGAAGTTCACACATATAGAAGATGGACATTTTGTGAATACATATTACACGTATTGTAAAATAGATAGAGCTCATATGTAGAGTTTGTTGGATAAACTTTCCTACTACTTTGTCTAAATTAGAAGCAAATTGGTTGAACATTACTTCTACCTAAAATGGCAGAAAACGCACCTATCTTGGTGATGGACAGGACAGCTAGAGGGGATATGGAGGAGGCTGTTATTTTTTTTTTAATAGGTGTACTTTCACCAATTTGCTGATAATTCATTGAAAGTAGATGATCGGTACAATTGCTGCCAATGCATTTTTTAAAGCTGTATTGTCATGAGTCAAATTTGATCATGTTAGGTTCTTGCATAGGTCCTATAGCATTGATAAGTTTCCACCCTCTTTCCTACACACACATCTCTCCTGCATACACACAACTCTACTACTATCACACACGCAATTTTCCGAAATACACACACAACTCTCCTCCATACACAAACACAGTTCTAACACATATAGCTTTTCTACAGCTTTGAAGTATGCACTCACACCTCTGTTACATACACGCACTGTTTTGCTACATACTTGTACACAGCTTTCTTACATACACCAACAGCTCTCTTATATACTCATGCAGCTCCACACACACAAACACTTATATATATATATATATATATATATATGTACACTCATCCATCGTATACATTACCACATCTTGAAATTCCTTCCAGGAATGTGACTGATCACATGACCTGAAAGGTTCAATGGCTAATCAACAACTTTGTTTGATTGGGACCCTATCCATGCCACCTCACATATCAGGAGTGTCGTTCTTCTTTTCATAAAGAGGTCCAAGGGCTAGTCTTGCAGAAGTTTTTTCAGCTACACAGGATGCGCAACATCCGTGCAAGTCCTGGTGACTTTCTCCCCTGCACTGCACCGATCAGATAGATCAGTGTGGGGCAGGAGAAAGGAGAACAGTTCTTTCAGTGATCATGAAGGATGCTGTCAGTGTTTTCCTCCATCAGAATAAGCAGCCTCTAGACTGTAAGAAACACACACATTTTAACATCATTTTGATTGTCTAAAATTTACTGCAGCTAAAAATTACATTTGGTTTACAATGCATTTTGCCAGATATGTTGTCACTTGTCAAAGCTAAGAATTTTACATGCTGGGTTTTTTTATGGCACATTTAGCACTGATAAGTTGTCACACTCTTGCTTAATATGTTAACATTCTGTCTGTAAACTGTATATGCATAGCTACCTTTTTGAAGCAATATTGAGATTTACTTAAGAACGTGGGGGCCCAATAAATACCATCAATGGTGCCCAGTCCAAGAGATGGTGGATCCTATAGGTAGACACCACCTCATCATGCACTAAAACTTACTAAAAAAAAAAAAGATGTGAAGTTCACACATATAGAAGATGGACATTTTGTGAATACATATTACACGTATTGTAAAATAGATAGAGCTCATATGTAGAGTTTGTTTGATAAACTTTCCTACTACTTTGTCTAAATTAGAAGCAAATTGGTTGAACATTACTTCTACCTAAAATGGCAGAAAACGCACCTATCTTGGTGATGGACAGGACAGCTAGAGGGGATATGGAGGAGGCTGTTATTTTTTTTTTAATAGGTGTACTTTCACCAATTTGCTGATAATTCATTGAAAGTAGATGATCGGTACAATTGCTGCCAATGCATTTTTTAAAGCTGTATTGTCATGAGTCAAATTTGATCATGTTAGGTTCTTGCATAGGTCCTATAGCATTGATAAGTTTCCACCCTCTTTCCTACACACACATCTCTCCTGCATACACACAACTCTACTACTATCACACACGCAATTTTCCGAAATACACACACAACTCTCCTCCATACACAAACACAGTTCTAACACATATAGCTTTTCTACAGCTTTGAAGTATGCACTCACACCTCTGTTACATACACGCACTGTTTTGCTACATACTTGTACACAGCTTTCTTACATACACCAACAGCTCTCTTATATACTCATGCAGCTCCACACACACAAACACTTATATATATATATATATATATATGTACACTCATCCATCGTATACATTACCACATCTTGAAATTCCTTCCAGGAATGTGACTGATCACATGACCTGAAAGGTTCAATGGCTAATCAACAACTTTGTTTGATTGGGACCCTATCCATGCCACCTCACATATCAGGAGTGTCGTTCTTCTTTTCATAAAGAGGTCCAAGGGCTAGTCTTGCAGAAGTTTTTTCAGCTACACAGGATGCGCAACATCCGTGCAAGTCCTGGTGACTTTCTCCCCTGCACTGCACCGATCAGATAGATCAGTGTGGGGCAGGAGAAAGGAGAACAGTTCTTTCAGTGATCATGAAGGATGCTGTCAGTGTTTTCCTCCATCAGAATAAGCAGCCTCTAGACTGTAAGAAACACACACATTTTAACATCATTTTGATTGTCTAAAATTTACTGCAGCTAAAAATTACATTTGGTTTACAATGCATTTTGCCAGATATGTTGTCACTTGTCAAAGCTAAGAATTTTACATGCTGGGTTTTTTTATGGCACATTTAGCACTGATAAGTTGTCACACTCTTGCTTAATATGTTAACATTCTGTCTGTAAACTGTATATGCATAGCTACCTTTTTGAAGCAATATTGAGATTTACTTAAGAACGTGGGGCCCAATAAATACCATCAATGGTGCCCAGTCCAAGAGATGGTGGATCCTATAGGTAAACACCACCTCATCATGCACTAAAACTTACTAAAAAAAAAAAAGATGTGAAGTTCACACATATAGAAGATGGACATTTTGTGAATACATATTACACGTATTGTAAAATAGATAGAGCTCATATGTAGAGTTTGTTGGATAAACTTTCCTACTACTTTGTCTAAATTAGAAGCAAATTGGTTGAACATTACTTCTACCTAAAATGGCAGAAAACGCACCTATCTTGGTGATGGACAGGACAGCTAGAGGGGATATGGAGGAGGCTGTTATTTTTTTTTTAATAGGTGTACTTTCACCAATTTGCTGATAATTCATTGAAAGTAGATGATCGGTACAATTGCTGCCAATGCATTTTTTAAAGCTGTATTGTCATGAGTCAAATTTGATCATGTTAGGTTCTTGCATAGGTCCTATAGCATTGATAAGTTTCCACCCTCTTTCCTACACACACATCTCTCCTGCATACACACAACTCTACTACTATCACACACGCAATTTTCCGAAATACACACACAACTCTCCTCCATACACAAACACAGTTCTAACACATATAGCTTTTCTACAGCTTTGAAGTATGCACTCACACCTCTGTTACATACACGCACTGTTTTGCTACATACTTGTACACAGCTTTCTTACATACACCAACAGCTCTCTTATATACTCATGCAGCTCCACACACACAAACACTTATATATATATATATATATATATATATGTACACTCATCCATCGTATACATTACCACATCTTGAAATTCCTTCCAGGAATGTGACTGATCACATGACCTGAAAGGTTCAATGGCTAATCAACAACTTTGTTTGATTGGGACCCTATCCATGCCACCTCACATATCAGGAGTGTCGTTCTTCTTTTCATAAAGAGGTCCAAGGGCTAGTCTTGCAGAAGTTTTTTCAGCTACACAGGATGCGCAACATCCGTGCAAGTCCTGGTGACTTTCTCCCCTGCACTGCACCGATCAGATAGATCAGTGTGGGGCAGGAGAAAGGAGAACAGTTCTTTCAGTGATCATGAAGGATGCTGTCAGTGTTTTCCTCCATCAGAATAAGCAGCCTCTAGACTGTAAGAAACACACACATTTTAACATCATTTTGATTGTCTAAAATTTACTGCAGCTAAAAATTACATTTGGTTTACAATGCATTTTGCCAGATATGTTGTCACTTGTCAAAGCTAAGAATTTTACATGCTGGGTTTTTTTATGGCACATTTAGCACTGATAAGTTGTCACACTCTTGCTTAATATGTTAACATTCTGTCTGTAAACTGTATATGCATAGCTACCTTTTTGAAGCAATATTGAGATTTACTTAAGAACGTGGGGCCCAATAAATACCATCAATGGTGCCCAGTCCAAGAGATGGTGGATCCTATAGGTAGACACCACCTCATCATGCACTAAAACTTACTAAAAAAAAAAAAGATGTGAAGTTCACACATATAGAAGATGGACATTTTGTGAATACATATTACACGTATTGTAAAATAGATAGAGCTCATATGTAGAGTTTGTTTGATAAACTTTCCTACTACTTTGTCTAAATTAGAAGCAAATTGGTTGAACATTACTTCTACCTAAAATGGCAGAAAACGCACCTATCTTGGTGATGGACAGGACAGCTAGAGGGGATATGGAGGAGGCTGTTATTTTTTTTTTAATAGGTGTACTTTCACCAATTTGCTGATAATTCATTGAAAGTAGATGATCGGTACAATTGCTGCCAATGCATTTTTTAAAGCTGTATTGTCATGAGTCAAATTTGATCATGTTAGGTTCTTGCATAGGTCCTATAGCATTGATAAGTTTCCACCCTCTTTCCTACACACACATCTCTCCTGCATACACACAACTCTACTACTATCACACACGCAATTTTCCGAAATACACACACAACTCTCCTCCATACACAAACACAGTTCTAACACATATAGCTTTTCTACAGCTTTGAAGTATGCACTCACACCTCTGTTACATACACGCACTGTTTTGCTACATACTTGTACACAGCTTTCTTACATACACCAACAGCTCTCTTATATACTCATGCAGCTCCACACACACAAACACTTATATATATATATATATATATATGTACACTCATCCATCGTATACATTACCACATCTTGAAATTCCTTCCAGGAATGTGACTGATCACATGACCTGAAAGGTTCAATGGCTAATCAACAACTTTGTTTGATTGGGACCCTATCCATGCCACCTCACATATCAGGAGTGTCGTTCTTCTTTTCATAAAGAGGTCCAAGGGCTAGTCTTGCAGAAGTTTTTTCAGCTACACAGGATGCGCAACATCCGTGCAAGTCCTGGTGACTTTCTCCCCTGCACTGCACCGATCAGATAGATCAGTGTGGGGCAGGAGAAAGGAGAACAGTTCTTTCAGTGATCATGAAGGATGCTGTCAGTGTTTTCCTCCATCAGAATAAGCAGCCTCTAGACTGTAAGAAACACACACATTTTAACATCATTTTGATTGTCTAAAATTTACTGCAGCTAAAAATTACATTTGGTTTACAATGCATTTTGCCAGATATGTTGTCACTTGTCAAAGCTAAGAATTTTACATGCTGGGTTTTTTTATGGCACATTTAGCACTGATAAGTTGTCACACTCTTGCTTAATATGTTAACATTCTGTCTGTAAACTGTATATGCATAGCTACCTTTTTGAAGCAATATTGAGATTTACTTAAGAACGTGGGGCCCAATAAATACCATCAATGGTGCCCAGTCCAAGAGATGGTGGATCCTATAGGTAGACACCACCTCATCATGCACTAAAACTTACTAAAAAAAAAAAAGATGTGAAGTTCACACATATAGAAGATGGACATTTTGTGAATACATATTACACGTATTGTAAAATAGATAGAGCTCATATGTAGAGTTTGTTTGATAAACTTTCCTACTACTTTGTCTAAATTAGAAGCAAATTGGTTGAACATTACTTCTACCTAAAATGGCAGAAAACGCACCTATCTTGGTGATGGACAGGACAGCTAGAGGGGATATGGAGGAGGCTGTTATTTTTTTTTTAATAGGTGTACTTTCACCAATTTGCTGATAATTCATTGAAAGTAGATGATCGGTACAATTGCTGCCAATGCATTTTTTAAAGCTGTATTGTCATGAGTCAAATTTGATCATGTTAGGTTCTTGCATAGGTCCTATAGCATTGATAAGTTTCCACCCTCTTTCCTACACACACATCTCTCCTGCATACACACAACTCTACTACTATCACACACGCAATTTTCCGAAATACACACACAACTCTCCTCCATACACAAACACAGTTCTAACACATATAGCTTTTCTACAGCTTTGAAGTATGCACTCACACCTCTGTTACATACACGCACTGTTTTGCTACATACTTGTACACAGCTTTCTTACATACACCAACAGCTCTCTTATATACTCATGCAGCTCCACACACACAAACACTTATATATATATATATATATATATGTACACTCATCCATCGTATACATTACCACATCTTGAAATTCCTTCCAGGAATGTGACTGATCACATGACCTGAAAGGTTCAATGGCTAATCAACAACTTTGTTTGATTGGGACCCTATCCATGCCACCTCACATATCAGGAGTGTCGTTCTTCTTTTCATAAAGAGGTCCAAGGGCTAGTCTTGCAGAAGTTTTTTCAGCTACACAGGATGCGCAACATCCGTGCAAGTCCTGGTGACTTTCTCCCCTGCACTGCACCGATCAGATAGATCAGTGTGGGGCAGGAGAAAGGAGAACAGTTCTTTCAGTGATCATGAAGGATGCTGTCAGTGTTTTCCTCCATCAGAATAAGCAGCCTCTAGACTGTAAGAAACACACACATTTTAACATCATTTTGATTGTCTAAAATTTACTGCAGCTAAAAATTACATTTGGTTTACAATGCATTTTGCCAGATATGTTGTCACTTGTCAAAGCTAAGAATTTTACATGCTGGGTTTTTTTATGGCACATTTAGCACTGATAAGTTGTCACACTCTTGCTTAATATGTTAACATTCTGTCTGTAAACTGTATATGCATAGCTACCTTTTTGAAGCAATATTGAGATTTACTTAAGAACGTGGGGCCCAATAAATACCATCAATGGTGCCCAGTCCAAGAGATGGTGGATCCTATAGGTAGACACCACCTCATCATGCACTAAAACTTACTAAAAAAAAAAAAGATGTGAAGTTCACACATATAGAAGATGGACATTTTGTGAATACATATTACACGTATTGTAAAATAGATAGAGCTCATATGTAGAGTTTGTTTGATAAACTTTCCTACTACTTTGTCTAAATTAGAAGCAAATTGGTTGAACATTACTTCTACCTAAAATGGCAGAAAACGCACCTATCTTGGTGATGGACAGGACAGCTAGAGGGGATATGGAGGAGGCTGTTATTTTTTTTTTAATAGGTGTACTTTCACCAATTTGCTGATAATTCATTGAAAGTAGATGATCGGTACAATTGCTGCCAATGCATTTTTTAAAGCTGTATTGTCATGAGTCAAATTTGATCATGTTAGGTTCTTGCATAGGTCCTATAGCATTGATAAGTTTCCACCCTCTTTCCTACACACACATCTCTACTGCATACACACAACTCTACTACTATCACACACGCAATTTTCCGAAATACACACACAACTCTCCTCCATACACAAACACAGTTCTAACACATATAGCTTTTCTACAGCTTTGAAGTATGCACTCACACCTCTGTTACATACACGCACTGTTTTGCTACATACTTGTACACAGCTTTCTTACATACACCAACAGCTCTCTTATATACTCATGCAGCTCCACACACACAAACACTTATATATATATATATATATATATATATATGTACACTCATCCATCGTATACATTACCACATCTTGAAATTCCTTCCAGGAATGTGACTGATCACATGACCTGAAAGGTTCAATGGCTAATCAACAACTTTGTTTGATTGGGACCCTATCCATGCCACCTCACATATCAGGAGTGTCGTTCTTCTTTTCATAAAGAGGTCCAAGGGCTAGTCTTGCAGAAGTTTTTTCAGCTACACAGGATGCGCAACATCCGTGCAAGTCCTGGTGACTTTCTCCCCTGCACTGCACCGATCAGATAGATCAGTGTGGGGCAGGAGAAAGGAGAACAGTTCTTTCAGTGATCATGAAGGATGCTGTCAGTGTTTTCCTCCATCAGAATAAGCAGCCTCTAGACTGTAAGAAACACACACATTTTAACATCATTTTGATTGTCTAAAATTTACTGCAGCTAAAAATTACATTTGGTTTACAATGCATTTTGCCAGATATGTTGTCACTTGTCAAAGCTAAGAATTTTACATGCTGGGTTTTTTTATGGCACATTTAGCACTGATAAGTTGTCACACTCTTGCTTAATATGTTAACATTCTGTCTGTAAACTGTATATGCATAGCTACCTTTTTGAAGCAATATTGAGATTTACTTAAGAACGTGGGGCCCAATAAATACCATCAATGGTGCCCAGTCCAAGAGATGGTGGATCCTATAGGTAAACACCACCTCATCATGCACTAAAACTTACTAAAAAAAAAAAAGATGTGAAGTTCACACATATAGAAGATGGACATTTTGTGAATACATATTACACGTATTGTAAAATAGATAGAGCTCATATGTAGAGTTTGTTGGATAAACTTTCCTACTACTTTGTCTAAATTAGAAGCAAATTGGTTGAACATTACTTCTACCTAAAATGGCAGAAAACGCACCTATCTTGGTGATGGACAGGACAGCTAGAGGGGATATGGAGGAGGCTGTTATTTTTTTTTTAATAGGTGTACTTTCACCAATTTGCTGATAATTCATTGAAAGTAGATGATCGGTACAATTGCTGCCAATGCATTTTTTAAAGCTGTATTGTCATGAGTCAAATTTGATCATGTTAGGTTCTTGCATAGGTCCTATAGCATTGATAAGTTTCCACCCTCTTTCCTACACACACATCTCTCCTGCATACACACAACTCTACTACTATCACACACGCAATTTTCCGAAATACACACACAACTCTCCTCCATACACAAACACAGTTCTAACACATATAGCTTTTCTACAGCTTTGAAGTATGCACTCACACCTCTGTTACATACACGCACTGTTTTGCTACATACTTGTACACAGCTTTCTTACATACACCAACAGCTCTCTTATATACTCATGCAGCTCCACACACACAAACACTTATATATATATATATATATATATATATGTACACTCATCCATCGTATACATTACCACATCTTGAAATTCCTTCCAGGAATGTGACTGATCACATGACCTGAAAGGTTCAATGGCTAATCAACAACTTTGTTTGATTGGGACCCTATCCATGCCACCTCACATATCAGGAGTGTCGTTCTTCTTTTCATAAAGAGGTCCAAGGGCTAGTCTTGCAGAAGTTTTTTCAGCTACACAGGATGCGCAACATCCGTGCAAGTCCTGGTGACTTTCTCCCCTGCACTGCACCGATCAGATAGATCAGTGTGGGGCAGGAGAAAGGAGAACAGTTCTTTCAGTGATCATGAAGGATGCTGTCAGTGTTTTCCTCCATCAGAATAAGCAGCCTCTAGACTGTAAGAAACACACACATTTTAACATCATTTTGATTGTCTAAAATTTACTGCAGCTAAAAATTACATTTGGTTTACAATGCATTTTGCCAGATATGTTGTCACTTGTCAAAGCTAAGAATTTTACATGCTGGGTTTTTTTATGGCACATTTAGCACTGATAAGTTGTCACACTCTTGCTTAATATGTTAACATTCTGTCTGTAAACTGTATATGCATAGCTACCTTTTTGAAGCAATATTGAGATTTACTTAAGAACGTGGGGCCCAATAAATACCATCAATGGTGCCCAGTCCAAGAGATGGTGGATCCTATAGGTAGACACCACCTCATCATGCACTAAAACTTACTAAAAAAAAAAAAGATGTGAAGTTCACACATATAGAAGATGGACATTTTGTGAATACATATTACACGTATTGTAAAATAGATAGAGCTCATATGTAGAGTTTGTTTGATAAACTTTCCTACTACTTTGTCTAAATTAGAAGCAAATTGGTTGAACATTACTTCTACCTAAAATGGCAGAAAACGCACCTATCTTGGTGATGGACAGGACAGCTAGAGGGGATATGGAGGAGGCTGTTATTTTTTTTTTAATAGGTGTACTTTCACCAATTTGCTGATAATTCATTGAAAGTAGATGATCGGTACAATTGCTGCCAATGCATTTTTTAAAGCTGTATTGTCATGAGTCAAATTTGATCATGTTAGGTTCTTGCATAGGTCCTATAGCATTGATAAGTTTCCACCCTCTTTCCTACACACACATCTCTCCTGCATACACACAACTCTACTACTATCACACACGCAATTTTCCGAAATACACACACAACTCTCCTCCATACACAAACACAGTTCTAACACATATAGCTTTTCTACAGCTTTGAAGTATGCACTCACACCTCTGTTACATACACGCACTGTTTTGCTACATACTTGTACACAGCTTTCTTACATACACCAACAGCTCTCTTATATACTCATGCAGCTCCACACACACAAACACTTATATATATATATATATATATATGTACACTCATCCATCGTATACATTACCACATCTTGAAATTCCTTCCAGGAATGTGACTGATCACATGACCTGAAAGGTTCAATGGCTAATCAACAACTTTGTTTGATTGGGACCCTATCCATGCCACCTCACATATCAGGAGTGTCGTTCTTCTTTTCATAAAGAGGTCCAAGGGCTAGTCTTGCAGAAGTTTTTTCAGCTACACAGGATGCGCAACATCCGTGCAAGTCCTGGTGACTTTCTCCCCTGCACTGCACCGATCAGATAGATCAGTGTGGGGCAGGAGAAAGGAGAACAGTTCTTTCAGTGATCATGAAGGATGCTGTCAGTGTTTTCCTCCATCAGAATAAGCAGCCTCTAGACTGTAAGAAACACACACATTTTAACATCATTTTGATTGTCTAAAATTTACTGCAGCTAAAAATTACATTTGGTTTACAATGCATTTTGCCAGATATGTTGTCACTTGTCAAAGCTAAGAATTTTACATGCTGGGTTTTTTTATGGCACATTTAGCACTGATAAGTTGTCACACTCTTGCTTAATATGTTAACATTCTGTCTGTAAACTGTATATGCATAGCTACCTTTTTGAAGCAATATTGAGATTTACTTAAGAACGTGGGGCCCAATAAATACCATCAATGGTGCCCAGTCCAAGAGATGGTGGATCCTATAGGTAGACACCACCTCATCATGCACTAAAACTTACTAAAAAAAAAAAAGATGTGAAGTTCACACATATAGAAGATGGACATTTTGTGAATACATATTACACGTATTGTAAAATAGATAGAGCTCATATGTAGAGTTTGTTTGATAAACTTTCCTACTACTTTGTCTAAATTAGAAGCAAATTGGTTGAACATTACTTCTACCTAAAATGGCAGAAAACGCACCTATCTTGGTGATGGACAGGACAGCTAGAGGGGATATGGAGGAGGCTGTTATTTTTTTTTTAATAGGTGTACTTTCACCAATTTGCTGATAATTCATTGAAAGTAGATGATCGGTACAATTGCTGCCAATGCATTTTTTAAAGCTGTATTGTCATGAGTCAAATTTGATCATGTTAGGTTCTTGCATAGGTCCTATAGCATTGATAAGTTTCCACCCTCTTTCCTACACACACATCTCTCCTGCATACACACAACTCTACTACTATCACACACGCAATTTTCCGAAATACACACACAACTCTCCTCCATACACAAACACAGTTCTAACACATATAGCTTTTCTACAGCTTTGAAGTATGCACTCACACCTCTGTTACATACACGCACTGTTTTGCTACATACTTGTACACAGCTTTCTTACATACACCAACAGCTCTCTTATATACTCATGCAGCTCCACACACACAAACACTTATATATATATATATATATATATGTACACTCATCCATCGTATACATTACCACATCTTGAAATTCCTTCCAGGAATGTGACTGATCACATGACCTGAAAGGTTCAATGGCTAATCAACAACTTTGTTTGATTGGGACCCTATCCATGCCACCTCACATATCAGGAGTGTCGTTCTTCTTTTCATAAAGAGGTCCAAGGGCTAGTCTTGCAGAAGTTTTTTCAGCTACACAGGATGCGCAACATCCGTGCAAGTCCTGGTGACTTTCTCCCCTGCACTGCACCGATCAGATAGATCAGTGTGGGGCAGGAGAAAGGAGAACAGTTCTTTCAGTGATCATGAAGGATGCTGTCAGTGTTTTCCTCCATCAGAATAAGCAGCCTCTAGACTGTAAGAAACACACACATTTTAACATCATTTTGATTGTCTAAAATTTACTGCAGCTAAAAATTACATTTGGTTTACAATGCATTTTGCCAGATATGTTGTCACTTGTCAAAGCTAAGAATTTTACATGCTGGGTTTTTTTATGGCACATTTAGCACTGATAAGTTGTCACACTCTTGCTTAATATGTTAACATTCTGTCTGTAAACTGTATATGCATAGCTACCTTTTTGAAGCAATATTGAGATTTACTTAAGAACGTGGGGCCCAATAAATACCATCAATGGTGCCCAGTCCAAGAGATGGTGGATCCTATAGGTAGACACCACCTCATCATGCACTAAAACTTACTAAAAAAAAAAAAGATGTGAAGTTCACACATATAGAAGATGGACATTTTGTGAATACATATTACACGTATTGTAAAATAGATAGAGCTCATATGTAGAGTTTGTTTGATAAACTTTCCTACTACTTTGTCTAAATTAGAAGCAAATTGGTTGAACATTACTTCTACCTAAAATGGCAGAAAACGCACCTATCTTGGTGATGGACAGGACAGCTAGAGGGGATATGGAGGAGGCTGTTATTTTTTTTTTAATAGGTGTACTTTCACCAATTTGCTGATAATTCATTGAAAGTAGATGATCGGTACAATTGCTGCCAATGCATTTTTTAAAGCTGTATTGTCATGAGTCAAATTTGATCATGTTAGGTTCTTGCATAGGTCCTATAGCATTGATAAGTTTCCACCCTCTTTCCTACACACACATCTCTCCTGCATACACACAACTCTACTACTATCACACACGCAATTTTCCGAAATACACACACAACTCTCCTCCATACACAAACACAGTTCTAACACATATAGCTTTTCTACAGCTTTGAAGTATGCACTCACACCTCTGTTACATACACGCACTGTTTTGCTACATACTTGTACACAGCTTTCTTACATACACCAACAGCTCTCTTATATACTCATGCAGCTCCACACACACAAACACTTATATATATATATATATATATATATATATGTACACTCATCCATCGTATACATTACCACATCTTGAAATTCCTTCCAGGAATGTGACTGATCACATGACCTGAAAGGTTCAATGGCTAATCAACAACTTTGTTTGATTGGGACCCTATCCATGCCACCTCACATATCAGGAGTGTCGTTCTTCTTTTCATAAAGAGGTCCAAGGGCTAGTCTTGCAGAAGTTTTTTCAGCTACACAGGATGCGCAACATCCGTGCAAGTCCTGGTGACTTTCTCCCCTGCACTGCACCGATCAGATAGATCAGTGTGGGGCAGGAGAAAGGAGAACAGTTCTTTCAGTGATCATGAAGGATGCTGTCAGTGTTTTCCTCCATCAGAATAAGCAGCCTCTAGACTGTAAGAAACACACACATTTTAACATCATTTTGATTGTCTAAAATTTACTGCAGCTAAAAATTACATTTGGTTTACAATGCATTTTGCCAGATATGTTGTCACTTGTCAAAGCTAAGAATTTTACATGCTGGGTTTTTTTATGGCACATTTAGCACTGATAAGTTGTCACACTCTTGCTTAATATGTTAACATTCTGTCTGTAAACTGTATATGCATAGCTACCTTTTTGAAGCAATATTGAGATTTACTTAAGAACGTGGGGCCCAATAAATACCATCAATGGTGCCCAGTCCAAGAGATGGTGGATCCTATAGGTAAACACCACCTCATCATGCACTAAAACTTACTAAAAAAAAAAAAGATGTGAAGTTCACACATATAGAAGATGGACATTTTGTGAATACATATTACACGTATTGTAAAATAGATAGAGCTCATATGTAGAGTTTGTTGGATAAACTTTCCTACTACTTTGTCTAAATTAGAAGCAAATTGGTTGAACATTACTTCTACCTAAAATGGCAGAAAACGCACCTATCTTGGTGATGGACAGGACAGCTAGAGGGGATATGGAGGAGGCTGTTATTTTTTTTTTAATAGGTGTACTTTCACCAATTTGCTGATAATTCATTGAAAGTAGATGATCGGTACAATTGCTGCCAATGCATTTTTTAAAGCTGTATTGTCATGAGTCAAATTTGATCATGTTAGGTTCTTGCATAGGTCCTATAGCATTGATAAGTTTCCACCCTCTTTCCTACACACACATCTCTCCTGCATACACACAACTCTACTACTATCACACACGCAATTTTCCGAAATACACACACAACTCTCCTCCATACACAAACACAGTTCTAACACATATAGCTTTTCTACAGCTTTGAAGTATGCACTCACACCTCTGTTACATACACGCACTGTTTTGCTACATACTTGTACACAGCTTTCTTACATACACCAACAGCTCTCTTATATACTCATGCAGCTCCACACACACAAACACTTATATATATATATATATATATATATATGTACACTCATCCATCGTATACATTACCACATCTTGAAATTCCTTCCAGGAATGTGACTGATCACATGACCTGAAAGGTTCAATGGCTAATCAACAACTTTGTTTGATTGGGACCCTATCCATGCCACCTCACATATCAGGAGTGTCGTTCTTCTTTTCATAAAGAGGTCCAAGGGCTAGTCTTGCAGAAGTTTTTTCAGCTACACAGGATGCGCAACATCCGTGCAAGTCCTGGTGACTTTCTCCCCTGCACTGCACCGATCAGATAGATCAGTGTGGGGCAGGAGAAAGGAGAACAGTTCTTTCAGTGATCATGAAGGATGCTGTCAGTGTTTTCCTCCATCAGAATAAGCAGCCTCTAGACTGTAAGAAACACACACATTTTAACATCATTTTGATTGTCTAAAATTTACTGCAGCTAAAAATTACATTTGGTTTACAATGCATTTTGCCAGATATGTTGTCACTTGTCAAAGCTAAGAATTTTACATGCTGGGTTTTTTTATGGCACATTTAGCACTGATAAGTTGTCACACTCTTGCTTAATATGTTAACATTCTGTCTGTAAACTGTATATGCATAGCTACCTTTTTGAAGCAATATTGAGATTTACTTAAGAACGTGGGGCCCAATAAATACCATCAATGGTGCCCAGTCCAAGAGATGGTGGATCCTATAGGTAGACACCACCTCATCATGCACTAAAACTTACTAAAAAAAAAAAAGATGTGAAGTTCACACATATAGAAGATGGACATTTTGTGAATACATATTACACGTATTGTAAAATAGATAGAGCTCATATGTAGAGTTTGTTTGATAAACTTTCCTACTACTTTGTCTAAATTAGAAGCAAATTGGTTGAACATTACTTCTACCTAAAATGGCAGAAAACGCACCTATCTTGGTGATGGACAGGACAGCTAGAGGGGATATGGAGGAGGCTGTTATTTTTTTTTTAATAGGTGTACTTTCACCAATTTGCTGATAATTCATTGAAAGTAGATGATCGGTACAATTGCTGCCAATGCATTTTTTAAAGCTGTATTGTCATGAGTCAAATTTGATCATGTTAGGTTCTTGCATAGGTCCTATAGCATTGATAAGTTTCCACCCTCTTTCCTACACACACATCTCTCCTGCATACACACAACTCTACTACTATCACACACGCAATTTTCCGAAATACACACACAACTCTCCTCCATACACAAACACAGTTCTAACACATATAGCTTTTCTACAGCTTTGAAGTATGCACTCACACCTCTGTTACATACACGCACTGTTTTGCTACATACTTGTACACAGCTTTCTTACATACACCAACAGCTCTCTTATATACTCATGCAGCTCCACACACACAAACACTTATATATATATATATATATATATGTACACTCATCCATCGTATACATTACCACATCTTGAAATTCCTTCCAGGAATGTGACTGATCACATGACCTGAAAGGTTCAATGGCTAATCAACAACTTTGTTTGATTGGGACCCTATCCATGCCACCTCACATATCACGAGTGTCGTTCTTCTTTTCATAAAGAGGTCCAAGGGCTAGTCTTGCAGAAGTTTTTTCAGCTACACAGGATGCGCAACATCCGTGCAAGTCCTGGTGACTTTCTCCCCTGCACTGCACCGATCAGATAGATCAGTGTGGGGCAGGAGAAAGGAGAACAGTTCTTTCAGTGATCATGAAGGATGCTGTCAGTGTTTTCCTCCATCAGAATAAGCAGCCTCTAGACTGTAAGAAACACACACATTTTAACATCATTTTGATTGTCTAAAATTTACTGCAGCTAAAAATTACATTTGGTTTACAATGCATTTTGCCAGATATGTTGTCACTTGTCAAAGCTAAGAATTTTACATGCTGGGTTTTTTTATGGCACATTTAGCACTGATAAGTTGTCACACTCTTGCTTAATATGTTAACATTCTGTCTGTAAACTGTATATGCATAGCTACCTTTTTGAAGCAATATTGAGATTTACTTAAGAACGTGGGGCCCAATAAATACCATCAATGGTGCCCAGTCCAAGAGATGGTGGATCCTATAGGTAGACACCACCTCATCATGCACTAAAACTTACTAAAAAAAAAAAAGATGTGAAGTTCACACATATAGAAGATGGACATTTTGTGAATACATATTACACGTATTGTAAAATAGATAGAGCTCATATGTAGAGTTTGTTGGATAAACTTTCCTACTACTTTGTCTAAATTAGAAGCAAATTGGTTGAACATTACTTCTACCTAAAATGGCAGAAAACGCACCTATCTTGGTGATGGACAGGACAGCTAGAGGGGATATGGAGGAGGCTGTTATTTTTTTTTTAATAGGTGTACTTTCACCAATTTGCTGATAATTCATTGAAAGTAGATGATCGGTACAATTGCTGCCAATGCATTTTTTAAAGCTGTATTGTCATGAGTCAAATTTGATCATGTTAGGTTCTTGCATAGGTCCTATAGCATTGATAAGTTTCCACCCTCTTTCCTACACACACATCTCTCCTGCATACACACAACTCTACTACTATCACACACGCAATTTTCCGAAATACACACACAACTCTCCTCCATACACAAACACAGTTCTAACACATATAGCTTTTCTACAGCTTTGAAGTATGCACTCACACCTCTGTTACATACACGCACTGTTTTGCTACATACTTGTACACAGCTTTCTTACATACACCAACAGCTCTCTTATATACTCATGCAGCTCCACACACACAAACACTTATATATATATATATATATATATATATGTACACTCATCCATCGTATACATTACCACATCTTGAAATTCCTTCCAGGAATGTGACTGATCACATGACCTGAAAGGTTCAATGGCTAATCAACAACTTTGTTTGATTGGGACCCTATCCATGCCACCTCACATATCAGGAGTGTCGTTCTTCTTTTCATAAAGAGGTCCAAGGGCTAGTCTTGCAGAAGTTTTTTCAGCTACACAGGATGCGCAACATCCGTGCAAGTCCTGGTGACTTTCTCCCCTGCACTGCACCGATCAGATAGATCAGTGTGGGGCAGGAGAAAGGAGAACAGTTCTTTCAGTGATCATGAAGGATGCTGTCAGTGTTTTCCTCCATCAGAATAAGCAGCCTCTAGACTGTAAGAAACACACACATTTTAACATCATTTTGATTGTCTAAAATTTACTGCAGCTAAAAATTACATTTGGTTTACAATGCATTTTGCCAGATATGTTGTCACTTGTCAAAGCTAAGAATTTTACATGCTGGGTTTTTTTATGGCACATTTAGCACTGATAAGTTGTCACACTCTTGCTTAATATGTTAACATTCTGTCTGTAAACTGTATATGCATAGCTACCTTTTTGAAGCAATATTGAGATTTACTTAAGAACGTGGGGCCCAATAAATACCATCAATGGTGCCCAGTCCAAGAGATGGTGGATCCTATAGGTAGACACCACCTCATCATGCACTAAAACTTACTAAAAAAAAAAAAGATGTGAAGTTCACACATATAGAAGATGGACATTTTGTGAATACATATTACACGTATTGTAAAATAGATAGAGCTCATATGTAGAGTTTGTTTGATAAACTTTCCTACTACTTTGTCTAAATTAGAAGCAAATTGGTTGAACATTACTTCTACCTAAAATGGCAGAAAACGCACCTATCTTGGTGATGGACAGGACAGCTAGAGGGGATATGGAGGAGGCTGTTATTTTTTTTTTAATAGGTGTACTTTCACCAATTTGCTGATAATTCATTGAAAGTAGATGATCGGTACAATTGCTGCCAATGCATTTTTTAAAGCTGTATTGTCATGAGTCAAATTTGATCATGTTAGGTTCTTGCATAGGTCCTATAGCATTGATAAGTTTCCACCCTCTTTCCTACACACACATCTCTCCTGCATACACACAACTCTACTACTATCACACACGCAATTTTCCGAAATACACACACAACTCTCCTCCATACACAAACACAGTTCTAACACATATAGCTTTTCTACAGCTTTGAAGTATGCACTCACACCTCTGTTACATACACGCACTGTTTTGCTACATACTTGTACACAGCTTTCTTACATACACCAACAGCTCTCTTATATACTCATGCAGCTCCACACACACAAACACTTATATATATATATATATATATATATATGTACACTCATCCATCGTATACATTACCACATCTTGAAATTCCTTCCAGGAATGTGACTGATCACATGACCTGAAAGGTTCAATGGCTAATCAACAACTTTGTTTGATTGGGACCCTATCCATGCCACCTCACATATCAGGAGTGTCGTTCTTCTTTTCATAAAGAGGTCCAAGGGCTAGTCTTGCAGAAGTTTTTTCAGCTACACAGGATGCGCAACATCCGTGCAAGTCCTGGTGACTTTCTCCCCTGCACTGCACCGATCAGATAGATCAGTGTGGGGCAGGAGAAAGGAGAACAGTTCTTTCAGTGATCATGAAGGATGCTGTCAGTGTTTTCCTCCATCAGAATAAGCAGCCTCTAGACTGTAAGAAACACACACATTTTAACATCATTTTGATTGTCTAAAATTTACTGCAGCTAAAAATTACATTTGGTTTACAATGCATTTTGCCAGATATGTTGTCACTTGTCAAAGCTAAGAATTTTACATGCTGGGTTTTTTTATGGCACATTTAGCACTGATAAGTTGTCACACTCTTGCTTAATATGTTAACATTCTGTCTGTAAACTGTATATGCATAGCTACCTTTTTGAAGCAATATTGAGATTTACTTAAGAACGTGGGGCCCAATAAATACCATCAATGGTGCCCAGTCCAAGAGATGGTGGATCCTATAGGTAGACACCACCTCATCATGCACTAAAACTTACTAAAAAAAAAAAAGATGTGAAGTTCACACATATAGAAGATGGACATTTTGTGAATACATATTACACGTATTGTAAAATAGATAGAGCTCATATGTAGAGTTTGTTGGATAAACTTTCCTACTACTTTGTCTAAATTAGAAGCAAATTGGTTGAACATTACTTCTACCTAAAATGGCAGAAAACGCACCTATCTTGGTGATGGACAGGACAGCTAGAGGGGATATGGAGGAGGCTGTTATTTTTTTTTTAATAGGTGTACTTTCACCAATTTGCTGATAATTCATTGAAAGTAGATGATCGGTACAATTGCTGCCAATGCATTTTTTAAAGCTGTATTGTCATGAGTCAAATTTGATCATGTTAGGTTCTTGCATAGGTCCTATAGCATTGATAAGTTTCCACCCTCTTTCCTACACACACATCTCTCCTGCATACACACAACTCTACTACTATCACACACGCAATTTTCCGAAATACACACACAACTCTCCTCCATACACAAACACAGTTCTAACACATATAGCTTTTCTACAGCTTTGAAGTATGCACTCACACCTCTGTTACATACACGCACTGTTTTGCTACATACTTGTACACAGCTTTCTTACATACACCAACAGCTCTCTTATATACTCATGCAGCTCCACACACACAAACACTTATATATATATATATATATATATATATATATGTACACTCATCCATCGTATACATTACCACATCTTGAAATTCCTTCCAGGAATGTGACTGATCACATGACCTGAAAGGTTCAATGGCTAATCAACAACTTTGTTTGATTGGGACCCTATCCATGCCACCTCACATATCAGGAGTGTCGTTCTTCTTTTCATAAAGAGGTCCAAGGGCTAGTCTTGCAGAAGTTTTTTCAGCTACACAGGATGCGCAACATCCGTGCAAGTCCTGGTGACTTTCTCCCCTGCACTGCACCGATCAGATAGATCAGTGTGGGGCAGGAGAAAGGAGAACAGTTCTTTCAGTGATCATGAAGGATGCTGTCAGTGTTTTCCTCCATCAGAATAAGCAGCCTCTAGACTGTAAGAAACACACACATTTTAACATCATTTTGATTGTCTAAAATTTACTGCAGCTAAAAATTACATTTGGTTTACAATGCATTTTGCCAGATATGTTGTCACTTGTCAAAGCTAAGAATTTTACATGCTGGGTTTTTTTATGGCACATTTAGCACTGATAAGTTGTCACACTCTTGCTTAATATGTTAACATTCTGTCTGTAAACTGTATATGCATAGCTACCTTTTTGAAGCAATATTGAGATTTACTTAAGAACGTGGGGCCCAATAAATACCATCAATGGTGCCCAGTCCAAGAGATGGTGGATCCTATAGGTAAACACCACCTCATCATGCACTAAAACTTACTAAAAAAAAAAAAGATGTGAAGTTCACACATATAGAAGATGGACATTTTGTGAATACATATTACACGTATTGTAAAATAGATAGAGCTCATATGTAGAGTTTGTTTGATAAACTTTCCTACTACTTTGTCTAAATTAGAAGCAAATTGGTTGAACATTACTTCTACCTAAAATGGCAGAAAACGCACCTATCTTGGTGATGGACAGGACAGCTAGAGGGGATATGGAGGAGGCTGTTATTTTTTTTTAATAGGTGTACTTTCACCAATTTGCTGATAATTCATTGAAAGTAGATGATCGGTACAATTGCTGCCAATGCATTTTTTAAAGCTGTATTGTCATGAGTCAAATTTGATCATGTTAGGTTCTTGCATAGGTCCTATAGCATTGATAAGTTTCCACCCTCTTTCCTACACACACATCTCTCCTGCATACACACAACTCTACTACTATCACACACGCAATTTTCCGAAATACACACACAACTCTCCTCCATACACAAACACAGTTCTAACACATATAGCTTTTCTACAGCTTTGAAGTATGCACTCACACCTCTGTTACATACACGCACTGTTTTGCTACATACTTGTACACAGCTTTCTTACATACACCAACAGCTCTCTTATATACTCATGCAGCTCCACACACACAAACACTTATATATATATATATATATATATATATGTACACTCATCCATCGTATACATTACCACATCTTGAAATTCCTTCCAGGAATGTGACTGATCACATGACCTGAAAGGTTCAATGGCTAATCAACAACTTTGTTTGATTGGGACCCTATCCATGCCACCTCACATATCAGGAGTGTCGTTCTTCTTTTCATAAAGAGGTCCAAGGGCTAGTCTTGCAGAAGTTTTTTCAGCTACACAGGATGCGCAACATCCGTGCAAGTCCTGGTGACTTTCTCCCCTGCACTGCACCGATCAGATAGATCAGTGTGGGGCAGGAGAAAGGAGAACAGTTCTTTCAGTGATCATGAAGGATGCTGTCAGTGTTTTCCTCCATCAGAATAAGCAGCCTCTAGACTGTAAGAAACACACACATTTTAACATCATTTTGATTGTCTAAAATTTACTGCAGCTAAAAATTACATTTGGTTTACAATGCATTTTGCCAGATATGTTGTCACTTGTCAAAGCTAAGAATTTTACATGCTGGGTTTTTTTATGGCACATTTAGCACTGATAAGTTGTCACACTCTTGCTTAATATGTTAACATTCTGTCTGTAAACTGTATATGCATAGCTACCTTTTTGAAGCAATATTGAGATTTACTTAAGAACGTGGGGCCCAATAAATACCATCAATGGTGCCCAGTCCAAGAGATGGTGGATCCTATAGGTAAACACCACCTCATCATGCACTAAAACTTACTAAAAAAAAAAAAGATGTGAAGTTCACACATATAGAAGATGGACATTTTGTGAATACATATTACACGTATTGTAAAATAGATAGAGCTCATATGTAGAGTTTGTTGGATAAACTTTCCTACTACTTTGTCTAAATTAGAAGCAAATTGGTTGAACATTACTTCTACCTAAAATGGCAGAAAACGCACCTATCTTGGTGATGGACAGGACAGCTAGAGGGGATATGGAGGAGGCTGTTATTTTTTTTTTAATAGGTGTACTTTCACCAATTTGCTGATAATTCATTGAAAGTAGATGATCGGTACAATTGCTGCCAATGCATTTTTTAAAGCTGTATTGTCATGAGTCAAATTTGATCATGTTAGGTTCTTGCATAGGTCCTATAGCATTGATAAGTTTCCACCCTCTTTCCTACACACACATCTCTCCTGCATACACACAACTCTACTACTATCACACACGCAATTTTCCGAAATACACACACAACTCTCCTCCATACACAAACACAGTTCTAACACATATAGCTTTTCTACAGCTTTGAAGTATGCACTCACACCTCTGTTACATACACGCACTGTTTTGCTACATACTTGTACACAGCTTTCTTACATACACCAACAGCTCTCTTATATACTCATGCAGCTCCACACACACAAACACTTATATATATATATATATATATATATATGTACACTCATCCATCGTATACATTACCACATCTTGAAATTCCTTCCAGGAATGTGACTGATCACATGACCTGAAAGGTTCAATGGCTAATCAACAACTTTGTTTGATTGGGACCCTATCCATGCCACCTCACATATCAGGAGTGTCGTTCTTCTTTTCATAAAGAGGTCCAAGGGCTAGTCTTGCAGAAGTTTTTTCAGCTACACAGGATGCGCAACATCCGTGCAAGTCCTGGTGACTTTCTCCCCTGCACTGCACCGATCAGATAGATCAGTGTGGGGCAGGAGAAAGGAGAACAGTTCTTTCAGTGATCATGAAGGATGCTGTCAGTGTTTTCCTCCATCAGAATAAGCAGCCTCTAGACTGTAAGAAACACACACATTTTAACATCATTTTGATTGTCTAAAATTTACTGCAGCTAAAAATTACATTTGGTTTACAATGCATTTTGCCAGATATGTTGTCACTTGTCAAAGCTAAGAATTTTACATGCTGGGTTTTTTTATGGCACATTTAGCACTGATAAGTTGTCACACTCTTGCTTAATATGTTAACATTCTGTCTGTAAACTGTATATGCATAGCTACCTTTTTGAAGCAATATTGAGATTTACTTAAGAACGTGGGGCCCAATAAATACCATCAATGGTGCCCAGTCCAAGAGATGGTGGATCCTATAGGTAGACACCACCTCATCATGCACTAAAACTTACTAAAAAAAAAAAAGATGTGAAGTTCACACATATAGAAGATGGACATTTTGTGAATACATATTACACGTATTGTAAAATAGATAGAGCTCATATGTAGAGTTTGTTTGATAAACTTTCCTACTACTTTGTCTAAATTAGAAGCAAATTGGTTGAACATTACTTCTACCTAAAATGGCAGAAAACGCACCTATCTTGGTGATGGACAGGACAGCTAGAGGGGATATGGAGGAGGCTGTTATTTTTTTTTTAATAGGTGTACTTTCACCAATTTGCTGATAATTCATTGAAAGTAGATGATCGGTACAATTGCTGCCAATGCATTTTTTAAAGCTGTATTGTCATGAGTCAAATTTGATCATGTTAGGTTCTTGCATAGGTCCTATAGCATTGATAAGTTTCCACCCTCTTTCCTACACACACATCTCTCCTGCATACACACAACTCTACTACTATCACACACGCAATTTTCCGAAATACACACACAACTCTCCTCCATACACAAACACAGTTCTAACACATATAGCTTTTCTACAGCTTTGAAGTATGCACTCACACCTCTGTTACATACACGCACTGTTTTGCTACATACTTGTACACAGCTTTCTTACATACACCAACAGCTCTCTTATATACTCATGCAGCTCCACACACACAAACACTTATATATATATATATATATATATATATGTACACTCATCCATCGTATACATTACCACATCTTGAAATTCCTTCCAGGAATGTGACTGATCACATGACCTGAAAGGTTCAATGGCTAATCAACAACTTTGTTTGATTGGGACCCTATCCATGCCACCTCACATATCAGGAGTGTCGTTCTTCTTTTCATAAAGAGGTCCAAGGGCTAGTCTTGCAGAAGTTTTTTCAGCTACACAGGATGCGCAACATCCGTGCAAGTCCTGGTGACTTTCTCCCCTGCACTGCACCGATCAGATAGATCAGTGTGGGGCAGGAGAAAGGAGAACAGTTCTTTCAGTGATCATGAAGGATGCTGTCAGTGTTTTCCTCCATCAGAATAAGCAGCCTCTAGACTGTAAGAAACACACACATTTTAACATCATTTTGATTGTCTAAAATTTACTGCAGCTAAAAATTACATTTGGTTTACAATGCATTTTGCCAGATATGTTGTCACTTGTCAAAGCTAAGAATTTTACATGCTGGGTTTTTTTATGGCACATTTAGCACTGATAAGTTGTCACACTCTTGCTTAATATGTTAACATTCTGTCTGTAAACTGTATATGCATAGCTACCTTTTTGAAGCAATATTGAGATTTACTTAAGAACGTGGGGCCCAATAAATACCATCAATGGTGCCCAGTCCAAGAGATGGTGGATCCTATAGGTAAACACCACCTCATCATGCACTAAAACTTACTAAAAAAAAAAAAGATGTGAAGTTCACACATATAGAAGATGGACATTTTGTGAATACATATTACACGTATTGTAAAATAGATAGAGCTCATATGTAGAGTTTGTTGGATAAACTTTCCTACTACTTTGTCTAAATTAGAAGCAAATTGGTTGAACATTACTTCTACCTAAAATGGCAGAAAACGCACCTATCTTGGTGATGGACAGGACAGCTAGAGGGGATATGGAGGAGGCTGTTATTTTTTTTTTAATAGGTGTACTTTCACCAATTTGCTGATAATTCATTGAAAGTAGATGATCGGTACAATTGCTGCCAATGCATTTTTTAAAGCTGTATTGTCATGAGTCAAATTTGATCATGTTAGGTTCTTGCATAGGTCCTATAGCATTGATAAGTTTCCACCCTCTTTCCTACACACACATCTCTCCTGCATACACACAACTCTACTACTATCACACACGCAATTTTCCGAAATACACACACAACTCTCCTCCATACACAAACACAGTTCTAACACATATAGCTTTTCTACAGCTTTGAAGTATGCACTCACACCTCTGTTACATACACGCACTGTTTTGCTACATACTTGTACACAGCTTTCTTACATACACCAACAGCTCTCTTATATACTCATGCAGCTCCACACACACAAACACTTATATATATATATATATATATATATGTACACTCATCCATCGTATACATTACCACATCTTGAAATTCCTTCCAGGAATGTGACTGATCACATGACCTGAAAGGTTCAATGGCTAATCAACAACTTTGTTTGATTGGGACCCTATCCATGCCACCTCACATATCAGGAGTGTCGTTCTTCTTTTCATAAAGAGGTCCAAGGGCTAGTCTTGCAGAAGTTTTTTCAGCTACACAGGATGCGCAACATCCGTGCAAGTCCTGGTGACTTTCTCCCCTGCACTGCACCGATCAGATAGATCAGTGTGGGGCAGGAGAAAGGAGAACAGTTCTTTCAGTGATCATGAAGGATGCTGTCAGTGTTTTCCTCCATCAGAATAAGCAGCCTCTAGACTGTAAGAAACACACACATTTTAACATCATTTTGATTGTCTAAAATTTACTGCAGCTAAAAATTACATTTGGTTTACAATGCATTTTGCCAGATATGTTGTCACTTGTCAAAGCTAAGAATTTTACATGCTGGGTTTTTTTATGGCACATTTAGCACTGATAAGTTGTCACACTCTTGCTTAATATGTTAACATTCTGTCTGTAAACTGTATATGCATAGCTACCTTTTTGAAGCAATATTGAGATTTACTTAAGAACGTGGGGCCCAATAAATACCATCAATGGTGCCCAGTCCAAGAGATGGTGGATCCTATAGGTAGACACCACCTCATCATGCACTAAAACTTACTAAAAAAAAAAAAGATGTGAAGTTCACACATATAGAAGATGGACATTTTGTGAATACATATTACACGTATTGTAAAATAGATAGAGCTCATATGTAGAGTTTGTTTGATAAACTTTCCTACTACTTTGTCTAAATTAGAAGCAAATTGGTTGAACATTACTTCTACCTAAAATGGCAGAAAACGCACCTATCTTGGTGATGGACAGGACAGCTAGAGGGGATATGGAGGAGGCTGTTATTTTTTTTTTAATAGGTGTACTTTCACCAATTTGCTGATAATTCATTGAAAGTAGATGATCGGTACAATTGCTGCCAATGCATTTTTTAAAGCTGTATTGTCATGAGTCAAATTTGATCATGTTAGGTTCTTGCATAGGTCCTATAGCATTGATAAGTTTCCACCCTCTTTCCTACACACACATCTCTCCTGCATACACACAACTCTACTACTATCACACACGCAATTTTCCGAAATACACACACAACTCTCCTCCATACACAAACACAGTTCTAACACATATAGCTTTTCTACAGCTTTGAAGTATGCACTCACACCTCTGTTACATACACGCACTGTTTTGCTACATACTTGTACACAGCTTTCTTACATACACCAACAGCTCTCTTATATACTCATGCAGCTCCACACACACAAACACTTATATATATATATATATATATATATATGTACACTCATCCATCGTATACATTACCACATCTTGAAATTCCTTCCAGGAATGTGACTGATCACATGACCTGAAAGGTTCAATGGCTAATCAACAACTTTGTTTGATTGGGACCCTATCCATGCCACCTCACATATCAGGAGTGTCGTTCTTCTTTTCATAAAGAGGTCCAAGGGCTAGTCTTGCAGAAGTTTTTTCAGCTACACAGGATGCGCAACATCCGTGCAAGTCCTGGTGACTTTCTCCCCTGCACTGCACCGATCAGATAGATCAGTGTGGGGCAGGAGAAAGGAGAACAGTTCTTTCAGTGATCATGAAGGATGCTGTCAGTGTTTTCCTCCATCAGAATAAGCAGCCTCTAGACTGTAAGAAACACACACATTTTAACATCATTTTGATTGTCTAAAATTTACTGCAGCTAAAAATTACATTTGGTTTACAATGCATTTTGCCAGATATGTTGTCACTTGTCAAAGCTAAGAATTTTACATGCTGGGTTTTTTTATGGCACATTTAGCACTGATAAGTTGTCACACTCTTGCTTAATATGTTAACATTCTGTCTGTAAACTGTATATGCATAGCTACCTTTTTGAAGCAATATTGAGATTTACTTAAGAACGTGGGGCCCAATAAATACCATCAATGGTGCCCAGTCCAAGAGATGGTGGATCCTATAGGTAAACACCACCTCATCATGCACTAAAACTTACTAAAAAAAAAAAAGATGTGAAGTTCACACATATAGAAGATGGACATTTTGTGAATACATATTACACGTATTGTAAAATAGATAGAGCTCATATGTAGAGTTTGTTGGATAAACTTTCCTACTACTTTGTCTAAATTAGAAGCAAATTGGTTGAACATTACTTCTACCTAAAATGGCAGAAAACGCACCTATCTTGGTGATGGACAGGACAGCTAGAGGGGATATGGAGGAGGCTGTTATTTTTTTTTTAATAGGTGTACTTTCACCAATTTGCTGATAATTCATTGAAAGTAGATGATCGGTACAATTGCTGCCAATGCATTTTTTAAAGCTGTATTGTCATGAGTCAAATTTGATCATGTTAGGTTCTTGCATAGGTCCTATAGCATTGATAAGTTTCCACCCTCTTTCCTACACACACATCTCTCCTGCATACACACAACTCTACTACTATCACACACGCAATTTTCCGAAATACACACACAACTCTCCTCCATACACAAACACAGTTCTAACACATATAGCTTTTCTACAGCTTTGAAGTATGCACTCACACCTCTGTTACATACACGCACTGTTTTGCTACATACTTGTACACAGCTTTCTTACATACACCAACAGCTCTCTTATATACTCATGCAGCTCCACACACACAAACACTTATATATATATATATATATATATATATGTACACTCATCCATCGTATACATTACCACATCTTGAAATTCCTTCCAGGAATGTGACTGATCACATGACCTGAAAGGTTCAATGGCTAATCAACAACTTTGTTTGATTGGGACCCTATCCATGCCACCTCACATATCAGGAGTGTCGTTCTTCTTTTCATAAAGAGGTCCAAGGGCTAGTCTTGCAGAAGTTTTTTCAGCTACACAGGATGCGCAACATCCGTGCAAGTCCTGGTGACTTTCTCCCCTGCACTGCACCGATCAGATAGATCAGTGTGGGGCAGGAGAAAGGAGAACAGTTCTTTCAGTGATCATGAAGGATGCTGTCAGTGTTTTCCTCCATCAGAATAAGCAGCCTCTAGACTGTAAGAAACACACACATTTTAACATCATTTTGATTGTCTAAAATTTACTGCAGCTAAAAATTACATTTGGTTTACAATGCATTTTGCCAGATATGTTGTCACTTGTCAAAGCTAAGAATTTTACATGCTGGGTTTTTTTATGGCACATTTAGCACTGATAAGTTGTCACACTCTTGCTTAATATGTTAACATTCTGTCTGTAAACTGTATATGCATAGCTACCTTTTTGAAGCAATATTGAGATTTACTTAAGAACGTGGGGCCCAATAAATACCATCAATGGTGCCCAGTCCAAGAGATGGTGGATCCTATAGGTAGACACCACCTCATCATGCACTAAAACTTACTAAAAAAAAAAAAGATGTGAAGTTCACACATATAGAAGATGGACATTTTGTGAATACATATTACACGTATTGTAAAATAGATAGAGCTCATATGTAGAGTTTGTTTGATAAACTTTCCTACTACTTTGTCTAAATTAGAAGCAAATTGGTTGAACATTACTTCTACCTAAAATGGCAGAAAACGCACCTATCTTGGTGATGGACAGGACAGCTAGAGGGGATATGGAGGAGGCTGTTATTTTTTTTTTAATAGGTGTACTTTCACCAATTTGCTGATAATTCATTGAAAGTAGATGATCGGTACAATTGCTGCCAATGCATTTTTTAAAGCTGTATTGTCATGAGTCAAATTTGATCATGTTAGGTTCTTGCATAGGTCCTATAGCATTGATAAGTTTCCACCCTCTTTCCTACACACACATCTCTCCTGCATACACACAACTCTACTACTATCACACACGCAATTTTCCGAAATACACACACAACTCTCCTCCATACACAAACACAGTTCTAACACATATAGCTTTTCTACAGCTTTGAAGTATGCACTCACACCTCTGTTACATACACGCACTGTTTTGCTACATACTTGTACACAGCTTTCTTACATACACCAACAGCTCTCTTATATACTCATGCAGCTCCACACACACAAACACTTATATATATATATATATATATATATGTACACTCATCCATCGTATACATTACCACATCTTGAAATTCCTTCCAGGAATGTGACTGATCACATGACCTGAAAGGTTCAATGGCTAATCAACAACTTTGTTTGATTGGGACCCTATCCATGCCACCTCACATATCAGGAGTGTCGTTCTTCTTTTCATAAAGAGGTCCAAGGGCTAGTCTTGCAGAAGTTTTTTCAGCTACACAGGATGCGCAACATCCGTGCAAGTCCTGGTGACTTTCTCCCCTGCACTGCACCGATCAGATAGATCAGTGTGGGGCAGGAGAAAGGAGAACAGTTCTTTCAGTGATCATGAAGGATGCTGTCAGTGTTTTCCTCCATCAGAATAAGCAGCCTCTAGACTGTAAGAAACACACACATTTTAACATCATTTTGATTGTCTAAAATTTACTGCAGCTAAAAATTACATTTGGTTTACAATGCATTTTGCCAGATATGTTGTCACTTGTCAAAGCTAAGAATTTTACATGCTGGGTTTTTTTATGGCACATTTAGCACTGATAAGTTGTCACACTCTTGCTTAATATGTTAACATTCTGTCTGTAAACTGTATATGCATAGCTACCTTTTTGAAGCAATATTGAGATTTACTTAAGAACGTGGGGCCCAATAAATACCATCAATGGTGCCCAGTCCAAGAGATGGTGGATCCTATAGGTAAACACCACCTCATCATGCACTAAAACTTACTAAAAAAAAAAAAGATGTGAAGTTCACACATATAGAAGATGGACATTTTGTGAATACATATTACACGTATTGTAAAATAGATAGAGCTCATATGTAGAGTTTGTTGGATAAACTTTCCTACTACTTTGTCTAAATTAGAAGCAAATTGGTTGAACATTACTTCTACCTAAAATGGCAGAAAACGCACCTATCTTGGTGATGGACAGGACAGCTAGAGGGGATATGGAGGAGGCTGTTATTTTTTTTTTAATAGGTGTACTTTCACCAATTTGCTGATAATTCATTGAAAGTAGATGATCGGTACAATTGCTGCCAATGCATTTTTTAAAGCTGTATTGTCATGAGTCAAATTTGATCATGTTAGGTTCTTGCATAGGTCCTATAGCATTGATAAGTTTCCACCCTCTTTCCTACACACACATCTCTCCTGCATACACACAACTCTACTACTATCACACACGCAATTTTCCGAAATACACACACAACTCTCCTCCATACACAAACACAGTTCTAACACATATAGCTTTTCTACAGCTTTGAAGTATGCACTCACACCTCTGTTACATACACGCACTGTTTTGCTACATACTTGTACACAGCTTTCTTACATACACCAACAGCTCTCTTATATACTCATGCAGCTCCACACACACAAACACTTATATATATATATATATATATATATATGTACACTCATCCATCGTATACATTACCACATCTTGAAATTCCTTCCAGGAATGTGACTGATCACATGACCTGAAAGGTTCAATGGCTAATCAACAACTTTGTTTGATTGGGACCCTATCCATGCCACCTCACATATCAGGAGTGTCGTTCTTCTTTTCATAAAGAGGTCCAAGGGCTAGTCTTGCAGAAGTTTTTTCAGCTACACAGGATGCGCAACATCCGTGCAAGTCCTGGTGACTTTCTCCCCTGCACTGCACCGATCAGATAGATCAGTGTGGGGCAGGAGAAAGGAGAACAGTTCTTTCAGTGATCATGAAGGATGCTGTCAGTGTTTTCCTCCATCAGAATAAGCAGCCTCTAGACTGTAAGAAACACACACATTTTAACATCATTTTGATTGTCTAAAATTTACTGCAGCTAAAAATTACATTTGGTTTACAATGCATTTTGCCAGATATGTTGTCACTTGTCAAAGCTAAGAATTTTACATGCTGGGTTTTTTTATGGCACATTTAGCACTGATAAGTTGTCACACTCTTGCTTAATATGTTAACATTCTGTCTGTAAACTGTATATGCATAGCTACCTTTTTGAAGCAATATTGAGATTTACTTAAGAACGTGGGGCCCAATAAATACCATCAATGGTGCCCAGTCCAAGAGATGGTGGATCCTATAGGTAGACACCACCTCATCATGCACTAAAACTTACTAAAAAAAAAAAAGATGTGAAGTTCACACATATAGAAGATGGACATTTTGTGAATACATATTACACGTATTGTAAAATAGATAGAGCTCATATGTAGAGTTTGTTTGATAAACTTTCCTACTACTTTGTCTAAATTAGAAGCAAATTGGTTGAACATTACTTCTACCTAAAATGGCAGAAAACGCACCTATCTTGGTGATGGACAGGACAGCTAGAGGGGATATGGAGGAGGCTGTTATTTTTTTTTTAATAGGTGTACTTTCACCAATTTGCTGATAATTCATTGAAAGTAGATGATCGGTACAATTGCTGCCAATGCATTTTTTAAAGCTGTATTGTCATGAGTCAAATTTGATCATGTTAGGTTCTTGCATAGGTCCTATAGCATTGATAAGTTTCCACCCTCTTTCCTACACACACATCTCTCCTGCATACACACAACTCTACTACTATCACACACGCAATTTTCCGAAATACACACACAACTCTCCTCCATACACAAACACAGTTCTAACACATATAGCTTTTCTACAGCTTTGAAGTATGCACTCACACCTCTGTTACATACACGCACTGTTTTGCTACATACTTGTACACAGCTTTCTTACATACACCAACAGCTCTCTTATATACTCATGCAGCTCCACACACACAAACACTTATATATATATATATATATATATATGTACACTCATCCATCGTATACATTACCACATCTTGAAATTCCTTCCAGGAATGTGACTGATCACATGACCTGAAAGGTTCAATGGCTAATCAACAACTTTGTTTGATTGGGACCCTATCCATGCCACCTCACATATCAGGAGTGTCGTTCTTCTTTTCATAAAGAGGTCCAAGGGCTAGTCTTGCAGAAGTTTTTTCAGCTACACAGGATGCGCAACATCCGTGCAAGTCCTGGTGACTTTCTCCCCTGCACTGCACCGATCAGATAGATCAGTGTGGGGCAGGAGAAAGGAGAACAGTTCTTTCAGTGATCATGAAGGATGCTGTCAGTGTTTTCCTCCATCAGAATAAGCAGCCTCTAGACTGTAAGAAACACACACATTTTAACATCATTTTGATTGTCTAAAATTTACTGCAGCTAAAAATTACATTTGGTTTACAATGCATTTTGCCAGATATGTTGTCACTTGTCAAAGCTAAGAATTTTACATGCTGGGTTTTTTTATGGCACATTTAGCACTGATAAGTTGTCACACTCTTGCTTAATATGTTAACATTCTGTCTGTAAACTGTATATGCATAGCTACCTTTTTGAAGCAATATTGAGATTTACTTAAGAACGTGGGGCCCAATAAATACCATCAATGGTGCCCAGTCCAAGAGATGGTGGATCCTATAGGTAGACACCACCTCATCATGCACTAAAACTTACTAAAAAAAAAAAAGATGTGAAGTTCACACATATAGAAGATGGACATTTTGTGAATACATATTACACGTATTGTAAAATAGATAGAGCTCATATGTAGAGTTTGTTTGATAAACTTTCCTACTACTTTGTCTAAATTAGAAGCAAATTGGTTGAACATTACTTCTACCTAAAATGGCAGAAAACGCACCTATCTTGGTGATGGACAGGACAGCTAGAGGGGATATGGAGGAGGCTGTTATTTTTTTTTTAATAGGTGTACTTTCACCAATTTGCTGATAATTCATTGAAAGTAGATGATCGGTACAATTGCTGCCAATGCATTTTTTAAAGCTGTATTGTCATGAGTCAAATTTGATCATGTTAGGTTCTTGCATAGGTCCTATAGCATTGATAAGTTTCCACCCTCTTTCCTACACACACATCTCTCCTGCATACACACAACTCTACTACTATCACACACGCAATTTTCCGAAATACACACACAACTCTCCTCCATACACAAACACAGTTCTAACACATATAGCTTTTCTACAGCTTTGAAGTATGCACTCACACCTCTGTTACATACACGCACTGTTTTGCTACATACTTGTACACAGCTTTCTTACATACACCAACAGCTCTCTTATATACTCATGCAGCTCCACACACACAAACACTTATATATATGTACACTCATCCATCGTATACATTACCACATCTTGAAATTCCTTCCAGGAATGTGACTGATCACATGACCTGAAAGGTTCAATGGCTAATCAACAACTTTGTTTGATTGGGACCCTATCCATGCCACCTCACATATCAGGAGTGTCGTTCTTCTTTTCATAAAGAGGTCCAAGGGCTAGTCTTGCAGAAGTTTTTTCAGCTACACAGGATGCGCAACATCCGTGCAAGTCCTGGTGACTTTCTCCCCTGCACTGCACCGATCAGATAGATCAGTGTGGGGCAGGAGAAAGGAGAACAGTTCTTTCAGTGATCATGAAGGATGCTGTCAGTGTTTTCCTCCATCAGAATAAGCAGCCTCTAGACTGTAAGAAACACACACATTTTAACATCATTTTGATTGTCTAAAATTTACTGCAGCTAAAAATTACATTTGGTTTACAATGCATTTTGCCAGATATGTTGTCACTTGTCAAAGCTAAGAATTTTACATGCTGGGTTTTTTTATGGCACATTTAGCACTGATAAGTTGTCACACTCTTGCTTAATATGTTAACATTCTGTCTGTAAACTGTATATGCATAGCTACCTTTTTGAAGCAATATTGAGATTTACTTAAGAACGTGGGGCCCAATAAATACCATCAATGGTGCCCAGTCCAAGAGATGGTGGATCCTATAGGTAGACACCACCTCATCATGCACTAAAACTTACTAAAAAAAAAAAAGATGTGAAGTTCACACATATAGAAGATGGACATTTTGTGAATACATATTACACGTATTGTAAAATAGATAGAGCTCATATGTAGAGTTTGTTGGATAAACTTTCCTACTACTTTGTCTAAATTAGAAGCAAATTGGTTGAACATTACTTCTACCTAAAATGGCAGAAAACGCACCTATCTTGGTGATGGACAGGACAGCTAGAGGGGATATGGAGGAGGCTGTTATTTTTTTTTTAATAGGTGTACTTTCACCAATTTGCTGATAATTCATTGAAAGTAGATGATCGGTACAATTGCTGCCAATGCATTTTTTAAAGCTGTATTGTCATGAGTCAAATTTGATCATGTTAGGTTCTTGCATAGGTCCTATAGCATTGATAAGTTTCCACCCTCTTTCCTACACACACATCTCTCCTGCATACACACAACTCTACTACTATCACACACGCAATTTTCCGAAATACACACACAACTCTCCTCCATACACAAACACAGTTCTAACACATATAGCTTTTCTACAGCTTTGAAGTATGCACTCACACCTCTGTTACATACACGCACTGTTTTGCTACATACTTGTACACAGCTTTCTTACATACACCAACAGCTCTCTTATATACTCATGCAGCTCCACACACACAAACACTTATATATATGTACACTCATCCATCGTATACATTACCACATCTTGAAATTCCTTCCAGGAATGTGACTGATCACATGACCTGAAAGGTTCAATGGCTAATCAACAACTTTGTTTGATTGGGACCCTATCCATGCCACCTCACATATCAGGAGTGTCGTTCTTCTTTTCATAAAGAGGTCCAAGGGCTAGTCTTGCAGAAGTTTTTTCAGCTACACAGGATGCGCAACATCCGTGCAAGTCCTGGTGACTTTCTCCCCTGCACTGCACCGATCAGATAGATCAGTGTGGGGCAGGAGAAAGGAGAACAGTTCTTTCAGTGATCATGAAGGATGCTGTCAGTGTTTTCCTCCATCAGAATAAGCAGCCTCTAGACTGTAAGAAACACACACATTTTAACATCATTTTGATTGTCTAAAATTTACTGCAGCTAAAAATTACATTTGGTTTACAATGCATTTTGCCAGATATGTTGTCACTTGTCAAAGCTAAGAATTTTACATGCTGGGTTTTTTTATGGCACATTTAGCACTGATAAGTTGTCACACTCTTGCTTAATATGTTAACATTCTGTCTGTAAACTGTATATGCATAGCTACCTTTTTGAAGCAATATTGAGATTTACTTAAGAACGTGGGGCCCAATAAATACCATCAATGGTGCCCAGTCCAAGAGATGGTGGATCCTATAGGTAAACACCACCTCATCATGCACTAAAACTTACTAAAAAAAAAAAAGATGTGAAGTTCACACATATAGAAGATGGACATTTTGTGAATACATATTACACGTATTGTAAAATAGATAGAGCTCATATGTAGAGTTTGTTGGATAAACTTTCCTACTACTTTGTCTAAATTAGAAGCAAATTGGTTGAACATTACTTCTACCTAAAATGGCAGAAAACGCACCTATCTTGGTGATGGACAGGACAGCTAGAGGGGATATGGAGGAGGCTGTTATTTTTTTTTTAATAGGTGTACTTTCACCAATTTGCTGATAATTCATTGAAAGTAGATGATCGGTACAATTGCTGCCAATGCATTTTTTAAAGCTGTATTGTCATGAGTCAAATTTGATCATGTTAGGTTCTTGCATAGGTCCTATAGCATTGATAAGTTTCCACCCTCTTTCCTACACACACATCTCTCCTGCATACACACAACTCTACTACTATCACACACGCAATTTTCCGAAATACACACACAACTCTCCTCCATACACAAACACAGTTCTAACACATATAGCTTTTCTACAGCTTTGAAGTATGCACTCACACCTCTGTTACATACACGCACTGTTTTGCTACATACTTGTACACAGCTTTCTTACATACACCAACAGCTCTCTTATATACTCATGCAGCTCCACACACACAAACACTTATATATATATATATATATATATATATGTACACTCATCCATCGTATACATTACCACATCTTGAAATTCCTTCCAGGAATGTGACTGATCACATGACCTGAAAGGTTCAATGGCTAATCAACAACTTTGTTTGATTGGGACCCTATCCATGCCACCTCACATATCAGGAGTGTCGTTCTTCTTTTCATAAAGAGGTCCAAGGGCTAGTCTTGCAGAAGTTTTTTCAGCTACACAGGATGCGCAACATCCGTGCAAGTCCTGGTGACTTTCTCCCCTGCACTGCACCGATCAGATAGATCAGTGTGGGGCAGGAGAAAGGAGAACAGTTCTTTCAGTGATCATGAAGGATGCTGTCAGTGTTTTCCTCCATCAGAATAAGCAGCCTCTAGACTGTAAGAAACACACACATTTTAACATCATTTTGATTGTCTAAAATTTACTGCAGCTAAAAATTACATTTGGTTTACAATGCATTTTGCCAGATATGTTGTCACTTGTCAAAGCTAAGAATTTTACATGCTGGGTTTTTTTATGGCACATTTAGCACTGATAAGTTGTCACACTCTTGCTTAATATGTTAACATTCTGTCTGTAAACTGTATATGCATAGCTACCTTTTTGAAGCAATATTGAGATTTACTTAAGAACGTGGGGCCCAATAAATACCATCAATGGTGCCCAGTCCAAGAGATGGTGGATCCTATAGGTAGACACCACCTCATCATGCACTAAAACTTACTAAAAAAAAAAAAGATGTGAAGTTCACACATATAGAAGATGGACATTTTGTGAATACATATTACACGTATTGTAAAATAGATAGAGCTCATATGTAGAGTTTGTTTGATAAACTTTCCTACTACTTTGTCTAAATTAGAAGCAAATTGGTTGAACATTACTTCTACCTAAAATGGCAGAAAACGCACCTATCTTGGTGATGGACAGGACAGCTAGAGGGGATATGGAGGAGGCTGTTATTTTTTTTTTAATAGGTGTACTTTCACCAATTTGCTGATAATTCATTGAAAGTAGATGATCGGTACAATTGCTGCCAATGCATTTTTTAAAGCTGTATTGTCATGAGTCAAATTTGATCATGTTAGGTTCTTGCATAGGTCCTATAGCATTGATAAGTTTCCACCCTCTTTCCTACACACACATCTCTCCTGCATACACACAACTCTACTACTATCACACACGCAATTTTCCGAAATACACACACAACTCTCCTCCATACACAAACACAGTTCTAACACATATAGCTTTTCTACAGCTTTGAAGTATGCACTCACACCTCTGTTACATACACGCACTGTTTTGCTACATACTTGTACACAGCTTTCTTACATACACCAACAGCTCTCTTATATACTCATGCAGCTCCACACACACAAACACTTATATATATATATATATATATATATGTACACTCATCCATCGTATACATTACCACATCTTGAAATTCCTTCCAGGAATGTGACTGATCACATGACCTGAAAGGTTCAATGGCTAATCAACAACTTTGTTTGATTGGGACCCTATCCATGCCACCTCACATATCAGGAGTGTCGTTCTTCTTTTCATAAAGAGGTCCAAGGGCTAGTCTTGCAGAAGTTTTTTCAGCTACACAGGATGCGCAACATCCGTGCAAGTCCTGGTGACTTTCTCCCCTGCACTGCACCGATCAGATAGATCAGTGTGGGGCAGGAGAAAGGAGAACAGTTCTTTCAGTGATCATGAAGGATGCTGTCAGTGTTTTCCTCCATCAGAATAAGCAGCCTCTAGACTGTAAGAAACACACACATTTTAACATCATTTTGATTGTCTAAAATTTACTGCAGCTAAAAATTACATTTGGTTTACAATGCATTTTGCCAGATATGTTGTCACTTGTCAAAGCTAAGAATTTTACATGCTGGGTTTTTTTATGGCACATTTAGCACTGATAAGTTGTCACACTCTTGCTTAATATGTTAACATTCTGTCTGTAAACTGTATATGCATAGCTACCTTTTTGAAGCAATATTGAGATTTACTTAAGAACGTGGGGCCCAATAAATACCATCAATGGTGCCCAGTCCAAGAGATGGTGGATCCTATAGGTAGACACCACCTCATCATGCACTAAAACTTACTAAAAAAAAAAAAGATGTGAAGTTCACACATATAGAAGATGGACATTTTGTGAATACATATTACACGTATTGTAAAATAGATAGAGCTCATATGTAGAGTTTGTTTGATAAACTTTCCTACTACTTTGTCTAAATTAGAAGCAAATTGGTTGAACATTACTTCTACCTAAAATGGCAGAAAACGCACCTATCTTGGTGATGGACAGGACAGCTAGAGGGGATATGGAGGAGGCTGTTATTTTTTTTTTAATAGGTGTACTTTCACCAATTTGCTGATAATTCATTGAAAGTAGATGATCGGTACAATTGCTGCCAATGCATTTTTTAAAGCTGTATTGTCATGAGTCAAATTTGATCATGTTAGGTTCTTGCATAGGTCCTATAGCATTGATAAGTTTCCACCCTCTTTCCTACACACACATCTCTCCTGCATACACACAACTCTACTACTATCACACACGCAATTTTCCGAAATACACACACAACTCTCCTCCATACACAAACACAGTTCTAACACATATAGCTTTTCTACAGCTTTGAAGTATGCACTCACACCTCTGTTACATACACGCACTGTTTTGCTACATACTTGTACACAGCTTTCTTACATACACCAACAGCTCTCTTATATACTCATGCAGCTCCACACACACAAACACTTATATATATGTACACTCATCCATCGTATACATTACCACATCTTGAAATTCCTTCCAGGAATGTGACTGATCACATGACCTGAAAGGTTCAATGGCTAATCAACAACTTTGTTTGATTGGGACCCTATCCATGCCACCTCACATATCAGGAGTGTCGTTCTTCTTTTCATAAAGAGGTCCAAGGGCTAGTCTTGCAGAAGTTTTTTCAGCTACACAGGATGCGCAACATCCGTGCAAGTCCTGGTGACTTTCTCCCCTGCACTGCACCGATCAGATAGATCAGTGTGGGGCAGGAGAAAGGAGAACAGTTCTTTCAGTGATCATGAAGGATGCTGTCAGTGTTTTCCTCCATCAGAATAAGCAGCCTCTAGACTGTAAGAAACACACACATTTTAACATCATTTTGATTGTCTAAAATTTACTGCAGCTAAAAATTACATTTGGTTTACAATGCATTTTGCCAGATATGTTGTCACTTGTCAAAGCTAAGAATTTTACATGCTGGGTTTTTTTATGGCACATTTAGCACTGATAAGTTGTCACACTCTTGCTTAATATGTTAACATTCTGTCTGTAAACTGTATATGCATAGCTACCTTTTTGAAGCAATATTGAGATTTACTTAAGAACGTGGGGCCCAATAAATACCATCAATGGTGCCCAGTCCAAGAGATGGTGGATCCTATAGGTAGACACCACCTCATCATGCACTAAAACTTACTAAAAAAAAAAAAGATGTGAAGTTCACACATATAGAAGATGGACATTTTGTGAATACATATTACACGTATTGTAAAATAGATAGAGCTCATATGTAGAGTTTGTTGGATAAACTTTCCTACTACTTTGTCTAAATTAGAAGCAAATTGGTTGAACATTACTTCTACCTAAAATGGCAGAAAACGCACCTATCTTGGTGATGGACAGGACAGCTAGAGGGGATATGGAGGAGGCTGTTATTTTTTTTTTAATAGGTGTACTTTCACCAATTTGCTGATAATTCATTGAAAGTAGATGATCGGTACAATTGCTGCCAATGCATTTTTTAAAGCTGTATTGTCATGAGTCAAATTTGATCATGTTAGGTTCTTGCATAGGTCCTATAGCATTGATAAGTTTCCACCCTCTTTCCTACACACACATCTCTCCTGCATACACACAACTCTACTACTATCACACACGCAATTTTCCGAAATACACACACAACTCTCCTCCATACACAAACACAGTTCTAACACATATAGCTTTTCTACAGCTTTGAAGTATGCACTCACACCTCTGTTACATACACGCACTGTTTTGCTACATACTTGTACACAGCTTTCTTACATACACCAACAGCTCTCTTATATACTCATGCAGCTCCACACACACAAACACTTATATATATGTACACTCATCCATCGTATACATTACCACATCTTGAAATTCCTTCCAGGAATGTGACTGATCACATGACCTGAAAGGTTCAATGGCTAATCAACAACTTTGTTTGATTGGGACCCTATCCATGCCACCTCACATATCAGGAGTGTCGTTCTTCTTTTCATAAAGAGGTCCAAGGGCTAGTCTTGCAGAAGTTTTTTCAGCTACACAGGATGCGCAACATCCGTGCAAGTCCTGGTGACTTTCTCCCCTGCACTGCACCGATCAGATAGATCAGTGTGGGGCAGGAGAAAGGAGAACAGTTCTTTCAGTGATCATGAAGGATGCTGTCAGTGTTTTCCTCCATCAGAATAAGCAGCCTCTAGACTGTAAGAAACACACACATTTTAACATCATTTTGATTGTCTAAAATTTACTGCAGCTAAAAATTACATTTGGTTTACAATGCATTTTGCCAGATATGTTGTCACTTGTCAAAGCTAAGAATTTTACATGCTGGGTTTTTTTATGGCACATTTAGCACTGATAAGTTGTCACACTCTTGCTTAATATGTTAACATTCTGTCTGTAAACTGTATATGCATAGCTACCTTTTTGAAGCAATATTGAGATTTACTTAAGAACGTGGGGCCCAATAAATACCATCAATGGTGCCCAGTCCAAGAGATGGTGGATCCTATAGGTAGACACCACCTCATCATGCACTAAAACTTACTAAAAAAAAAAAAGATGTGAAGTTCACACATATAGAAGATGGACATTTTGTGAATACATATTACACGTATTGTAAAATAGATAGAGCTCATATGTAGAGTTTGTTTGATAAACTTTCCTACTACTTTGTCTAAATTAGAAGCAAATTGGTTGAACATTACTTCTACCTAAAATGGCAGAAAACGCACCTATCTTGGTGATGGACAGGACAGCTAGAGGGGATATGGAGGAGGCTGTTATTTTTTTTTTAATAGGTGTACTTTCACCAATTTGCTGATAATTCATTGAAAGTAGATGATCGGTACAATTGCTGCCAATGCATTTTTTAAAGCTGTATTGTCATGAGTCAAATTTGATCATGTTAGGTTCTTGCATAGGTCCTATAGCATTGATAAGTTTCCACCCTCTTTCCTACACACACATCTCTCCTGCATACACACAACTCTACTACTATCACACACGCAATTTTCCGAAATACACACACAACTCTCCTCCATACACAAACACAGTTCTAACACATATAGCTTTTCTACAGCTTTGAAGTATGCACTCACACCTCTGTTACATACACGCACTGTTTTGCTACATACTTGTACACAGCTTTCTTACATACACCAACAGCTCTCTTATATACTCATGCAGCTCCACACACACAAACACTTATATATATATATATATATGTACACTCATCCATCGTATACATTACCACATCTTGAAATTCCTTCCAGGAATGTGACTGATCACATGACCTGAAAGGTTCAATGGCTAATCAACAACTTTGTTTGATTGGGACCCTATCCATGCCACCTCACATATCAGGAGTGTCGTTCTTCTTTTCATAAAGAGGTCCAAGGGCTAGTCTTGCAGAAGTTTTTTCAGCTACACAGGATGCGCAACATCCGTGCAAGTCCTGGTGACTTTCTCCCCTGCACTGCACCGATCAGATAGATCAGTGTGGGGCAGGAGAAAGGAGAACAGTTCTTTCAGTGATCATGAAGGATGCTGTCAGTGTTTTCCTCCATCAGAATAAGCAGCCTCTAGACTGTAAGAAACACACACATTTTAACATCATTTTGATTGTCTAAAATTTACTGCAGCTAAAAATTACATTTGGTTTACAATGCATTTTGCCAGATATGTTGTCACTTGTCAAAGCTAAGAATTTTACATGCTGGGTTTTTTTATGGCACATTTAGCACTGATAAGTTGTCACACTCTTGCTTAATATGTTAACATTCTGTCTGTAAACTGTATATGCATAGCTACCTTTTTGAAGCAATATTGAGATTTACTTAAGAACGTGGGGCCCAATAAATACCATCAATGGTGCCCAGTCCAAGAGATGGTGGATCCTATAGGTAGACACCACCTCATCATGCACTAAAACTTACTAAAAAAAAAAAAGATGTGAAGTTCACACATATAGAAGATGGACATTTTGTGAATACATATTACACGTATTGTAAAATAGATAGAGCTCATATGTAGAGTTTGTTTGATAAACTTTCCTACTACTTTGTCTAAATTAGAAGCAAATTGGTTGAACATTACTTCTACCTAAAATGGCAGAAAACGCACCTATCTTGGTGATGGACAGGACAGCTAGAGGGGATATGGAGGAGGCTGTTATTTTTTTTTTAATAGGTGTACTTTCACCAATTTGCTGATAATTCATTGAAAGTAGATGATCGGTACAATTGCTGCCAATGCATTTTTTAAAGCTGTATTGTCATGAGTCAAATTTGATCATGTTAGGTTCTTGCATAGGTCCTATAGCATTGATAAGTTTCCACCCTCTTTCCTACACACACATCTCTCCTGCATACACACAACTCTACTACTATCACACACGCAATTTTCCGAAATACACACACAACTCTCCTCCATACACAAACACAGTTCTAACACATATAGCTTTTCTACAGCTTTGAAGTATGCACTCACACCTCTGTTACATACACGCACTGTTTTGCTACATACTTGTACACAGCTTTCTTACATACACCAACAGCTCTCTTATATACTCATGCAGCTCCACACACACAAACACTTATATATATGTACACTCATCCATCGTATACATTACCACATCTTGAAATTCCTTCCAGGAATGTGACTGATCACATGACCTGAAAGGTTCAATGGCTAATCAACAACTTTGTTTGATTGGGACCCTATCCATGCCACCTCACATATCAGGAGTGTCGTTCTTCTTTTCATAAAGAGGTCCAAGGGCTAGTCTTGCAGAAGTTTTTTCAGCTACACAGGATGCGCAACATCCGTGCAAGTCCTGGTGACTTTCTCCCCTGCACTGCACCGATCAGATAGATCAGTGTGGGGCAGGAGAAAGGAGAACAGTTCTTTCAGTGATCATGAAGGATGCTGTCAGTGTTTTCCTCCATCAGAATAAGCAGCCTCTAGACTGTAAGAAACACACACATTTTAACATCATTTTGATTGTCTAAAATTTACTGCAGCTAAAAATTACATTTGGTTTACAATGCATTTTGCCAGATATGTTGTCACTTGTCAAAGCTAAGAATTTTACATGCTGGGTTTTTTTATGGCACATTTAGCACTGATAAGTTGTCACACTCTTGCTTAATATGTTAACATTCTGTCTGTAAACTGTATATGCATAGCTACCTTTTTGAAGCAATATTGAGATTTACTTAAGAACGTGGGGCCCAATAAATACCATCAATGGTGCCCAGTCCAAGAGATGGTGGATCCTATAGGTAGACACCACCTCATCATGCACTAAAACTTACTAAAAAAAAAAAAGATGTGAAGTTCACACATATAGAAGATGGACATTTTGTGAATACATATTACACGTATTGTAAAATAGATAGAGCTCATATGTAGAGTTTGTTGGATAAACTTTCCTACTACTTTGTCTAAATTAGAAGCAAATTGGTTGAACATTACTTCTACCTAAAATGGCAGAAAACGCACCTATCTTGGTGATGGACAGGACAGCTAGAGGGGATATGGAGGAGGCTGTTATTTTTTTTTTAATAGGTGTACTTTCACCAATTTGCTGATAATTCATTGAAAGTAGATGATCGGTACAATTGCTGCCAATGCATTTTTTAAAGCTGTATTGTCATGAGTCAAATTTGATCATGTTAGGTTCTTGCATAGGTCCTATAGCATTGATAAGTTTCCACCCTCTTTCCTACACACACATCTCTCCTGCATACACACAACTCTACTACTATCACACACGCAATTTTCCGAAATACACACACAACTCTCCTCCATACACAAACACAGTTCTAACACATATAGCTTTTCTACAGCTTTGAAGTATGCACTCACACCTCTGTTACATACACGCACTGTTTTGCTACATACTTGTACACAGCTTTCTTACATACACCAACAGCTCTCTTATATACTCATGCAGCTCCACACACACAAACACTTATATATATATATATATATATATATATATGTACACTCATCCATCGTATACATTACCACATCTTGAAATTCCTTCCAGGAATGTGACTGATCACATGACCTGAAAGGTTCAATGGCTAATCAACAACTTTGTTTGATTGGGACCCTATCCATGCCACCTCACATATCAGGAGTGTCGTTCTTCTTTTCATAAAGAGGTCCAAGGGCTAGTCTTGCAGAAGTTTTTTCAGCTACACAGGATGCGCAACATCCGTGCAAGTCCTGGTGACTTTCTCCCCTGCACTGCACCGATCAGATAGATCAGTGTGGGGCAGGAGAAAGGAGAACAGTTCTTTCAGTGATCATGAAGGATGCTGTCAGTGTTTTCCTCCATCAGAATAAGCAGCCTCTAGACTGTAAGAAACACACACATTTTAACATCATTTTGATTGTCTAAAATTTACTGCAGCTAAAAATTACATTTGGTTTACAATGCATTTTGCCAGATATGTTGTCACTTGTCAAAGCTAAGAATTTTACATGCTGGGTTTTTTTATGGCACATTTAGCACTGATAAGTTGTCACACTCTTGCTTAATATGTTAACATTCTGTCTGTAAACTGTATATGCATAGCTACCTTTTTGAAGCAATATTGAGATTTACTTAAGAACGTGGGGCCCAATAAATACCATCAATGGTGCCCAGTCCAAGAGATGGTGGATCCTATAGGTAAACACCACCTCATCATGCACTAAAACTTACTAAAAAAAAAAAAGATGTGAAGTTCACACATATAGAAGATGGACATTTTGTGAATACATATTACACGTATTGTAAAATAGATAGAGCTCATATGTAGAGTTTGTTTGATAAACTTTCCTACTACTTTGTCTAAATTAGAAGCAAATTGGTTGAACATTACTTCTACCTAAAATGGCAGAAAACGCACCTATCTTGGTGATGGACAGGACAGCTAGAGGGGATATGGAGGAGGCTGTTATTTTTTTTTTAATAGGTGTACTTTCACCAATTTGCTGATAATTCATTGAAAGTAGATGATCGGTACAATTGCTGCCAATGCATTTTTTAAAGCTGTATTGTCATGAGTCAAATTTGATCATGTTAGGTTCTTGCATAGGTCCTATAGCATTGATAAGTTTCCACCCTCTTTCCTACACACACATCTCTCCTGCATACACACAACTCTACTACTATCACACACGCAATTTTCCGAAATACACACACAACTCTCCTCCATACACAAACACAGTTCTAACACATATAGCTTTTCTACAGCTTTGAAGTATGCACTCACACCTCTGTTACATACACGCACTGTTTTGCTACATACTTGTACACAGCTTTCTTACATACACCAACAGCTCTCTTATATACTCATGCAGCTCCACACACACAAACACTTATATATATATATATATATATATATATATGTACACTCATCCATCGTATACATTACCACATCTTGAAATTCCTTCCAGGAATGTGACTGATCACATGACCTGAAAGGTTCAATGGCTAATCAACAACTTTGTTTGATTGGGACCCTATCCATGCCACCTCACATATCAGGAGTGTCGTTCTTCTTTTCATAAAGAGGTCCAAGGGCTAGTCTTGCAGAAGTTTTTTCAGCTACACAGGATGCGCAACATCCGTGCAAGTCCTGGTGACTTTCTCCCCTGCACTGCACCGATCAGATAGATCAGTGTGGGGCAGGAGAAAGGAGAACAGTTCTTTCAGTGATCATGAAGGATGCTGTCAGTGTTTTCCTCCATCAGAATAAGCAGCCTCTAGACTGTAAGAAACACACACATTTTAACATCATTTTGATTGTCTAAAATTTACTGCAGCTAAAAATTACATTTGGTTTACAATGCATTTTGCCAGATATGTTGTCACTTGTCAAAGCTAAGAATTTTACATGCTGGGTTTTTTTATGGCACATTTAGCACTGATAAGTTGTCACACTCTTGCTTAATATGTTAACATTCTGTCTGTAAACTGTATATGCATAGCTACCTTTTTGAAGCAATATTGAGATTTACTTAAGAACGTGGGGCCCAATAAATACCATCAATGGTGCCCAGTCCAAGAGATGGTGGATCCTATAGGTAAACACCACCTCATCATGCACTAAAACTTACTAAAAAAAAAAAAGATGTGAAGTTCACACATATAGAAGATGGACATTTTGTGAATACATATTACACGTATTGTAAAATAGATAGAGCTCATATGTAGAGTTTGTTTGATAAACTTTCCTACTACTTTGTCTAAATTAGAAGCAAATTGGTTGAACATTACTTCTACCTAAAATGGCAGAAAACGCACCTATCTTGGTGATGGACAGGACAGCTAGAGGGGATATGGAGGAGGCTGTTATTTTTTTTTTAATAGGTGTACTTTCACCAATTTGCTGATAATTCATTGAAAGTAGATGATCGGTACAATTGCTGCCAATGCATTTTTTAAAGCTGTATTGTCATGAGTCAAATTTGATCATGTTAGGTTCTTGCATAGGTCCTATAGCATTGATAAGTTTCCACCCTCTTTCCTACACACACATCTCTCCTGCATACACACAACTCTACTACTATCACACACGCAATTTTCCGAAATACACACACAACTCTCCTCCATACACAAACACAGTTCTAACACATATAGCTTTTCTACAGCTTTGAAGTATGCACTCACACCTCTGTTACATACACGCACTGTTTTGCTACATACTTGTACACAGCTTTCTTACATACACCAACAGCTCTCTTATATACTCATGCAGCTCCACACACACAAACACTTATATATATATATATATATGTACACTCATCCATCGTATACATTACCACATCTTGAAATTCCTTCCAGGAATGTGACTGATCACATGACCTGAAAGGTTCAATGGCTAATCAACAACTTTGTTTGATTGGGACCCTATCCATGCCACCTCACATATCAGGAGTGTCGTTCTTCTTTTCATAAAGAGGTCCAAGGGCTAGTCTTGCAGAAGTTTTTTCAGCTACACAGGATGCGCAACATCCGTGCAAGTCCTGGTGACTTTCTCCCCTGCACTGCACCGATCAGATAGATCAGTGTGGGGCAGGAGAAAGGAGAACAGTTCTTTCAGTGATCATGAAGGATGCTGTCAGTGTTTTCCTCCATCAGAATAAGCAGCCTCTAGACTGTAAGAAACACACACATTTTAACATCATTTTGATTGTCTAAAATTTACTGCAGCTAAAAATTACATTTGGTTTACAATGCATTTTGCCAGATATGTTGTCACTTGTCAAAGCTAAGAATTTTACATGCTGGGTTTTTTTATGGCACATTTAGCACTGATAAGTTGTCACACTCTTGCTTAATATGTTAACATTCTGTCTGTAAACTGTATATGCATAGCTACCTTTTTGAAGCAATATTGAGATTTACTTAAGAACGTGGGGCCCAATAAATACCATCAATGGTGCCCAGTCCAAGAGATGGTGGATCCTATAGGTAGACACCACCTCATCATGCACTAAAACTTACTAAAAAAAAAAAAGATGTGAAGTTCACACATATAGAAGATGGACATTTTGTGAATACATATTACACGTATTGTAAAATAGATAGAGCTCATATGTAGAGTTTGTTTGATAAACTTTCCTACTACTTTGTCTAAATTAGAAGCAAATTGGTTGAACATTACTTCTACCTAAAATGGCAGAAAACGCACCTATCTTGGTGATGGACAGGACAGCTAGAGGGGATATGGAGGAGGCTGTTATTTTTTTTTTAATAGGTGTACTTTCACCAATTTGCTGATAATTCATTGAAAGTAGATGATCGTACAATTGCTGCCAATGCATTTTTAAAGCTGTATTGTCATGAGTCAAATTTGATCATGTTAGGTTCTTGCATAGGTCCTATAGCATTGATAAGTTTCCACCCTCTTTCCTACACACACATCTCTCCTGCATACACACAACTCTACTACTATCACACACGCAATTTTCCGAAATACACACACAACTCTCCTCCATACACAAACACAGTTCTAACACATATAGCTTTTCTACAGCTTTGAAGTATGCACTCACACCCTCTGTTACATACACGCACTGTTTTGCTACATACTTGTACACAGCTTTCTTTACATACACCAACAGCTCTCTTATATACTCATGCAGCTCCACACACACAAACACTTATATATATGTACACTCATCCATCGTATACATTACCACATCTTGAAATTCCTTCCAGGAATGTGACTGATCACATGACCTGAAAGGTTCAATGGCTAATCAACAACTTTGTTTGATTGGGACCCTATCCATGCCACCTCACATATCAGGAGTGTCGTTCTTCTTTTCATAAAGAGGTCCAAGGGCTAGTCTTGCAGAAGTTTTTTCAGCTACACAGGATGCGCAACATCCGTGCAAGTCCTGGGTGACTTTCTCCCCTGCACTGCACCGATCAGATAGATCAGTGTGGGGCAGGAGAAAGGAGAACAGTTCTTTCAGTGATCATGAAGGATGCTGTCAGTGTTTTCCTCCATCAGAATAAGCAGCCTCTAGACTGTAAGAAACACACACATTTTAAACATCATTTTGATTGTCTAAAATTTACTGCAGCTAAAAATTACATTTGGTTTACAATGCATTTTGCCAGATATGTTGTCACTTGTCAAAGCTAAGAATTTTACATGCTGGGTTTTTTTTATGGCACATTTAGCACTGATAAGTTGTCACACTCTTGCTTAATATGTTAACATTCTGTCTGTAAACTGTATATGCATAGCTACCTTTTGAAGCCAATATTGAGATTTACTTAAGAACGTGGGGCCCAATAAATACCATCAATGGTGCCCAGTCCAAGAGATGGTGGATCCTATAGGTAGACACCACCTCATCATGCACTAAAACTTACTAAAAAAAAAAAAGATGTGAAGTTCACACATATAGAAGATGGACATTTTGTGAATACATATTACACGTATTGTAAAATAGATAGAGCTCATATGTAGAGTTTGTTGGATAAACTTTCCTACTACTTTGTCTAAATTAGAAGCAAATTGGTTGAACATTACTTCTACCTAAAATGGCAGAAAACGCACCTATCTTGGTGATGGACAGGACAGCTAGAGGGGATATGGAGGAGGCTGTTATTTTTTTTTTAATAGGTGTACTTTCACCAATTTGCTGATAATTCATTGAAAGTAGATGATCGGTACAATTGCTGCCATGCATTTTTTAAAGCTGTATTGTCATGAGTCAAATTGATCATGTTAGGTTCTTGCATAGGTCCTATAGCATTGATAAGTTCCACCCTCTTTCCTACACACACATCTCTCCTGCATACACACAACTCTACTACTATCACACACGCAATTTTCCCGAAATACACACACAACTCTCCTCCATACACAAACACAGTTCTAACACATATAGCTTTTCTACAGCTTTGAAGTATGCACTCACACCTCTGTTACATACACGCACTGTTTTGCTACATACTTGTACACAGCTTTCTTACATACACCAACAGCTCTCTTATATACTCATGCAGCTCCACACACACAAACACTTATATATATATATATATATATATATGTACACTCATCCATCGTATACATTACCACATCTTGAATTCCTTCCAGGAATGTGACTGATCACATGACCTGAAAGGTTCAATGGCTAATCAACAACTTTGTTTGATTGGGACCCTATCCATGCCACCTCACATATCAGGAGTGTCGTTCTTCTTTTCATAAAGAGGTCCAAGGGCTAGTCTTGCAGAAGTTTTTTCAGCTACACAGGATGCGCAACATCCGTGCAAGTCCTGGTGACTTTCTCCCCTGCACTGCACCGATCAGATAGATCAGTGTGGGGCAGGAGAAAGGAGAACAGTTCTTTCAGTGATCATGAAGGATGCTGTCAGTGTTTTCCTCCATCAGAATAAGCAGCCTCTAGACTGTAAGAAACACACACATTTAACATCATTTTGATTGTCTAAAATTTACTGCAGCTATAAATTACATTTGGTTTACAATGCATTTTGCCAGATATGTTGTCACTTGTCAAAGCTAAGAATTTACATGCTGGGTTTTTTTATGGCACATTTAGCACTGATAAGTTGTCACACTCTTGCTTAATATGTTAACATTCTGTCTGTAAACTGTATATGCATAGCTACCTTTTTGAAGCAATATTGAGATTTACTTAAGAACGTGGGGCCCAATAAATACCATCAATGGTGCCCAGTCCAAGAGATGGTGGATCCTATAGGTAGACACCACCTCATCATGCACTAAAACTTACTAAAAAAAAAAAAGATGTGAAGTTCACACATATAGAAGATGGACATTTGTGAATACATATTACACGTATTGTAAAATAGATAGAGCTCATATGTAGAGTTTGTTTGATAAACTTTCCTACTACTTTGTCTAAATTAGAAGCAAATTGGTTGAACATTACTTCTACCTAAAATGGCAGAAAACGCACCTATCTTGGTGATGGACAGGACAGCTAGAGGGGATATGGAGGAGGCTGTTATTTTTTTTTTAATAGGTGTACTTTCACCAATTTGCTGATAATTCATTGAAAGTAGATGATCGGTACATTGCTGCCAATGCATTTTTTAAAGCTGTATTGTCATGAGTCAAATTTGATCATGTTAGGTTCTTGCATAGGTCCTATAGCATTGATAAGTTTCCACCCTCTTTCCTACACACACATCTCTCCTGCATACACACAACTCTACTACTATCACACACGCAATTTTCCGAAATACACACACAACTCTCCTCCATACACAAACACAGTTCTAACACATATAGCTTTCTACAGCTTTGAAGTATGCACTCACACCTCTGTTACATACACGCACTGTTTTGCTACATACTTGTACACAGCTTTCTTACATACACCAACAGCTCTCTTATATACTCATGCAGCTCCACACACACAAACACTTATATATATATATATATATATATATATATGTACACTCATCCATCGTATACATTACCACATCTTGAAATTCCTTCCAGGAATGTGACTGATCACATGACCTGAAAGGTTCAATGGCTAATCAACAACTTTGTTTGATTGGGACCCTATCCATGCCACCTCACATATCAGGAGTGTCGTTCTTCTTTTCATAAAGAGGTCCAAGGGCTAGTCTTGCAGAAGTTTTTTCAGCTACACAGGATGCGCAACATCCGTGCAAGTCCTGGTGACTTTCTCCCTGCACTGCACCGATCAGATAGATCAGTGTGGGCAGGAGAAAGGAGAACAGTTCTTTCAGTGATCATGAAGGATGCTGTCAGTGTTTTCCTCCATCAGAATAAGCAGCCTCTAGACTGTAAGAAACACACACATTTTAACATCATTTTGATTGTCTAAAATTTACTGCAGCTAAAAATTACATTTGGTTTACAATGCATTTTGCCAGATATTTTGTCACTTGTCAAAGCTAAGAATTTACATGCTGGGTTTTTTTATGGCACATTTAGCACTGATAAGTTGTCACACTCTTGCTTAATATGTTAACATTCTGTCTGTAAACTGTATATGCATAGCTACCTTTTTGAAGCAATATTGAGATTTACTTAAGAACGTGGGGCCCAATAAATACCATCAATGGTGCCCAGTCCAAGAGATGGTGGATCCTATAGGTAAACACCACCTCATCATGCACTAAAACTTACTAAAAAAAAAAAAGATGTGAAGTTCACACATATAGAAGATGACATTTTGTGAATACATATTACACGTATTGTAAATAGATAGAGCTCATATGTAGAGTTTGTTGGATAACTTCCTACTACTTTGTCTAAATTAGAAGCAAATTGGTTGAACATTACTTCTACCTAAAATGCAGAAAACGCACCTATCTTGGTGATGGACAGGACAGCTAGAGGGGATATGGAGGAGGCTGTTATTTTTTTTTTAATAGGTGTACTTTCACCAATTTGCTGATAATTCATTGAAAGTAGATGATCGGTACAATTGCTGCCAATGCATTTTTTAAAGCTGTATTGTCATGAGTCAAATTTGATCATGTTAGGTTCTTGCATAGGTCCTATAGCATTGATAAGTTTCCACCCTCTTTCCTACACACACATCTCTCCTGCATACACACAACTCTACTACTATCACACACGCAATTTTCCGAAATACACACACAACTCTCCTCCATACACAAACACAGTTCTAACACATATAGCTTTTCTACAGCTTTGAAGTATGCACTCACACCTCTGTTACATACACGCACTGTTTGCTACATACTTGTACACAGCTTTCTTACATACACCAACAGCTCTCTTATATACTCATGCAGCTCCACACACACAAACACTTATATATATATATATATATATATATATATGTACACTCATCCATCGTATACATTACCACATCTTGAAATTCCTTCCAGGAATGTGACTGATCACATGACCTGAAAGGTTCAATGGCTAATCAACAACTTTGTTTGATTGGGACCCTATCCATGCCACCTCACATATCAGGAGTGTCGTTCTTCTTTTCATAAAGAGGTCCAAGGGCTAGTCTTGCAGAAGTTTTTCAGCTACACAGGATGCGCAACATCCGTGCAAGTCCTGGTGACTTTCTCCCCTGCACTGCACCGATCAGATAGATCAGTGTGGGGCAGGAGAAAGGAGAACAGTTCTTTCAGTGATCATGAAGGATGCTGTCAGTGTTTTCTCCATCAGAATAAGCAGCCTCTAGACTGTAAGAAACACACACATTTTAACATCATTTTGATTGTCTAAAATTTACTGCAGCTAAAAATTACATTTGGTTTACAATGCATTTTGCCAGATATGTTGTCACTTGTCAAAGCTAAGAATTTTACATGCTGGGTTTTTTTATGGCACATTTAGCACTGATAAGTTGTCACACTCTTGCTTAATATGTTAACATTCTGTCTGTAAACTGTATATGCATAGCTACCTTTTTGAAGCAATATTGAGATTTACTTAAGAAGATTTACTTAAGAACGTGGGGCCCAATAAATACCATCAATGGTGCCCAGTCCAAGAGATGGTGGATCCTATAGGTAGACACCACCTCATCATGCACTAAAACTTACTAAAAAAAAAAAAGATGTGAAGTTCACACATATAGAAGATGGACATTTTGTGAATACATATTACACGTATTGTAAAATAGATAGAGCTCATATGTAGAGTTTGTTTGATAAACTTTCCTACTACTTTGTCTAAATTAGAAGCAAATTGGTTGAACATTACTTCTACCTAAAATGGCAGAAAACGCACCTATCTTGGTGATGGACAGGACAGCTAGAGGGGATATGGAGGAGGCTGTTATTTTTTTTTTAATAGGTGTACTTTCACCAATTTGCTGATAATTCATTGAAAGTAGATGATCGGTACAATTGCTGCCAATGCATTTTTTAAAGCTGTATTGTCATGAGTCAAATTTGATCATGTTAGGTTCTTGCATAGGTCCTATAGCATTGATAAGTTTCCACCCTCTTTCCTACACACACATCTCTCCTGCATACACACAACTCTACTACTATCACACACGCAATTTTCCGAAATACACACACAACTCTCCTCCATACACAAACACAGTTCTAACACATATAGCTTTTCTACAGCTTTGAAGTATGCACTCACACCTCTGTTACATACACGCACTGTTTTGCTACATACTTGTACACAGCTTTCTTACATACACCAACAGCTCTCTTATATACTCATGCAGCTCCACACACACAAACACTTATATATATATATATATATATATATGTACACTCATCCATCGTATACATTACCACATCTTGAAATTCCTTCCAGGAATGTGACTGATCACATGACCTGAAAGGTTCAATGGCTAATCAACAACTTTGTTTGATTGGGACCCTATCCATGCCACCTCACATATCAGGAGTGTCGTTCTTCTTTTCATAAAGAGGTCCAAGGGCTAGTCTTGCAGAAGTTTTTTCAGCTACACAGGATGCGCAACATCCGTGCAAGTCCTGGTGACTTTCTCCCCTGCACTGCACCGATCAGATAGATCAGTGTGGGGCAGGAGAAAGGAGAACAGTTCTTTCAGTGATCATGAAGGATGCTGTCAGTGTTTTCCTCCATCAGAATAAGCAGCCTCTAGACTGTAAGAAACACACACATTTTAACATCATTTTGATTGTCTAAAATTTACTGCAGCTAAAAATTACATTTGGTTTACAATGCATTTTGCCAGATATGTTGTCACTTGTCAAAGCTAAGAATTTTACATGCTGGGTTTTTTTATGGCACATTTAGCACTGATAAGTTGTCACACTCTTGCTTAATATGTTAACATTCTGTCTGTAAACTGTATATGCATAGCTACCTTTTTGAAGCAATATTGAGATTTACTTAAGAACGTGGGGCCCAATAAATACCATCAATGGTGCCCAGTCCAAGAGATGGTGGATCCTATAGGTAAACACCACCTCATCATGCACTAAAACTTACTAAAAAAAAAAAAGATGTGAAGTTCACACATATAGAAGATGGACATTTTGTGAATACATATTACACGTATTGTAAAATAGATAGAGCTCATATGTAGAGTTTGTTTGATAAACTTTCCTACTACTTTGTCTAAATTAGAAGCAAATTGGTTGAACATTACTTCTACCTAAAATGGCAGAAAACGCACCTATCTTGGTGATGGACAGGACAGCTAGAGGGGATATGGAGGAGGCTGTTATTTTTTTTTTAATAGGTGTACTTTCACCAATTTGCTGATAATTCATTGAAAGTAGATGATCGGTACAATTGCTGCCAATGCATTTTTTAAAGCTGTATTGTCATGAGTCAAATTTGATCATGTTAGGTTCTTGCATAGGTCCTATAGCATTGATAAGTTTCCACCCTCTTTCCTACACACACATCTCTCCTGCATACACACAACTCTACTACTATCACACACGCAATTTTCCGAAATACACACACAACTCTCCTCCATACACAAACACAGTTCTAACACATATAGCTTTTCTACAGCTTTGAAGTATGCACTCACACCTCTGTTACATACACGCACTGTTTTGCTACATACTTGTACACAGCTTTCTTACATACACCAACAGCTCTCTTATATACTCATGCAGCTCCACACACACAAACACTTATATATATATATATATATATATGTACACTCATCCATCGTATACATTACCACATCTTGAAATTCCTTCCAGGAATGTGACTGATCACATGACCTGAAAGGTTCAATGGCTAATCAACAACTTTGTTTGATTGGGACCCTATCCATGCCACCTCACATATCAGGAGTGTCGTTCTTCTTTTCATAAAGAGGTCCAAGGGCTAGTCTTGCAGAAGTTTTTTCAGCTACACAGGATGCGCAACATCCGTGCAAGTCCTGGTGACTTTCTCCCCTGCACTGCACCGATCAGATAGATCAGTGTGGGGCAGGAGAAAGGAGAACAGTTCTTTCAGTGATCATGAAGGATGCTGTCAGTGTTTTCCTCCATCAGAATAAGCAGCCTCTAGACTGTAAGAAACACACACATTTTAACATCATTTTGATTGTCTAAAATTTACTGCAGCTAAAAATTACATTTGGTTTACAATGCATTTTGCCAGATATGTTGTCACTTGTCAAAGCTAAGAATTTTACATGCTGGGTTTTTTTATGGCACATTTAGCACTGATAAGTTGTCACACTCTTGCTTAATATGTTAACATTCTGTCTGTAAACTGTATATGCATAGCTACCTTTTTGAAGCAATATTGAGATTTACTTAAGAACGTGGGGCCCAATAAATACCATCAATGGTGCCCAGTCCAAGAGATGGTGGATCCTATAGGTAGACACCACCTCATCATGCACTAAAACTTACTAAAAAAAAAAAAGATGTGAAGTTCACACATATAGAAGATGGACATTTTGTGAATACATATTACACGTATTGTAAAATAGATAGAGCTCATATGTAGAGTTTGTTGGATAAACTTTCCTACTACTTTGTCTAAATTAGAAGCAAATTGGTTGAACATTACTTCTACCTAAAATGGCAGAAAACGCACCTATCTTGGTGATGGACAGGACAGCTAGAGGGGATATGGAGGAGGCTGTTATTTTTTTTTTAATAGGTGTACTTTCACCAATTTGCTGATAATTCATTGAAAGTAGATGATCGGTACAATTGCTGCCAATGCATTTTTTAAAGCTGTATTGTCATGAGTCAAATTTGATCATGTTAGGTTCTTGCATAGGTCCTATAGCATTGATAAGTTTCCACCCTCTTTCCTACACACACATCTCTCCTGCATACACACAACTCTACTACTATCACACACGCAATTTTCCGAAATACACACACAACTCTCCTCCATACACAAACACAGTTCTAACACATATAGCTTTTCTACAGCTTTGAAGTATGCACTCACACCTCTGTTACATACACGCACTGTTTTGCTACATACTTGTACACAGCTTTCTTACATACACCAACAGCTCTCTTATATACTCATGCAGCTCCACACACACAAACACTTATATATATATATATATATATATATATATATGTACACTCATCCATCGTATACATTACCACATCTTGAAATTCCTTCCAGGAATGTGACTGATCACATGACCTGAAAGGTTCAATGGCTAATCAACAACTTTGTTTGATTGGGACCCTATCCATGCCACCTCACATATCAGGAGTGTCGTTCTTCTTTTCATAAAGAGGTCCAAGGGCTAGTCTTGCAGAAGTTTTTTCAGCTACACAGGATGCGCAACATCCGTGCAAGTCCTGGTGACTTTCTCCCCTGCACTGCACCGATCAGATAGATCAGTGTGGGGCAGGAGAAAGGAGAACAGTTCTTTCAGTGATCATGAAGGATGCTGTCAGTGTTTTCCTCCATCAGAATAAGCAGCCTCTAGACTGTAAGAAACACACACATTTTAACATCATTTTGATTGTCTAAAATTTACTGCAGCTAAAAATTACATTTGGTTTACAATGCATTTTGCCAGATATGTTGTCACTTGTCAAAGCTAAGAATTTTACATGCTGGGTTTTTTTATGGCACATTTAGCACTGATAAGTTGTCACACTCTTGCTTAATATGTTAACATTCTGTCTGTAAACTGTATATGCATAGCTACCTTTTTGAAGCAATATTGAGATTTACTTAAGAACGTGGGGCCCAATAAATACCATCAATGGTGCCCAGTCCAAGAGATGGTGGATCCTATAGGTAGACACCACCTCATCATGCACTAAAACTTACTAAAAAAAAAAAAGATGTGAAGTTCACACATATAGAAGATGGACATTTTGTGAATACATATTACACGTATTGTAAAATAGATAGAGCTCATATGTAGAGTTTGTTTGATAAACTTTCCTACTACTTTGTCTAAATTAGAAGCAAATTGGTTGAACATTACTTCTACCTAAAATGGCAGAAAACGCACCTATCTTGGTGATGGACAGGACAGCTAGAGGGGATATGGAGGAGGCTGTTATTTTTTTTTTAATAGGTGTACTTTCACCAATTTGCTGATAATTCATTGAAAGTAGATGATCGGTACAATTGCTGCCAATGCATTTTTTAAAGCTGTATTGTCATGAGTCAAATTTGATCATGTTAGGTTCTTGCATAGGTCCTATAGCATTGATAAGTTTCCACCCTCTTTCCTACACACACATCTCTCCTGCATACACACAACTCTACTACTATCACACACGCAATTTTCCGAAATACACACACAACTCTCCTCCATACACAAACACAGTTCTAACACATATAGCTTTTCTACAGCTTTGAAGTATGCACTCACACCTCTGTTACATACACGCACTGTTTTGCTACATACTTGTACACAGCTTTCTTACATACACCAACAGCTCTCTTATATACTCATGCAGCTCCACACACACAAACACTTATATATATATATATATATATATATGTACACTCATCCATCGTATACATTACCACATCTTGAAATTCCTTCCAGGAATGTGACTGATCACATGACCTGAAAGGTTCAATGGCTAATCAACAACTTTGTTTGATTGGGACCCTATCCATGCCACCTCACATATCAGGAGTGTCGTTCTTCTTTTCATAAAGAGGTCCAAGGGCTAGTCTTGCAGAAGTTTTTTCAGCTACACAGGATGCGCAACATCCGTGCAAGTCCTGGTGACTTTCTCCCCTGCACTGCACCGATCAGATAGATCAGTGTGGGGCAGGAGAAAGGAGAACAGTTCTTTCAGTGATCATGAAGGATGCTGTCAGTGTTTTCCTCCATCAGAATAAGCAGCCTCTAGACTGTAAGAAACACACACATTTTAACATCATTTTGATTGTCTAAAATTTACTGCAGCTAAAAATTACATTTGGTTTACAATGCATTTTGCCAGATATGTTGTCACTTGTCAAAGCTAAGAATTTTACATGCTGGGTTTTTTTATGGCACATTTAGCACTGATAAGTTGTCACACTCTTGCTTAATATGTTAACATTCTGTCTGTAAACTGTATATGCATAGCTACCTTTTTGAAGCAATATTGAGATTTACTTAAGAACGTGGGGCCCAATAAATACCATCAATGGTGCCCAGTCCAAGAGATGGTGGATCCTATAGGTAGACACCACCTCATCATGCACTAAAACTTACTAAAAAAAAAAAAGATGTGAAGTTCACACATATAGAAGATGGACATTTTGTGAATACATATTACACGTATTGTAAAATAGATAGAGCTCATATGTAGAGTTTGTTGGATAAACTTTCCTACTACTTTGTCTAAATTAGAAGCAAATTGGTTGAACATTACTTCTACCTAAAATGGCAGAAAACGCACCTATCTTGGTGATGGACAGGACAGCTAGAGGGGATATGGAGGAGGCTGTTATTTTTTTTTTAATAGGTGTACTTTCACCAATTTGCTGATAATTCATTGAAAGTAGATGATCGGTACAATTGCTGCCAATGCATTTTTTAAAGCTGTATTGTCATGAGTCAAATTTGATCATGTTAGGTTCTTGCATAGGTCCTATAGCATTGATAAGTTTCCACCCTCTTTCCTACACACACATCTCTCCTGCATACACACAACTCTACTACTATCACACACGCAATTTTCCGAAATACACACACAACTCTCCTCCATACACAAACACAGTTCTAACACATATAGCTTTTCTACAGCTTTGAAGTATGCACTCACACCTCTGTTACATACACGCACTGTTTTGCTACATACTTGTACACAGCTTTCTTACATACACCAACAGCTCTCTTATATACTCATGCAGCTCCACACACACAAACACTTATATATATATATATATATATATGTACACTCATCCATCGTATACATTACCACATCTTGAAATTCCTTCCAGGAATGTGACTGATCACATGACCTGAAAGGTTCAATGGCTAATCAACAACTTTGTTTGATTGGGACCCTATCCATGCCACCTCACATATCAGGAGTGTCGTTCTTCTTTTCATAAAGAGGTCCAAGGGCTAGTCTTGCAGAAGTTTTTTCAGCTACACAGGATGCGCAACATCCGTGCAAGTCCTGGTGACTTTCTCCCCTGCACTGCACCGATCAGATAGATCAGTGTGGGGCAGGAGAAAGGAGAACAGTTCTTTCAGTGATCATGAAGGATGCTGTCAGTGTTTTCCTCCATCAGAATAAGCAGCCTCTAGACTGTAAGAAACACACACATTTTAACATCATTTTGATTGTCTAAAATTTACTGCAGCTAAAAATTACATTTGGTTTACAATGCATTTTGCCAGATATGTTGTCACTTGTCAAAGCTAAGAATTTTACATGCTGGGTTTTTTTATGGCACATTTAGCACTGATAAGTTGTCACACTCTTGCTTAATATGTTAACATTCTGTCTGTAAACTGTATATGCATAGCTACCTTTTTGAAGCAATATTGAGATTTACTTAAGAACGTGGGGCCCAATAAATACCATCAATGGTGCCCAGTCCAAGAGATGGTGGATCCTATAGGTAGACACCACCTCATCATGCACTAAAACTTACTAAAAAAAAAAAAGATGTGAAGTTCACACATATAGAAGATGGACATTTTGTGAATACATATTACACGTATTGTAAAATAGATAGAGCTCATATGTAGAGTTTGTTGGATAAACTTTCCTACTACTTTGTCTAAATTAGAAGCAAATTGGTTGAACATTACTTCTACCTAAAATGGCAGAAAACGCACCTATCTTGGTGATGGACAGGACAGCTAGAGGGGATATGGAGGAGGCTGTTATTTTTTTTTTAATAGGTGTACTTTCACCAATTTGCTGATAATTCATTGAAAGTAGATGATCGGTACAATTGCTGCCAATGCATTTTTTAAAGCTGTATTGTCATGAGTCAAATTTGATCATGTTAGGTTCTTGCATAGGTCCTATAGCATTGATAAGTTTCCACCCTCTTTCCTACACACACATCTCTCCTGCATACACACAACTCTACTACTATCACACACGCAATTTTCCGAAATACACACACAACTCTCCTCCATACACAAACACAGTTCTAACACATATAGCTTTTCTACAGCTTTGAAGTATGCACTCACACCTCTGTTACATACACGCACTGTTTTGCTACATACTTGTACACAGCTTTCTTACATACACCAACAGCTCTCTTATATACTCATGCAGCTCCACACACACAAACACTTATATATATATATATATATATATATATATATATGTACACTCATCCATCGTATACATTACCACATCTTGAAATTCCTTCCAGGAATGTGACTGATCACATGACCTGAAAGGTTCAATGGCTAATCAACAACTTTGTTTGATTGGGACCCTATCCATGCCACCTCACATATCAGGAGTGTCGTTCTTCTTTTCATAAAGAGGTCCAAGGGCTAGTCTTGCAGAAGTTTTTTCAGCTACACAGGATGCGCAACATCCGTGCAAGTCCTGGTGACTTTCTCCCCTGCACTGCACCGATCAGATAGATCAGTGTGGGGCAGGAGAAAGGAGAACAGTTCTTTCAGTGATCATGAAGGATGCTGTCAGTGTTTTCCTCCATCAGAATAAGCAGCCTCTAGACTGTAAGAAACACACACATTTTAACATCATTTTGATTGTCTAAAATTTACTGCAGCTAAAAATTACATTTGGTTTACAATGCATTTTGCCAGATATGTTGTCACTTGTCAAAGCTAAGAATTTTACATGCTGGGTTTTTTTATGGCACATTTAGCACTGATAAGTTGTCACACTCTTGCTTAATATGTTAACATTCTGTCTGTAAACTGTATATGCATAGCTACCTTTTTGAAGCAATATTGAGATTTACTTAAGAACGTGGGGCCCAATAAATACCATCAATGGTGCCCAGTCCAAGAGATGGTGGATCCTATAGGTAGACACCACCTCATCATGCACTAAAACTTACTAAAAAAAAAAAAGATGTGAAGTTCACACATATAGAAGATGGACATTTTGTGAATACATATTACACGTATTGTAAAATAGATAGAGCTCATATGTAGAGTTTGTTTGATAAACTTTCCTACTACTTTGTCTAAATTAGAAGCAAATTGGTTGAACATTACTTCTACCTAAAATGGCAGAAAACGCACCTATCTTGGTGATGGACAGGACAGCTAGAGGGGATATGGAGGAGGCTGTTATTTTTTTTTTAATAGGTGTACTTTCACCAATTTGCTGATAATTCATTGAAAGTAGATGATCGGTACAATTGCTGCCAATGCATTTTTTAAAGCTGTATTGTCATGAGTCAAATTTGATCATGTTAGGTTCTTGCATAGGTCCTATAGCATTGATAAGTTTCCACCCTCTTTCCTACACACACATCTCTCCTGCATACACACAACTCTACTACTATCACACACGCAATTTTCCGAAATACACACACAACTCTCCTCCATACACAAACACAGTTCTAACACATATAGCTTTTCTACAGCTTTGAAGTATGCACTCACACCTCTGTTACATACACGCACTGTTTTGCTACATACTTGTACACAGCTTTCTTACATACACCAACAGCTCTCTTATATACTCATGCAGCTCCACACACACAAACACTTATATATATATATATATATATATGTACACTCATCCATCGTATACATTACCACATCTTGAAATTCCTTCCAGGAATGTGACTGATCACATGACCTGAAAGGTTCAATGGCTAATCAACAACTTTGTTTGATTGGGACCCTATCCATGCCACCTCACATATCAGGAGTGTCGTTCTTCTTTTCATAAAGAGGTCCAAGGGCTAGTCTTGCAGAAGTTTTTTCAGCTACACAGGATGCGCAACATCCGTGCAAGTCCTGGTGACTTTCTCCCCTGCACTGCACCGATCAGATAGATCAGTGTGGGGCAGGAGAAAGGAGAACAGTTCTTTCAGTGATCATGAAGGATGCTGTCAGTGTTTTCCTCCATCAGAATAAGCAGCCTCTAGACTGTAAGAAACACACACATTTTAACATCATTTTGATTGTCTAAAATTTACTGCAGCTAAAAATTACATTTGGTTTACAATGCATTTTGCCAGATATGTTGTCACTTGTCAAAGCTAAGAATTTTACATGCTGGGTTTTTTTATGGCACATTTAGCACTGATAAGTTGTCACACTCTTGCTTAATATGTTAACATTCTGTCTGTAAACTGTATATGCATAGCTACCTTTTTGAAGCAATATTGAGATTTACTTAAGAACGTGGGGCCCAATAAATACCATCAATGGTGCCCAGTCCAAGAGATGGTGGATCCTATAGGTAGACACCACCTCATCATGCACTAAAACTTACTAAAAAAAAAAAAGATGTGAAGTTCACACATATAGAAGATGGACATTTTGTGAATACATATTACACGTATTGTAAAATAGATAGAGCTCATATGTAGAGTTTGTTGGATAAACTTTCCTACTACTTTGTCTAAATTAGAAGCAAATTGGTTGAACATTACTTCTACCTAAAATGGCAGAAAACGCACCTATCTTGGTGATGGACAGGACAGCTAGAGGGGATATGGAGGAGGCTGTTATTTTTTTTTTAATAGGTGTACTTTCACCAATTTGCTGATAATTCATTGAAAGTAGATGATCGGTACAATTGCTGCCAATGCATTTTTTAAAGCTGTATTGTCATGAGTCAAATTTGATCATGTTAGGTTCTTGCATAGGTCCTATAGCATTGATAAGTTTCCACCCTCTTTCCTACACACACATCTCTCCTGCATACACACAACTCTACTACTATCACACACGCAATTTTCCGAAATACACACACAACTCTCCTCCATACACAAACACAGTTCTAACACATATAGCTTTTCTACAGCTTTGAAGTATGCACTCACACCTCTGTTACATACACGCACTGTTTTGCTACATACTTGTACACAGCTTTCTTACATACACCAACAGCTCTCTTATATACTCATGCAGCTCCACACACACAAACACTTATATATATATATATATATATATATATATATGTACACTCATCCATCGTATACATTACCACATCTTGAAATTCCTTCCAGGAATGTGACTGATCACATGACCTGAAAGGTTCAATGGCTAATCAACAACTTTGTTTGATTGGGACCCTATCCATGCCACCTCACATATCAGGAGTGTCGTTCTTCTTTTCATAAAGAGGTCCAAGGGCTAGTCTTGCAGAAGTTTTTTCAGCTACACAGGATGCGCAACATCCGTGCAAGTCCTGGTGACTTTCTCCCCTGCACTGCACCGATCAGATAGATCAGTGTGGGGCAGGAGAAAGGAGAACAGTTCTTTCAGTGATCATGAAGGATGCTGTCAGTGTTTTCCTCCATCAGAATAAGCAGCCTCTAGACTGTAAGAAACACACACATTTTAACATCATTTTGATTGTCTAAAATTTACTGCAGCTAAAAATTACATTTGGTTTACAATGCATTTTGCCAGATATGTTGTCACTTGTCAAAGCTAAGAATTTTACATGCTGGGTTTTTTTATGGCACATTTAGCACTGATAAGTTGTCACACTCTTGCTTAATATGTTAACATTCTGTCTGTAAACTGTATATGCATAGCTACCTTTTTGAAGCAATATTGAGATTTACTTAAGAACGTGGGGCCCAATAAATACCATCAATGGTGCCCAGTCCAAGAGATGGTGGATCCTATAGGTAAACACCACCTCATCATGCACTAAAACTTACTAAAAAAAAAAAAGATGTGAAGTTCACACATATAGAAGATGGACATTTTGTGAATACATATTACACGTATTGTAAAATAGATAGAGCTCATATGTAGAGTTTGTTGGATAAACTTTCCTACTACTTTGTCTAAATTAGAAGCAAATTGGTTGAACATTACTTCTACCTAAAATGGCAGAAAACGCACCTATCTTGGTGATGGACAGGACAGCTAGAGGGGATATGGAGGAGGCTGTTATTTTTTTTTTAATAGGTGTACTTTCACCAATTTGCTGATAATTCATTGAAAGTAGATGATCGGTACAATTGCTGCCAATGCATTTTTTAAAGCTGTATTGTCATGAGTCAAATTTGATCATGTTAGGTTCTTGCATAGGTCCTATAGCATTGATAAGTTTCCACCCTCTTTCCTACACACACATCTCTCCTGCATACACACAACTCTACTACTATCACACACGCAATTTTCCGAAATACACACACAACTCTCCTCCATACACAAACACAGTTCTAACACATATAGCTTTTCTACAGCTTTGAAGTATGCACTCACACCTCTGTTACATACACGCACTGTTTTGCTACATACTTGTACACAGCTTTCTTACATACACCAACAGCTCTCTTATATACTCATGCAGCTCCACACACACAAACACTTATATATATATATATATATATATATATGTACACTCATCCATCGTATACATTACCACATCTTGAAATTCCTTCCAGGAATGTGACTGATCACATGACCTGAAAGGTTCAATGGCTAATCAACAACTTTGTTTGATTGGGACCCTATCCATGCCACCTCACATATCAGGAGTGTCGTTCTTCTTTTCATAAAGAGGTCCAAGGGCTAGTCTTGCAGAAGTTTTTTCAGCTACACAGGATGCGCAACATCCGTGCAAGTCCTGGTGACTTTCTCCCCTGCACTGCACCAATCAGATAGATCAGTGTGGGGCAGGAGAAAGGAGAACAGTTCTTTCAGTGATCATGAAGGATGCTGTCAGTGTTTTCCTCCATCAGAATAAGCAGCCTCTAGACTGTAAGAAACACACACATTTTAACATCATTTTGATTGTCTAAAATTTACTGCAGCTAAAAATTACATTTGGTTTACAATGCATTTTGCCAGATATGTTGTCACTTGTCAAAGCTAAGAATTTTACATGCTGGGTTTTTTTATGGCACATTTAGCACTGATAAGTTGTCACACTCTTGCTTAATATGTTAACATTCTGTCTGTAAACTGTATATGCATAGCTACCTTTTTGAAGCAATATTGAGATTTACTTAAGAACGTGGGGCCCAATAAATACCATCAATGGTGCCCAGTCCAAGAGATGGTGGATCCTATAGGTAGACACCACCTCATCATGCACTAAAACTTACTAAAAAAAAAAAAGATGTGAAGTTCACACATATAGAAGATGGACATTTTGTGAATACATATTACACGTATTGTAAAATAGATAGAGCTCATATGTAGAGTTTGTTTGATAAACTTTCCTACTACTTTGTCTAAATTAGAAGCAAATTGGTTGAACATTACTTCTACCTAAAATGGCAGAAAACGCACCTATCTTGGTGATGGACAGGACAGCTAGAGGGGATATGGAGGAGGCTGTTATTTTTTTTTTAATAGGTGTACTTTCACCAATTTGCTGATAATTCATTGAAAGTAGATGATCGGTACAATTGCTGCCAATGCATTTTTTAAAGCTGTATTGTCATGAGTCAAATTTGATCATGTTAGGTTCTTGCATAGGTCCTATAGCATTGATAAGTTTCCACCCTCTTTCCTACACACACATCTCTCCTGCATACACACAACTCTACTACTATCACACACGCAATTTTCCGAAATACACACACAACTCTCCTCCATACACAAACACAGTTCTAACACATATAGCTTTTCTACAGCTTTGAAGTATGCACTCACACCTCTGTTACATACACGCACTGTTTTGCTACATACTTGTACACAGCTTTCTTACATACACCAACAGCTCTCTTATATACTCATGCAGCTCCACACACACAAACACTTATATATATATATATATATATATATGTACACTCATCCATCGTATACATTACCACATCTTGAAATTCCTTCCAGGAATGTGACTGATCACATGACCTGAAAGGTTCAATGGCTAATCAACAACTTTGTTTGATTGGGACCCTATCCATGCCACCTCACATATCAGGAGTGTCGTTCTTCTTTTCATAAAGAGGTCCAAGGGCTAGTCTTGCAGAAGTTTTTTCAGCTACACAGGATGCGCAACATCCGTGCAAGTCCTGGTGACTTTCTCCCCTGCACTGCACCGATCAGATAGATCAGTGTGGGGCAGGAGAAAGGAGAACAGTTCTTTCAGTGATCATGAAGGATGCTGTCAGTGTTTTCCTCCATCAGAATAAGCAGCCTCTAGACTGTAAGAAACACACACATTTTAACATCATTTTGATTGTCTAAAATTTACTGCAGCTAAAAATTACATTTGGTTTACAATGCATTTTGCCAGATATGTTGTCACTTGTCAAAGCTAAGAATTTTACATGCTGGGTTTTTTTATGGCACATTTAGCACTGATAAGTTGTCACACTCTTGCTTAATATGTTAACATTCTGTCTGTAAACTGTATATGCATAGCTACCTTTTTGAAGCAATATTGAGATTTACTTAAGAACGTGGGGCCCAATAAATACCATCAATGGTGCCCAGTCCAAGAGATGGTGGATCCTATAGGTAAACACCACCTCATCATGCACTAAAACTTACTAAAAAAAAAAAAGATGTGAAGTTCACACATATAGAAGATGGACATTTTGTGAATACATATTACACGTATTGTAAAATAGATAGAGCTCATATGTAGAGTTTGTTGGATAAACTTTCCTACTACTTTGTCTAAATTAGAAGCAAATTGGTTGAACATTACTTCTACCTAAAATGGCAGAAAACGCACCTATCTTGGTGATGGACAGGACAGCTAGAGGGGATATGGAGGAGGCTGTTATTTTTTTTTTAATAGGTGTACTTTCACCAATTTGCTGATAATTCATTGAAAGTAGATGATCGGTACAATTGCTGCCAATGCATTTTTTAAAGCTGTATTGTCATGAGTCAAATTTGATCATGTTAGGTTCTTGCATAGGTCCTATAGCATTGATAAGTTTCCACCCTCTTTCCTACACACACATCTCTCCTGCATACACACAACTCTACTACTATCACACACGCAATTTTCCGAAATACACACACAACTCTCCTCCATACACAAACACAGTTCTAACACATATAGCTTTTCTACAGCTTTGAAGTATGCACTCACACCTCTGTTACATACACGCACTGTTTTGCTACATACTTGTACACAGCTTTCTTACATACACCAACAGCTCTCTTATATACTCATGCAGCTCCACACACACAAACACTTATATATATATATATATATATATATGTACACTCATCCATCGTATACATTACCACATCTTGAAATTCCTTCCAGGAATGTGACTGATCACATGACCTGAAAGGTTCAATGGCTAATCAACAACTTTGTTTGATTGGGACCCTATCCATGCCACCTCACATATCAGGAGTGTCGTTCTTCTTTTCATAAAGAGGTCCAAGGGCTAGTCTTGCAGAAGTTTTTTCAGCTACACAGGATGCGCAACATCCGTGCAAGTCCTGGTGACTTTCTCCCCTGCACTGCACCAATCAGATAGATCAGTGTGGGGCAGGAGAAAGGAGAACAGTTCTTTCAGTGATCATGAAGGATGCTGTCAGTGTTTTCCTCCATCAGAATAAGCAGCCTCTAGACTGTAAGAAACACACACATTTTAACATCATTTTGATTGTCTAAAATTTACTGCAGCTAAAAATTACATTTGGTTTACAATGCATTTTGCCAGATATGTTGTCACTTGTCAAAGCTAAGAATTTTACATGCTGGGTTTTTTTATGGCACATTTAGCACTGATAAGTTGTCACACTCTTGCTTAATATGTTAACATTCTGTCTGTAAACTGTATATGCATAGCTACCTTTTTGAAGCAATATTGAGATTTACTTAAGAACGTGGGGCCCAATAAATACCATCAATGGTGCCCAGTCCAAGAGATGGTGGATCCTATAGGTAGACACCACCTCATCATGCACTAAAACTTACTAAAAAAAAAAAAGATGTGAAGTTCACACATATAGAAGATGGACATTTTGTGAATACATATTACACGTATTGTAAAATAGATAGAGCTCATATGTAGAGTTTGTTTGATAAACTTTCCTACTACTTTGTCTAAATTAGAAGCAAATTGGTTGAACATTACTTCTACCTAAAATGGCAGAAAACGCACCTATCTTGGTGATGGACAGGACAGCTAGAGGGGATATGGAGGAGGCTGTTATTTTTTTTTTAATAGGTGTACTTTCACCAATTTGCTGATAATTCATTGAAAGTAGATGATCGGTACAATTGCTGCCAATGCATTTTTTAAAGCTGTATTGTCATGAGTCAAATTTGATCATGTTAGGTTCTTGCATAGGTCCTATAGCATTGATAAGTTTCCACCCTCTTTCCTACACACACATCTCTCCTGCATACACACAACTCTACTACTATCACACACGCAATTTTCCGAAATACACACACAACTCTCCTCCATACACAAACACAGTTCTAACACATATAGCTTTTCTACAGCTTTGAAGTATGCACTCACACCTCTGTTACATACACGCACTGTTTTGCTACATACTTGTACACAGCTTTCTTACATACACCAACAGCTCTCTTATATACTCATGCAGCTCCACACACACAAACACTTATATATATATATATATGTACACTCATCCATCGTATACATTACCACATCTTGAAATTCCTTCCAGGAATGTGACTGATCACATGACCTGAAAGGTTCAATGGCCTAATCAACAACTTTGTTTGATTGGGACCCTATCCATGCCACCTCACATATCAGGAGTGTCGTTCTTCTTTTCATAAAGAGGTCCAAGGGCTAGTCTTGCAGAAGTTTTTTCAGCTACACAGGATGCGCAACATCCGTGCAAGTCCTGGTGACTTTCTCCCCTGCACTGCACCGATCAGATAGATCAGTGTGGGGCAGGAGAAAGGAGAACAGTTCTTTCAGTGATCATGAAGGATGCTGTCAGTGTTTTCCTCCATCAGAATAAGCAGCCTCTAGACTGTAAGAAACACACACATTTTAACATCATTTTGATTGTCTAAAATTTACTGCAGCTAAAAATTACATTTGGTTTACAATGCATTTTGCCAGATATGTTGTCACTTGTCAAAGCTAAGAATTTTACATGCTGGGTTTTTTTATGGCACATTTAGCACTGATAAGTTGTCACACTCTTGCTTAATATGTTAACATTCTGTCTGTAAACTGTATATGCATAGCTACCTTTTTGAAGCAATATTGAGATTTACTTAAGAACGTGGGGCCCAATAAATACCATCAATGGTGCCCAGTCCAAGAGATGGTGGATCCTATAGGTAGACACCACCTCATCATGCACTAAAACTTACTAAAAAAAAAAAAGATGTGAAGTTCACACATATAGAAGATGGACATTTCTGTGAATACATATTACACGTATTGTAAATAGATAGAGCTCATATGTAGAGTTTGTTGGATAAACTTTCCTACTACTTTGTCTAAATTAGAAGCAAATTGGTTGAACATTACTTCTACCTAAAATGGCAGAAAACGCACCTATCTTGGTGATGGACAGGACAGCTAGAGGGGATATGGAGGAGGCTGTTATTTTTTTTTTAATAGGTGTACTTTCACCAATTTGCTGATAATTCATTGAAAGTAGATGATCGGTACAATGCTGCCAATGCATTTTTTAAAGCTGTATTGTCATGAGTCAAATTTGATCATGTTAGGTTCTTGCATAGGTCCTATAGCATTGATAAGTTTCCACCCTCTTTCCTACACACACATCTCTCCTGCATACACACAACTCTACTACTATCACACACGCAATTTTCCGAAATACACACACAACTCTCCTCCATACACAAACACAGTTCTAACACATATAGCTTTTCTACAGCTTTGAAGTATGCACTCACACCTCTGTTACATACACGCACTGTTTTGCTACATACTTGTACACAGCTTTCTTACATACACCAACAGCTCTCTTATATACTCATGCAGCTCCACACACACAAACACTTATATATATATATATATATATATATGTACACTCATCCATCGTATACATTACCACATCTTGAAATTCCTTCCAGGAATGTGACTGATCACATGACCTGAAAGGTTCAATGGCTAATCAACAACTTTGTTTGATTGGGACCCTATCCATGCCACCTCACATATCAGGAGTGTCGTTCTTCTTTTCATAAAGAGGTCCAAGGGCTAGTCTTGCAGAAGTTTTTTCAGCTACACAGGATGCGCAACATCCGTGCAAGTCCTGGTGACTTTCTCCCCTGCACTGCACCGATCAGATAGATCAGTGTGGGGCAGGAGAAAGGAGAACAGTTCTTTCAGTGATCATGAAGGATGCTGTCAGTGTTTTCCTCCATCAGAATAAGCAGCCTCTAGACTGTAAGAAACACACACATTTTAACATCATTTTGATTGTCTAAAATTTACTGCAGCTAAAAATTACATTTGGATTACAATGCATTTTGCCAGATATGGTGTCACTTGTCAAAGCTAAGAATTTTTACATGCTGGGTTTTTTTATGGCACATTTAGCACTGATAAGTTGTCACACTCTTGCTTATATGTTAACATTCTGTCTGTAACTGTATATGCATAGCTACCTTTTGGAAGCAATATTGAGATTTACTTAAGAACGTGGGGCCCAATAAATACCATCAATGGTGCCCAGTCCAAGAGATGGTGGATCCTATAGGTAGACACCACCTCATCATGCACTAAAACTTACTAAAAAAAAAAAAAGATGTGAAGTTCACACATATAGAAGATGGACATTTTGTGAATACATATTACACGTATTGTAAAATAGATAGAGCTCATATGTAGAGTTTGTTTGATAAACTTTCCTACTACTTTGTCTAAATTAGAAGCAAATTGGTTGAACATTACTTCTACCTAAAATGGCAGAAAACGCACCTATCTTGGTGATGGACAGGACAGCTAGAGGGGATATGGAGGAGGCTGTTATTTTTTTTTTAATAGGTGTACTTTCACCAATTTGCTGATAATTCATTGAAAGTAGATGATCGGTACAATTGCTGCCAATGCATTTTTAAAGCTGTATTGTCATGAGTCAAATTTGATCATGTTAGGTTCTTGCATAGGTCCTATAGCATTGATAAGTTTCCACCCTCTTTCCTACACACACATCTCTCCTGCATACACACAACTCTACTACTATCACACACGCAATTTTCCGAAATACACACACAACTCTCCTCCATACACAAACACAGTTCTAACACATATAGCTTTTCTACAGCTTTGAAGTATGCACTCACACCTCTGTTACATACACGCACTGTTTTGCTACATACTTGTACACAGCTTCTTACATACACCAACAGCTCTCTTATATACTCATGCAGCTCCACACACACAAACACTTATATATATATATATATATATATATATATGTACACTCATCCATCGTATACATTACCACATCTTGAAATTCCTTCCAGGAATGTGACTGATCACATGACCTGAAAGGTTCAATGGCTAATCAACAACTTTGTTTGATTGGGACCCTATCCATGCCACCTCACATATCAGGAGTGTCGTTCTTCTTTTCATAAAGAGGTCCAAGGGCTAGTCTTGCAGAAGTTTTTTCAGCTACACAGGATGCGCAACATCCGTGCAAGTCCTGGTGACTTTCTCCCCTGCACTGCACCGATCAGATAGATCAGTGGTGGGGCAGGAGAAAGGAGAACAGTTCTTTCAGTGATCATGAAGGATGCTGTCAGTGTTTTCCTCCATCAGAATAAGCAGCCTCTAGACTGTAAGAAACACACACATTTTAACATCATTTTGATTGTCTAAAATTTACTGCAGCTAAAAATTACATTTGGTTTACAATGCATTTTGCCAGATATGTTGTCACTTGTCAAAGCTAAGAATTTTACATGCTGGGTTTTTTATGGCACATTTAGCACTGATAAGTTGTCACACTCTTGCTTAATAGTTAACATTCTGTCTGTAAACTGTATATGCATAGCTACCTTTTTGAAGCAATATTGAGATTTACTTAAGAACGTGGGGCCCAATAAATACCATCAATGGTGCCCAGTCCAAGAGATGGTGGATCCTATAGGTAGACACCACCTCATCATGCACTAAAACTTACTAAAAAAAAAAAAGATGTGAAGTTCACACATATAGAAGATGGACA